>NC_139595.1:19555638-19598138 GCF_946808225.1 Silurus aristotelis | reverse complement strand
AGAAAGCCATTAGATTTGTTTCAGACGCCTGACAATTTAAAAATCAATTGTTTGTTTGTTTGTTTTTCACCCCCTCCAGTATTGCTGCTTTGTGAGTTTGCACTGAAATCCTGCTGCCTGCGAACATTTCTCTGCATTATTTAATAGCGCACGTATGCTATAATGATACCCGGTGAGACCATATGCAAGGACAGATCTGTGAAAAATAGAAATATATAATCCACTGTATGCTGTAGGAGTTATCGATGTGTAATTCATTCACTCACCAGCAGAGGGCAGCGTGCATCATGTAATCGAATGGTAAAAAAAAAAAAAAAATCGATCAAATTTCCCATAAGACTCTCTTCAGATGCAGAAGAAAAGCTGATAATCAAAATCTTTTACATAAACCTCGTCCATGTTTCATCATAGACTGGCACAACCAAGATAACGCTAATAGAGATGGCAGACTGCATCCACTCTGCCCGCGACTCAAGAGTGCATCAGTGGAAACTCAGTTGCAGGCTAATGCCCTTCAGCTTAGCACGTTACCCCGTCCTTCTTCCTTACAGCTGGTTAATGTGTACTATTAATACTTTTAAAAAAAACAGGAATGAAAATATCTAAAAATGCACTTGCTCCAAAATCTCGGACTATTAATTTAACGCTTATTTCACAGGAGACAGTCCATTTTCTCACACTAATGTTTGCGGCCCCGTTGCTTGAGTGGTTTATGAGGAAGTCAGACCTGTAATATGAGCCCTCAATCTTTCGGAGGAGAAACTCGAAGCCTAAATCAGTGTCTAAATGATTGCTATTTCAAAAACCTGATCATTTCTGATTCACGGACGGAACCACTGATTGGAACTGGAAGATTTTTTAACCCAATTTTACTCCTGTTTATGTGTCATAAAGCATCATCACTATAAAATCAGCCTGCAATCAGAAGTGTGGAATTCATGTCTCTCACACACACACACACACACACACACACACACACACACACACACACACACACACACACACACACACACACACACACACACACACAAGATAGCTCTTTGTGTTATTGTGTTGTTTTTGCCGTTAGTTTAGTAGCTGATATCTGGATATATGAACCTGCTAGAAGGTAGAATTCAGACTAAAGGTATGAAGGTAAATGTTCCTCGTCTACCTCACAGCTTTTTGGTAAATAATAATAAAGAAAAAAATATTATTCAGTCCCGATTACCTTTAATAGTTTTAAAATGACTCCTTCAGGGCTTCTGTGGACATTAAAAGTCCAACCTGAGCAGAACATAATACATTTTGGACACGTTAAGCTCCGGGATTTTGAATGCATGACTAGTCAAGCATGCGCGACATGGTATCGAGGATGCACACCCTTTTATCACTGTCTCTGTGCCTCTGAATAATAAAGAGTCGTGTTATCTGAAAGAAGAGCCAGTTCTTTTTGGAATGCGTCTGGTTAGCTGACCGAGACTCCTGGAGGGGAGATGTGCCTCCTGATATCACTCCCTCCCTCCCTCCCTTCCTCCATCCCTCCATCCCTCCCTCCCATCTGCTTCCTCCTTCGCTTTCTGCCATGGCTGCACCTCTCCGGCTGTGAGTAATGGCTCAGGTAGCAAACAGTGTCAACCTGTCTCTCCATCTTCCCCCCTCCTCCCTCCCTCCGTCCTCCCTTCATCCTCTCTCCTCCTTCTCCTCCTCCAGAGAGCGATAAGCAAATGTGCCATTCTGCTCGCACCAAATCAGAGGAGCCAGAAGGCATGGATCAATATCGAAATGATATTCTGGTGTCTTCACATTGCTGCTTGTGTGTGTGTGTGTGTGTGTGTGTGTGTGTGTATGTGAGTCATAGGCAGATGATACGGATATGAACCATGTACTCATCATATCCTGGTGTCCTTTGTGGCCAGGTGATGTGACCTTTCAGCTGAGAGCCTTCCAGAGGAGCCGGCATTTATCAGAGCAGATAACACTCCTCCATCCTCCCAGCTGGACGGTGTCTTGAGAGCTTCTTGGAGGGAAAAAAACAGGGCCCTGAAACATCTTCCACAAACACAGCATGAGAATGAAGATCTAACCAGTTTGAAGAATCAATCAATAAGAAGACATGTTGCTTAAGATCTTCTGCTGCAAGAGAGGAACTGTTTTCATGGAGAGGAAGCTCCGGATGTGAAGTTTGGTCCCTGGGATGGCTTCTGTAGAACTGTAGGATGGATTCTATGAAAGAAGAAAAAAGACCTTCAGAGGAGGCTTTGGTGTGATCTGAAGCTCGTGTTTTATGGTGCAGCTTCATTGTGGCGTTGTATTGACTTGATGAATGAGGGAGGAGCAAATATTTGTCTTGATGGATGTTTCAGCAAACACGTCACAGAAAACCATCTGGATCAGTCGCAAATTAAACCCGAACCTTTATCAGATCTTAAAAAACAAAATGACAACATGCCATTAAAATGCTTAGTCACTGATGTGAAGATCCTCCCATCAGAAGATACATCTTCCAGCATATTCCTTCTAACAAAAAACATTTCACCAAACACACCATGCTGTAAAATAGATTCTGTTCCAATGGAACTAAACAAATTTTGACGTTCTTTCAGAACTTCCACAAACACAGCATACTACTGAAGATCAAGAGGATTTCTACCAGATCTATAAGAAAACATTTCAGCAGACATCATGCTACAGAAAATCCTCCAAGTGGAGATCTTTCTTTGGATCCCAATTCCACTGACGAACTCTGGTACATCCGTATGGATTCCAAACATCTCACTTCAAAGCTTCAACAAACATGCGATGACCCTTTGAGCGATTTCTGCTGGATCTTTAAGGAGACGTGGATTCCTGAGCGTTCCTGCAAAGCCCCAGCGTCTCAGTAAGGTTACACAAACACCAAAAATCCACTCAGAGAATTTCCATCTGAGATTTACAAAGACGTGAAGTTGCAAAAGGATGCATTTCCAAAAAGGATACACAGAATCAGAACCACAGTTCGTTCTGAAGCCTTTGATTCCATGGGCTGGGGATTTGTAAGCTGATTACGTCAAGGCTCGTACGCCGTGTCACAGCTTCTAGGTTTGGTTTGAATACACCAAAAGAGTCTAATCAAGAGGTAAAGCACAATCACTTGTCCAAAGAAAGTGAGAGAGAGCGTCGGAATGACAGCTCGGCTTTTTCTATAGAAATGGAAGCGTCTTTTCATGGACTTGTCAGGTGTGGGGAAATGTGCTTGTTGAAATGTTAGCTTACTCCACTTGTGTTTTTTTGGGTTTTTTTACCAGCTCCGATTGAAAAATGCTTTTTTTTCGTGAGGTTGAAGCAGTCTTTACCCAAGAAGCCTTGTCTTCCTGATAAGCTCTCATTTTCATTTCCATCAAACCGGAGACGAGAAAGAGAAAGAGAGAGAAAAGCCCATTCTGTCCCTAATTTCCATGTGTGGTTGATCTGTGGATTACATTCTGGCAGACGTGGCTGCTATTGGGGAGCAGATGGTGTTGTTTTGTGTGCCATTCTAAGCTTCTCCTATTAAAGAGACCAAAGGAAGGATTACCTCTGCGATGAGGAATATTATTACAATCGTCGATTTTTTTTTTATGTTAAAAGTGAAGCACTCTTATTCTGTCTGGCTATTGTCAAAGTGTTTCGCTTTGATGATGAAAAGAAATGAAACCTCTCCACAAGGTCACCGACATAAAAAAAAAAAAAAAGGAAAAGCCGGAAACTTCTAGAGATAAAAAAGAGAAAGAGAGAGAGAGAGAGAGAGAGAGAGAGTCAATCCCTTAATGTGAAGCACACACAAATGAACCCACTGTGGATTTGCCATTCATTAGGCCAAATAAAGTGGGCAGAAGGAATTCTTTGAAAATTTCTGCTCCTTTTGTTTGTTAAGCTTGGAGGAGAAGGACGATGAGTATGGGGTGAAGGCCATCGAAGCTTTCCTTCATCAGTTAATTTTAAAATATATGCTGGAAATATTTCGATCGGTCGAATAATATCCGAGCTTCTCCCAAACGGCACGGATCGAAGCTTTTGGAGCTTTAAAAGACGAACATTGAATCAGGGAAGGATCTAGAAAACGATGAGGGGTGGCAACACTAAAGCAAGCATCCTTACATGGTTCTTGCAGATTCAAAAAATTATATACGAGAAGGAATCAAAACGTTTCAAGCTCTGTTTCCACACCATCACCATCAAAATAGTCTCCTTACACAGCAATACAGCTCTCAGTGTTCTCCTGGAACGTGTTCTGGAAGTCTTCTTTGTGAAGCATGTTGAGCACCTTCTGTGATTCTGTGAGGGTGAAGTCTGGCGAGTCGTGTGGATGCAGAAGTGACATATCTTGGATTGTTCTCCGACCATCATCATGCACGAATGCCAAATGGTTTCGCCATTTTCGGGGGTTGAGCTCGTTGAAGGTCTTCCTGATCTCTTGTCATCGTCCAGAGATGTTCTTCAGCTCTTGAAGTGTGCGTGCCGCTCGAAACGCCTTAAACCAATATGAGGAAAACTGAATGTGAAATGGGAATAATCCAGGAGAGGCAGGACATTGTAGGACATCACACACATTCACTTCTGTGGTTTATCTCCACATCTTATCCAGTCTGTCATGATTTTTGAAGGTGGGAGGAATCTGGAGCAAATGAACTTCATGAAACTCAAGGTTACCCAAGGTTAAGAATCAAACCGTTAATGCTAGGCCACTGGGCTAAATTATTCATCTGAAATTATTCTCGAAAAATCTCAGCCTTGCTTATGGTTTCTTCAGAGCATTTGGTGTTTTTATCAAGACTCCTGATCCTTGCCTTAATACCTGATGGAAGCTAAGCTAGAACAATAAAGCAACCTTCTTTCCAGCAAGATTGATTTTCAATGCCACTAAACATCTGTGTGACTACTGGCAGCCCTAAGCCCAATCTGGCCAACTTTGTCCTCCAGGGCCAACATCTCCTCCTCCTCCTCCTCCTCCTCCTCCATAGCTTTATTCAGAGCAGCTCTGCTCTCTTTTACACTGAAACAGTAAAGGTTAAGTGGGAGTCTCTGTTAGCTATAGTAAGGCAGAATCGTTCCATGCCTCATAACTCAGAGAATCTTCATCATGCTCCATCAGATGCTCTCGACCCTGTGGAGAGACGCCCAGACTGCAGGTTAAACAGTTGTGTTTTTCCCTCCTTCTGAACGGAATGACAGTGGAGGAGCGGTGCAGTAATGTGTTTAGGTGCTGCAGCTGTTCTGGGTGGATGATAGCGGTGTGTGTGTGTGTGTGTGTGTGTGTGTGTGTGTGTGTGTGTGTGTGTGGTGAATGATGGATGGAGAGAAGGTAAAAGAAGCATTGCAGAGCAGGTTTAGTCCCTTTAGAGACCCTGAAGTGGGACAGTGAGTAGGAGGAGGCAATGCAATGGTCTGATGGATGACACACAGGGTGCTGGACAGATCGTGACAGTGATGGAGGGGGAAAAAATGAGCGATGCCAGACTCAAAAATAAATGTGTGTGTGTGTGTGTGTGTGTGTGTGTGTGTTTGTGTATAGCTATAGTACAACAGTTATGTACTTTAGTGTTTGGTGCATTGCTGCATGTTTGAGATGTTTGTTCAGGTGTGTCTCCTCAGAGGTGTGATGAACAGTGGAGATGTCTGTTATATGAGATAAACCTTTAAAATTATTTATTTTAAACTGAAGGAGAATAAAAACACCTGGTGTACCATTCTATTAATTTACCAAAAAAATGTATTTGACCCTGTATAGTCCATTTTTAAAATCTATATTTATTTATTTATTTATTTATTTATTTATTTATTTATTTATTTATGTGGAAGCAAACAGAAGCCCAACATCCACAAACTAATCAGAAGTCTTGCTTTGTATCCTGAATCAGATCACATGCATTAAAATATGGGAAATGATAATGATTATTAATGTTCATGTCTTATTTTGCAGTAAATCTCTCATTAAAGTTTCTACTGTGACAAATTCTTGTTAAATAGAACTGGAATATAAAACTCCATCCCAGGAATATTGGAAGTGAATCTTTCTGGAAATCTTGAGATTTTTTATATTATCTTTAATTTAGAAATGCATTGGAAGATATGCGTGATTCTATGTTGGGAATATTGGGAACAAAGCATGACTCAGGATATTAGAAGACAGGCATGATTTTATGCTGGAATATTGGTAGATAGGCATGACATTATGTTGGGAATATTAAGGGATAGGTGTGACTCTCTAGTGGGAATATTGGAAGATAGGTGTGACTTTGTATTGGAAATACTGGGAGATAGGTGACCTTAAAGGTGGGAGAAAACCAGACATTCATGATCAAACCTGAAAGTGACACAGAAAGAACATACGGAGTCAGTGTTCCAGTCAGTGACCCAGTCAGTGTTCCAGTCAGTGTTCCAATCAGTGACCCAGTCAGGGACCCAGTCAGTGTTCCAGTCAGTGACCCAGTCAGTGTTCCAGTCAGTGTTCCAGTCAGTGACCCAGTCAGTGTTCCAGTCAGTGTTCCAGTCAGTGTTCCAGTCAGTGACCCACGCTACAATTGCACCTTGTAATCATTTTTGATCCAAGAACTAAATCATTACAATATTTTTATTACAAAATATTTTATTCAACCTTTATATGAAAAACAAGTAGAGGACCATCTCACATGCAGGCAAAACAGCCTGGAGTTGTTGGTTTGTTGGTGTTAATGGATTGACCCTGTATTCATCACCTTGGCCTGTATTTTGACCTCAGCTACTGAGTTCTTTATATAAACCCTTAACATCGTTCTGCATGTGAATGCACTGCGCTCTCCGAGGTCTTCTGTGTTACAGCAGCATATACGTGTGTGTGTGTGCGTGTGTGTGTGTGTGTGTGTGTGTGTGTGTGTGTGTGTGTGTGTGTGTGTGTGCAAAGGGCATCAGAAAACAACTTTTTTATTATGTTTTGATTGATGCAGCCATTCAGGCTAAAAGCATGCTGGGAAGCCTCAGGGAACTGGAGGCAGCAGGCCATCGCTACACAATGTAAATCGATGTAAGAGCACCCGTTAGAGCTCCAAATCGTTCACACATTCACAGAACATTCCTGCTATTTTGAGCCGCATTTGTTCATGCGCTCCGGACAGCGCTCTGAGAGATCTTCAATCTCATATAAATAGGAAAATCTCGCAGTTGGTATTGACGAGGAAAGTGAAAATCGCCGCTTCTCTAGTCCTGTGCCCTTTGTATCTGTTGCTAGGACACCAGTAACCCTTTCACTGGGCATTTTCTTTTTTACATAATCATGTTACTATATGTACATCGACCTTCGTTTTCTGTTCGGGTCTCGTCCTTGACATGTTTTACAGGAAAACATTATGAACAACAGCCTTCTATAGGTCTTATTGAGCCATTTACGTCTAGTAGTCTCCTCTTTTAATGATCTTTTAATAATAAAGCATTACTACATTATTTTCTCAAACAACAGGATGAGGTACAATGCCATGACTGTTACAGCCAGATGTTGTTGCTGGTTTGAGTATTTTTTGAAAATCTCCAAGGATTTTTACATTATTTAGAGAAATTGAATAGAATGGTGCAGAAAAAAAGAAACTATCCAGAGCTGTATTCCTTTTAATGAGGTATTTCAGAGGACTGGTCCAAGAATGGCTTCCTCAAACGTTCACTCTTGGTAGCCATGGTAAGAAAAAAAGCATCTCACATCTAACATATCAAACATTTCAGATGGAGTTACAACCACAGAAGACCACCCTGGGTTAAACTCCTGGAGATAAGAAAGACTTTTTTTTGGGGTGGATGGTTTTGGAGATCCTCAGTGTGAGAGGTTTACCAGCATTGCCCACTGCCCAATGAAAGGTTAAGTAAGGGTTTTCTAAAGTGGTCAAAACCCTCTCTTTTAGGGTGCTACATATGAGAAACTAAATCTTAGATTAACTGGAGAAGGCCAGAGGTTGGGTTCTCCTGGGTAAATTTGAGTTCCTGCTAATGTTTCTTCTTTATTCACTTCAATCTCCAGATTTGTTCTTGTCATCTCTAAACTATTTACTTGCTCAACAATGTCTTAAAGGCGCTCCTGGGAGAATCTGCACTGTACAATTTCATGATGGACGGCGCTGATATAATCACATTGTATAAAGCTGCACATCAATACACACCTGCGGTGCATGAACAGAGCTCTCACAATCAAATGCTTTGAGTTGGAGCTCTTTGTTCTCACACACATCATATTTAATGCATCATTAAATGTAAAAAAAGATCTTAAAAGATTATATTTCTCATCCAACTCCAGGTGAAGTGTACTCAGAAGTGGCATCCGTGCAGGTTATGGACAAGCCTATGCTTCCTGCATTAACGATCTGCATGGGTACGACCACCACCTCCGCCTTCTTTACCTCCACACCTTCACCACCTCCACCTGGCCTCGCATATCCATCAATCCACCGCCTTCCCAATGAGATTAGAGCCTGGCTTTGATCTCTCGCCTCCTGAGGTTTCAGGCCCACTTTGATGTGTTCTCTTCTTGTTAACGACGAAGGCGATAGTAGATGACAGCAACCCTTCCGGGTGATGGGGAACTAGAGAGAGATAGAAAGAAAGTGAGAGAGAAAGAGAGAGGTGAGGAGCAAGGGAATGAGAGGATGTGGATGAGAAATACTCTTCGGAGTGATATAAAGCAGGACATCGGGACAGATTGATAGGTGCTCCTCTGCCGGTCTTGTCAAGAGCCCCCTCCCTCCATTCTCTACCTTTCCTCCGACCCAAGGCATTTCTCTGACTGCTTTGGCATTTTCATGGGCTTTTTGTGGAGATGAGAGATGGGTCCTCTCATTTATTTCATCTTCTATAGGAGGATGCTGTAAGTGCTCCTCTTGGGCAAAGATGAGGCAGATGCTCTCTCTCTCTCTCTCTCTCTCTCTCTCTCTCTCTCTCTCTCTCTCTCTCTCTCTCTCTCTCTCCTCTTTCTATATATATATATATTTTTTTATTTATATTTATATATATATATATATATATCTCAGAGTCTTTTCCGAGTCTCTCTTTTCTCGCTTGTTGCCTCGATGCTGCCTACCGTGGCTGAACATATCTGGGTTATTAAGCCATATGTTTCCCCTGGATTTCCTCTGAATCGATGCGATGCAACAAGAATGTAATTACCCCCATTTCCTTTCACACAATTGATCATACTGATCATGTTTGATAAGTCGAGTACCTTTTTTAACCCACCTACACCAGTCAGGATTAAAGATGTGGCCTTCAATGCTGACTAAAACTCTCAGATCTGCTGGTACAGTCACCCAAACAGGTGTGATTCTAAAAATGATTCATGGTGCACAGAGCACACCAGAAGGCAAAATCGAACGCTGTTGAGCGCTGTGGCTAAGAACTAGCAGAGCGAACTGAACACACATGCGGCTGCCGGCCAATTTCTCTCTGTACAATATGTCCGAGTCCAACACATACGCTGTGCTGCTGGCCAAAAAAAATCCCAACAAGGTGTAGGAAACTGCTCCACTCCTGGGATCTTATTACCTCACAGCACTTCAAGCTGCATCATTTAGCAAAAATTACAAAATCGAAAAAAAAACCTTATTCCACCTTTTTCCGTCTTTGCTTTCGTGACTAATTACATTTGCTGCTTGTGTCTGCATCAGAAATAAGCACAGTTCTTCCTGATATGTTTTCGGCGGCTTTGTTTTCATCAAGGGAATTTGCGAGTGTTACTAAAACGGCTGGTTCTGTCGCTGCGTGCGGCACGGACCATGCCTAATGAGCTATTTTGTCAGTGAAGGAGCGGCGGAAATGGTTGAGAAGGCGACGGTACGGCAGTCAGGGTTTCATTTTGTTCCATCCAGCATGACGTACCTTGTCACGCTCAAACCTTAGAACAAGGGTGACGTTTTAAAAGCATCGGATACAATAGGAAATCCAGCAAAGCTAAAGACGTGACACATTCCATTTGGTTTAAAAAACGGCCAAACAAAAGTTGAACAGCGTGAGAGATTGGACGATGAATTCTTATTCCAGCGGTGTGACGCCTGTGAGCGAGAGTGAGAGCGACCGGTGTAAGTTATAGAAGTCAATGAAAGACTCAGGCTATAGCAAAAAAGCCTCGGAGTAAAGCAAGTGGGTTCATTACAGAGATTGATGGGGAAACTCACATCTGACAAAAGACAAGTGTAGACACATACTTCACAATGGCTGCTGTTAAACTCAAACCAGACCAGTCATTCAAATTCCATGAGAATCCCAATGGGTCACTGGTGAATTCTCATAGAAGAGGATCAAAAATTGAGAATTCAAAATCAGTATTGAAACATACAAAGAGTTCATGTAAAGGTATGAATTTAAAACTTTAAGGTTTGGAACATAAGTTGAAAGTTTTTAGATTGGTGGTGTTCTTACTGTCTCACCAAGTCATCAGTATGAGGATTTATCAGTATTTACTTCACTGCACTTCTGCAAAACTGTAAATCTGAAGTGTTAATTTAAATTACTGGAGAATCTTGGAGCTTGGACTTGTCCCAGCCTCAGGCATTGGTCTTGCTAAATATGATCTGAGTCTCAATGGAATAATGATGTTTTTTACTTTTTTCCAACACAAAGTTTGACAAGAAGTAAATTCTTCCCCTGCAAAACATTAATTACTAAGAAAACTAATTATTGCTTCTTTATTCAGACTTTCATTTGGAATCAAACTGGACTTAGCATCGATCCCCCCTTAAGACTTAGTCTTAACTTGATCTTGATTAATCTTGAACTTGACAGTAGCAGTCCTGACTATAACCGTAGGTTGAAAAGGCTAAGGTTAAGGAAAGGGTTAAACCTGACATTCTAAAAGTTGAAGGGTGAGCATTGCTTTCACATGCCTCATATTTTATGCATTCACAAATTCTGAGCTTTTCTGAGAATCCCAATGGGTTCCCAAACATCTGAATGTTTAAAGGTAGGGTAAAGGTTAAACATGGTTCACAGTGAACCTGTTTTCAGAGAATCGGAAATGGTCAGTGGAGCATTCTTAGCTAGGTCATGTTTTAGAGGAACTGCATGAGCCAACTTGTATCGAAACAACTGAATGGTTCAAGTTAGGGCAAGAGTTAACTCAGGGGTGTTCAGCTGAAATTTGTAGGTTTAGTTAGATAGAAAAAAATTCTTATTTTAGCAAAGTCTGAATAAGCAACCAACATGGCCATACGGCAGCTGCATTCACATTCTAACAGTGTTTGGTTTACAGGCATAAATAAAGCATCGCTTCATCATACAGTCACCAGTTTAGAATTATTGGATATTTCTCATTCATATCTAGATTTGTTACAGTTTTCAAGAATTTGGTTTTGCTAAAATATATTACAGGCTCTGAATCTAGTTGATGGTGCTCCAGTCTAAACAATGTGTGCTAATGATATTTCCAGCTTCGCTACCAATCAACACCTGATTTGCTCAGTCCACTCATGAATGACAGTTTTGCACAAGACAACTTCTATTGTAATTTCCGAACTGGAAAGATGAGGGTGAGGGTTAAACTGGTTGAAATAAAATGTGCCTGAAAATTCTTTGAGAATCCCAAAGATCAGCAGTGTAATCACATTTTAAAGCCAACTTTTAGAGAAACTTTCAAAACGATTAGATTAGTGAAAAGGAGTTCCTGCTTCTTATCTTTTGTTTCATTCCCATTTTTGTAGGACAAAAGGCCAAATTGGGGTCAGAATTGTTCTCAAACAATGCATGAATACATGCTGTTCTAGGATTGATCCTGCTTGTGACTAAACCTTTTGCAGTTTCTCTTCAGTGCTATAAACAATACTACTTTTCCGAAACTAAGACTTTTGTGCAACTCCATCCTTTCAGTAATCACGTGCATGCTCTCAAAGCCCATTAGCATGTTTTAGAGACAAAGACTTGCATGTTAAGCACTTCCATTTCCCAGATACAGATGAGATTATTAATAGGTTGCTGGTTTGGTTAAAAGAGGCTCTTCAGTTGAATCAATGGAGCACTTGAAGGGGAACACTTTGCAGTAGACCTGATGGTCAAGCCCTCATTGTTCAGGCTGAGGGGGCCGAATCCTGTAAGCTCTGTAATACTGTGTGAATCTAGTAAATTTTAATACTAACAGCAGTCACAAGATACACGGAAACAAGAATGTGTTCTACTGTGAACCAATTCAGCAATATTTCATCGACCTAAAGTGGAGCAAGATGTTTTTAGAGAAGTACCAGAATTGGAAATGGAATAAAAACCTAAGTTCAGCCTAATGGAATAAATGTTTTCAAGGGCAGAAATCTGCTAGAAAGAGGCCATTTCTTCAAGGCATCGCTAATGGACTTCGCTTTTAGACACGAATGTAGGTTCATCCTGACGGACACGAGGGAGCTTCTTCACCCACCAGGGAGACGTCACATGTGTCTCCTAAGTAGTCCATAATCTCTACTCATCTTTATTCTCCTCTTCTCCTGTCCAGTGAATAATGGATTTATGAATCAGCTTTGTCAGAGCCGAAGTGACCTCAGAGGCCACGGTCTCTCCGGGGGTTGTTTCACCAAACGGCCTTAGGAGGCCGGCAATCATATTTTAAAATGTGTGTTTGGAGGAGCATAAATTATTCTGATCATTTTGTGAAATGAAAAAGTGCAGAGGTGACGGAAAATGCGCCGGACCTGATGATCTTTCATTTTCTTTTCAACTCGAGTAAACATAAAGTCATAAACCAGGCATATTAAAAAAAAAAAATAAAAAGATCTGGCAACCACTCCGTATTTTTTAAATGATAATCCACAGTAAGTGATGACAGCATGGATGTATTGTGGGCTGAGCGTGAAAGGCGGATGATGAGGGGTTGTGAAAGGAAATCGATTGCCGTCCTCTCTCTCCACAAACACAACACGAGGAATATGGCCCAGGGCAAAATACAAGCTCCTTTTGACCCTTTTATCTGGAGAAAACAACCTCTGTCTTACACTCTGTCTGAGAAAGATGTTAACACTTGCGATGTTGATTGTTTTGGAGAACACTTTCATGTTGCGAAGAGAACGTGTTCGATAAACGAACCTTGGGAAACTTGGGAAGAGTTTCAATGAAAACCTGTGGTGAGATGCACGAGTGCCAGATTTGCATCTCCATTGATTTTTTTTTATCTTCTTATACAATCAACAAGGACACACAAGACTTAAACTAAACTGCAACACTGAAACCTGAAAAGCTGGCTTTTTGAGTGAATCCAGGTTCTCCAGGTCTGATCTTCTTGATTCTTTTAGGAAGAATGGGAAGATCTTGCAATCTCAAGGATTATCCAGGACTTAGAGCTGCTTTCTCATATGCAGTGTTGGTGAGAATGGAAAGATCCTACCTCGGTCTGAGAGGGTCTGAGAGGTGGACGAACTCTGGGATGGTAAAGTTTCTGAATCGACTGAACTGATGGAATTGGATCAAACACACCATGTTCTTCGGGTTGAAGCTGTAGAGCTGAAAAATGTAAAACATTCTGGAGATTTGGGAAAATGAGCAAAAATGTAATACGTGATGATTCCCTGATTGTGTGTTCCACTTTTTCCCCATCACCGTTTTTCTGACTAATAAGTAAAAGAGATTTATGAGGACATTTTCAGCCTGATTTATTTATTTATTTATTTATTTGCTTGTTGCTTTGGTAATTACATTCAGCAGGTAAAATCAAGTGGCAAAGAATCCAATTTTACTCTAAATCAGCAAACAGTGTGAAAGACTTCCTTCCTCATTTTCCTTCTCTTCTTCTTCTTCTTCTCCTCTGTCCTTCTTTGTGGAGTTTTTCTTCCTGGAATCATGAAAGTGTTAGAGTTCATTTTAAAAATAGCGAAAGTGCTTTCGCCTGGTGTCAGACTGTTCATGACACACTGAAACGAGAGGAAAAAAGCCATTTAACTGAGAGGTGTGTAAAATTAAGAGATTAATGTTCCACATCTGTAACAATGCAGGAAAAAAGCGTAGCGGTCCACATTAATTAGAGTAATCCATCAAATGCGTTGGCCATGACGCTGCCTAATGATTGCTTTGAGAAGTTTTTAATGAGCACTAAGCACACTTACAACTCTGTTCGATAAAACGGTGACGTATCTTCACACGAGCTTATTTCTAGCCCAAGCCAAATTTGCTTTATCCCACAAAATAAACAGGCTTGTGCCTGGGAAATGACTCAGAACTATAGCGAATGTAAAGAGGATAAAACTGTAGAATAATGCTAAGCAGTCAGTCAGAGAGCGAGTGGAGAATAGTTGTGATAAATAATAAAATCCAAACACCGTCGCTTCGATAATAGAAAAAAGAAACAACACATTTTGTTGTTGTACATTTGCGGTGGCTTATCTCGATGGAGCCGTCATCAGTCTGAGCGAATTTCGGCTTCTGCTATTAACACCAAAAACTTACGTCGTCAGCGGAGACATGACATGACGTTAAATAGGAGGAAAGAAATAAGAAATCGAAGTGTGAGAAGAGGATGATCATCGCTCAGCGCTGCTCCGTGTATGACACGCCTGTCCGAGATTAAGGCTAAACAGACAGCCGAGGTTAATAGAACGTGACGTAGCAGTTTTTTGCCTTGCCGTGATGACTGGCGCTCAGATGCGATATGGCTGACTGGCACTGATTTAGACCACACACACACACACACACACACACACACACACACACACACACACACACACAAAACCAATTTTAACCCTGATAGAATTTCATGTTAAAGAAATATTCAACAAACTCGAGGACAAAACATCAGATTTCACTAAAAAACAAAACAACAAGAGTTTCTTCTCACTTTTCATTTTCTAGCCACATGTTAATAAGAAATAATATACCGCAGACTTTGGATCCCAAATGCAGCAACGCTGATACACTGATCAGGAAAACATTGACATTATAACGGCCAGTGAAGTGAAGAACACTGATGATCTTCATCATGGCTCCTGTTAGTGGGTGGATTTATTTATTAAGCAGCAGGTGAACATTTTCTCCTCAAAGTTGATGTTAGAAGCAGGAAAAATGGACGAGAGTAAGGATTTGAGCAAGTTCAGATGAGATGATGGACACTAAAGCAGTGTGCGTCATTGAGGAAACCAAAATCTTTTGTAAAATACCTGATAGGTTGGATTTCTCCTTCAAGACATGGATTTGGTTCTGGTGCTGAGAAATAGACAGAGGAAGACAATCTTCAGTCTCTGCAGGCTTCGAGACCGAGAACTCAGCTTCAATTCAAGTTTTCTATTTATTTATTACCAAGGGCTAGCATATATAACCCTCCATCAGCTTAGCATGACAGGGATTAGGCACATGGACCTTGTTTTAGGTATTGCTTTGTGGCCTCTGCTCTCGCTCGGGGATAATCTCTTTCCCGGATTTTAGCTGGATTTTGATTGGACTCCTCGATTGTCAACTGTCAATTCATAGTAACGTTCGTTATAGAAGGAATAAGTCACAACTCTGTCTAGAAAGAGAGAGAGAAGGAGTGTGTTTGGGTTTAGAGGCTCCTGATGCCACAATAAAACACAGTTCACCAGGGCATGGGGCAGGACGCATTAAAATTAAGCCCTTAATGCATTTGTGCAGGGAGCCAGGCGAGGATCAGATGAGATGAGAGTTGGCGTACATATTCAGTGCGTGCTTGGGGGCGCCGGGGTGATTGAGTTAGAACGGACGTCATGTGAAATGTCACCATCTGCCTCGATGCCTGATCCCAAACCAATTTAAAAACCGAATCCCCTCCCTTTTTTCCCCTCCGCACGTCTCAAATCCGCCAGCAATTATAGATCGAGCTAATTAGCCGATGATCTGTGACGGGCAACAGCCAAGGTGATGCTTTCAATTTCGCTCGAAAGCGTAAAAATCAGGCCTGTAGGATTACGTTCCAGTCGTATCCAGACGTGAGAGCAGATTGACATCGAATATCTTCAAGTAATACATTATGTCTTAATGGTTAATCCGTGTGATCGACCGAATTACAGCTGAATCCGACCTGACAGTTCAGATTACAAACCCGGCTCTGGAGGATAAAGATTACTCAATATTCATCAATATTTGACATTTCCCTGCTGTATGATTTTCACAACAGTTCCTTTCCTGGGTACTGAGCTCACCACAAATTATACTGCCAAAAGTTTTCAGACACTTGGCAGTTGCAGATCATCTCATTCCACACTTATTCCCCAGTGTGTTTGCTGTTATAATAATTAGAACTCTTCTGTGAAGGCTTTATGGCATGACTTTGATGATTAGTGATGATTATGAGATCAGACACGGATTAGGGAGGAGGTAAGGAGTCTCCAGTTCCAGTTCATTCTAAAGGTGTTCAGAGGTCAGGGTTCTGTGGAGGACACCTAAATCCTTCATCAACCTTTATCACCAATAACCATGTCTTCATGAAGCTCATGTTGTTGTCATACTGGAACACTGTTTAGGAATTTAATTTTCAGTAAAGGGAAGTTGTAGTGATGCACGGTGCAGAGACGCTCTATAGAACTGTGTGGTTTGGAGAAGGATCACATATGGGTGTGAAGGTCTGGTTGATAATGTGAGAAGAGCATTTGCATTTTAATATCGCGTATGAGTTCAAATCTCAGCCACACCATCCTGCCACTTGTGGGCCCCTGAGCAAGGCCCCCAACCCCATAACTGAGAGTGAAGGGACGAGAAATGAACAGCTGAGAAATGAACACTAAATGCAACTATAAATGGATAAAAAATATAATGGTAGAAGGTGAGTATTTTTATATGATGACATTCTGAAAAGTTTTATTTCTCCACAAAGATTTGGTAACAATTAAAATTTTTCATTTTATCAAAGGCATCATTTTTATCCTTTAATAGTAACTTTTAACGTCATGGACGGTCTGCGAGACAAGTTCATTCCTGACACCAAGCATTCGGCTTCCAAATATCTCTCGGTCCTGAACATAATGCGTCGTCTTTAACCTGCTTTTTGGAGTGGAAGATGATTGCCTCACTTTGTTGCAGCTGCTAAATCATCAGACGGCGGCTCGCACGACTCGTGACCTGAAGGTTTAAAAATCCCAGGACTGGCAGAACGCCGCCGTTCGAGTCCTTGAGAAAATCGTTAACCCTCAAGCGCTCGGCTTCACGCCTGGATTTGAGTCCTGCCTCATGCCTGAACTGCGAGACACTCGGCATAAAAGAATCACCCGTTATCTTCTGTAAAAGAGAACATTTATTATAATAAGAGCAATCTGTACATCATATGAACTGCATGGAGGTTCCACACCTTCAAAAAGAAAAGCACATTTGATACAGCAACATCAGGTGGAACGGCTCGTGAGAATATTCAGTAATAGAAATATTCGGTACAAAATATCACAAAGCATAGTAGTACATGGACATCATCTACTCTCCTGAAAGAAAGAAAAAACACAGCGACGACGCACCGTTTCATAAAACCACGTTTTTTTTTTTGTTTGTTTTGTACAACATGAGGAGTTAGCATCACCTTTTATTTTTACAGTATATCACTGACAAAGCAGGGGAATATTGCAGGTGAACCCTGGGCTTCTAATCCACAAATATTTACCCACTGCTTGGAAACAATCCGACTACAATCATATGTATATTCTTTAAAAAATAACCTCTTTTCATCCCCTTGATAACGGAGGCAGCAAATACAATTCCAGACTCATTTTAGTCGCTGGCACAGAGGGCAGAAAATATAAGGGTGGTGATTTATTTTAACGTCCAAGTCATAACTCAACATCGGACTGCTGCGATTATCATTCAGGAAGGGGACGAAGGAAATGGGGGGGTTGTTACTAAAAAAAACAGCAGTGAAAAGGAGAAGGAACAGTACAGTACAGGGATGTGGTTATTAGGAATACTCAAATCCGTAGATCTGGAAAAAGGATTACTATTTCTGTCAATTCTTCTCCCTATAAAATATAGGAGCGCTGCTCTTGGAAACGAACGCGTCTTTTTTTCCGTGTTTAGGGCGAGGTGATTTTTTGTAAATAGGCTTCTCGAGTAAGAGGAATGTGAGATGGTGGGATGTAGTTCGAGACGCGTGCCAAAAGATATGCGAGTCACATTTCCTGCCTATGAGCGAGTAGATAATTGGAAGCTTCTGCTGTATTCTCAAGTAGACGATGAAAACGGTTGGCAGTCACAAAAACATCTTTCACCCGACCCGAATTTCTGAAGCGCCGCGTCTGCTCGGAAAACACTGACGGATTACTGTACATCAGAAGTTATACTGAAACTAAAACAACAAAAATCAAGTATACAGATGATTGATGTTGAGCCGATCAGAGCTCTGGATCGTTAACGCTCGCTGACGTGGACGGCGTCGCAGTGTGAACTCCACATTCCACAGAAGAGTTTAAGGTCCGCCGTGAACCGCTCCTTAAGAAGGAGCTTTATAAGAAATGATCCGTATTCCGAGTCCTTCCTGATTCCGTGACGTCTGTTCTCACGCCGGATTATCCGGAAACAAAGTGTCACCATGACGACCTTCATCCTAAAGTCGACTCCGTGTGTTACTGCGTCTGGCTTTGCGCAAAAAAAGCAAAAATAATATCAGCATCCGATGTGCTGGATGGAGTTTTGGGGGGCGGAGGAGAAGGGCACTTTGTTAGAATTCCACTTTGTAAGGAATACAAGGCGGCGTGAGAATTCCGTGGTAAGGAAGCCGAGGCGTGTTACGAGTCCCATTCGCTCTCGTCGGCCCCGTACATGTCGGCGAGCTTTCGGAAGCGCGGCCCCCACTCGTTTAGGTAGCTGTAATCGTGAGGCGATTCGGACGATCCCGAGCCGAGGGAGCTGAGCGATTCGGCGACCGAGCCTTCGCCCTCGTAGGCGTAGGTGGCCAGAGAGTCGTAGGGCGGCGCTGTGGGACTGCTGTCGTGCTCCTGAACGCGCTGCGTGATAAAGTTCCTCACGTCCGAGTTGTCTCGTGAGGTCACGGCTGTCCGGAGCAGAGAAGGTGGAGGGTACGGGGGTTCGGACGGAACCACATCACGTCTCAGTTTACTGCTTTCCTCCATGACCTCCGGGTGGCGCAGCGCTCCGATGTCGAAGGCCTGCGTGTCCTCCTCGCCGCCACCCTCATCGTTATAACTCACCACGTTGTCCCTCACGTCCTCTTTGGAGATAATCAGGGGTTCCTTTTTCTTCTGGCGCTTCAGAGCGGCAAACAGCACAACGATTACTGGAGAGAAAAAAGAAATCACACACACACACACACACACACACACACACACACACACACACACACACACACACAGAGTGAGTAGGAGGGATAATTGACAAGTGACAAAGAGAAGATGTACGCAATCTGAGCATCCTCGAATGATGTTGAGTTTTTTTTTTACAAACACAGCTGTGCAAACTGTTCCATTAACTCTGGATGATTAGGAGAAACGACCTTGGATGCAGATTTGAAGGTAATAAAAAACAAACAGCAAGACTGAAGTGTAGTTAAAAAATGTTTTTTTTTTTTTTTTTATTCAAAAGAATATAAAGGAACTTTATAGGTTGCTCAGGAACAGGAACATGTAATAATATGTGCTGTAACTGTAAAGCGCTCGGCATGTGAATGACGGGGTATTTCACACACACACACACACACACACACACACACACACACACACACACACACACACACACACACACCTAACCGTCTTTTATAAACCCACTCCAGTTTGATTTTTATTAAATATCACCCAAAAATATAAATCCACACCACTGGAGTGAATCTGAAGTCTGACATGAAAAAATCCTACTATTTCTCTTTAGATGAAAAAAAAAAATTAATAATGTGCTTTAATTCGAATGGATTTGAAATGGATTCTTTGTCGTGGGCTGATTGACAGTCTGACGGCGTGGCACTTATCAGTCCGGAGCGTTTAAGCGTGTCAGGGCTGTACTTTGCATTCTGACCGGATGTGCACATTTCAGAGCAGCGCAGTAGTAATTAATGTAACGTTGCTGCACACAAAGGCTCGGGCTGACAGGCGGAGAGCAGCGCGAGCATGATGGAGAGAGAGAGAGAGAGAGAGAGAGAGAGAGAGCTGCCTGACAGCGAGACTGAAGGATGAGTGCACTGTAACGGCGTGGACAGGACGATAGACGGATGGAGCGAGCGATAAAAACAGGACACCGCTGCCGGATCTGGCCCCGAGGAGAAATCAGTAATTTGTCTGGAGGCTTCGGGGGTGAATTCAGAAACGTTGGACGGATTATCGTGCCGTTAGTTCCCGGTCGCCGCGGTTACATAAACATTGAGTATGGAATAATATCGTGGCCTTCTGTAGCCGTCGGATAAAAACCTCGTGAGGAATGATTAAAGTGCCAGATGTGGGCCTCTATTTTTACAACCAAAGATCAAAATGACCTCCTGGGAAACATGCTAACTGACACTTGATTAGTTATGCAAATTAGCTCCTAATTAATTAGTCAATGCTTAAAGCAATGCATGCTAGCAACATGTGTTCTTCTGAGGTCACTTAAAACAAGTTTCCGTCATATTTATGTTTTTATTCAATACTGTACGACTCAAACGGAACATCGTGTGGATGTTAATATTATCGTGTAAATTCATTTATTTCTATACAGAGCAGCTTTTCAGAGGAAGCAAAGACACGCCCACCATTCTATTGATCGGCTGAAGCCACAACCACTCAGAACTGTTCTCATTTGCATATACGTACTCAGCCAACACTATTCCATTCTATTCCATGTTGAGGCTCATGGGCGTGGCCTGGGAGTGGCCAGAACAAACCTCAAATCAGATTAGAAAATCTCTGTACACTCGCCAAATCCAACAGCAATGGATTAACATTAGACCAGGTGTGGTGTGTGACGTATTTAACCGATGGTTGGGATTTAGTTTTGCTTTCTCAAATCTCGAATCAGAGCTTCTGCATGAGGGTGAAGTCATTCTAGAAGAGACCACGCCCCCTTGTTATATAAGTCTCAGATCATGAAATAAATTAGACTTGTGTTGAGTGACAGTGACCCTGAAAAGAGTCGGGGGGAAAAATGCACATGCACTTCTGAATGTGAGCCACATAGTTTTCCCTTGTGTTTCCCATGTGACACTTACGGAGCAGGATGAGAACACAGAGTAGAATAGCCACGAGCGCTCCGGTGCTGAGTCCGGCTGTCCCGCTCAGAGCCTCAGCGCTGCACCTCTCCATGTTTCCGTCTCGGTCGCAGGTACACACTCGCACCGTCAGCGTCCCCGTGCTGCTCATCATAGGGAACCCGCCGTCCGAAATCACCACGGCGACCAGGTGCATGTTTTTCTGCGGCTGCCGGAATCCAGTCCGTCGTGTGTAGATGCCTGCGGTGTTGTCTGCGGAAGAAAGAAACAAGGACGAGTGTTTAGGCAGGGGTACGAGCGAGAGGGTGTAAATCTCCAAATGGGTTCTGATTGTGCCCTACTTTCTGAAATGACTCACCCCCGTTGTCTCGCACTGAGAAGTTGGCTTTCGCAGAGCTTTCCGGTGCAAGCGTAAAGAAGAAGCGATGTCCACCAGACGGCTCGTCCCGATCCACCGCTGTTATGGTCTGGATTTTCTGAGATAAAAGAGCGCTAATTGAAAAACACATACACACGGCGACTTGCTGACTTCAGTTAAATGGAAAACAACGGCTGAATTGTCCTTAATGGTGAAATTCTAATTGATCCTAATTAGTGTTGCGTATACAAATCAATTGCATTCGAGTTTCAATGAGCCGTGGAATTTGTTTTCCACAAATCATTTTTAATCAGATTAGTAGACGCGGTCGAATATTTTACATTTATATAATGTCTTTTCCTTCCTGTGTCCTTCCTACTTCACCACACACACACACACACACACACACACACACACACTGGAGAGCTCTCATTGGAAGTGAGGATAGCTTTCGGCTCAGCGATTGAGCTTGGTCTTGTCTTGTGTGGTTAGCAAGGGCAACTCGAGGTTAAATGCCCTCGTTCAAGGACACATCTAAAATTTAATCAGCAATCCTCTGGTGTTTAGTGTGTTTCTGCCTGTCGGCCATAGCAACCATCCGGACACTTCACCTTCCCGCCCCTACGGTGGCTCCCAATCAGCTTTTCATTATATACCAGTCACACATACGACTCACTCTTCATGATCACGTTCCCGAGAAACTCCTGAACATCAGGATCCGAAATCTCTAAGAGAATAGATTAGCCGGTGGGTGTTCAGGAGTCGGGCGTCGCCCTGCACTGGGGCGGATCGTTGACCTGTGCTATGACGGACAGCAAGGAGAGGTGTGTGTGTGTGTGTGCAAAGGTAGTTATTATAAAGTGGCTGTGATAAGTGACAGCACCTGTCATCCGGCGCGACACTTAATCTCATCAAGCGTGACAGAAAAAGGTCTCGACGTCTAATCCGCCCGGGCCAAACACTCATCGTAGATCTTTATCTCCGTCAGGAGGTTGCGCCGTGTTCGACAAACTGCTCACACTCTCATAGCTTCTTATCTCGAAATTGACACGACACACCACCACCACCCCCCGGTGCAAAAAGGGAAACCTTACGGACTTTACCTGGCCGGATTTGGCGTTTTCGCACACGAAGGTCTCGTAGAAGGAGGAGAGCGCCGGTGGGTTATCGTTCACATCCAACACACGGATGTACACGGGCACTCGACTCGTCTGCTGGGGGTTATCTGAGAAAAAAAACAGTGTACACACACACACACACACACACACACACACACACACACAAGGTCCACTTAAAAGCAGTGCCAAAGCAAAAGTCAGGAAATGAATATTAATTGGAGTAGACACGTGTTCATTAGGAGTAATTATTTATTTTATCGCCTCTCAGACGTCGTCTCTTTCCGTCACGCAGACGCACCTGATTTAATATTGTTCCTTCCTTTTTTTCAATTCTGAATTTCAGCTTTTCAACATGAACATTACTAATTGAATACTAGTTTTTATTTGGTTGTATTGAGCTCTGTGTAACTCGGATCTCAGCAGCTCAGCGAATAACTACGAAACAAACGGCTTCATGTTGAGAAAATAATCAGTTAATTACTTTTCGAGTATACTCCAAAACTTTGGAGACTCCTTCCTTATGCGCATAGAGAAAATGTCACTCTATTGGTGATTACACACGACTTTAATCCGATTTCCGAGCTGTTGCTGTAGAAACCGTAATGCATTATCATAAGAACATGATATGAACCTGCAATTTGCAGCTGTAAGGAAATGAATGGATAATGATAACAGTAACGAGGTTAGCTTTAATAAAATCACGGTAATTCTCAATCATTTAATAATTATATATGTTTGCAATAGAAGTTGGAGATCTCTACGTGCACAGTTCTGTTTAAGGTTCTCCAGCTACGCCCTCACGCCCTCACGTTTTCTGATTTCAATCTAATGTCAGTGTGATATTTTGACAGATGGAAATGTGTGTGTGCATGACTTACTGAACTCGGCTGCGATCACAGAAATATTGTGCCATGCAAGGTCTTCTCGGTCAAGAGGCTTCTGCAGGAATATAGAGCCGTTTCCAGCGTGCACGTTAAATATCCGGTCCACGTCTGTGTGCCGATCAATTGTGTACCTGGAAATGACACCATCCCTCTGAATCAATACTCCTTAGTGAGGAGAGCTGCTGGTGTTGTGCTGCATACTGAACGAAGAATAATGCTTCCTACAAGGTAACTTCGCTGCCTGGAACTCTTGCGAAAAAGGGTGACAGGTTCGAGAAGCAGAACTGATTACATCCACTGAGCCTGAAGGCCGCTCTCGGCCTGCGCCCATTTGTTCTCGGTTCAGCGGGAGCTTGCGATATTGCTCTTTCAGACGCAATCATTCAGAGGGAACGCTCCATTTGCTAATTATCCTCCTGATGTTCAGCAAGACCGCGCTGCCCCATCACGATGCCCCGGATGTCTGATAATTACCTGCCCTGAAGTCCTGCTCCTTGTCTGCTGCTCGGGCTCCGTAATTGCGCTTCCTTCTCCGCGCTCTTATTTACCGCGGCCTCCGGAGGGGACCAAATAAAGGAGACATTTATTGTAGAAACGAATATCTTCATTTATTTTTATAATGGAAGCTTATTAAGATTAATTCAATAGAAGTCACACACGGGGGACCTTTTGAATTAAAAGCGGACACGGTGCGGATGTGTTCGCTCTCCGCTCGCATTCAGAGCGTATAAAGCTGAGCCCTGCAGGTGAAGGTCATTTAGATCGATGGGGACGGATGTTTCGCAATCACGCACGTAGCCTTTTGCACACGGATAAACTGAATATTAAAAATAAATTAATAAATAAAAGACGTATATCTAAAAGAAAAGCTTTAGAGAAAAACATGGGAATTTAGAGGAGATCGTGCAAGGTGAAGTTATTATTATTTAGAAAAGAACGAAAACTCCATTATAGAAATCACGAATCATGTTTATACGGAAACACGAATCAAAACGACCTCCATGTAAAATCCAGCTCCACTCAGATGTTTGCTTTGGTGCACATGACTCTACCTGATTTCACTAATTAGGCTTCCTCATTATCTAGCGAGAAAGAGCTCATTACTGAAATCAGGTGCTTCTGAACCGAGGAGTGTTGTGAAGTGAAACGTATTTAGGATAACGACCCAGTCCAAAACATCTCACGCTTTCAGGTTATTTCAGTATTTCTGACCTCCATGGTGAGTTGAGTTATAAAAAAGCATCGTATCTACAGTACATCCGGTTCTGTGTGATGACCATGTCATATCTATAATCATGGTATATCGTGATCCACTTTGCTTACTTGACCGGGTTGCGTCGCGCGTCCTGATCCACGGCGCTGACCGACCCGACGGCGGTGCCCACGGCTGCGTCCTCCTTCACTTCCATCAGGTAACTGGGACGCTCGAATCTCGGAGGCTCGTCTACGTCCTCCACGTTTATCCGCACCGTAGCCGTGTCTTTAGCGTCCACACTGATGAAGCGCTGGTCTGGGTACGTGTTGCGCACCTGCACCTGCAGCATGTACGACTTCTTTCTCTCGTAATCCAAAGGCTGGGGAAAGAAACAAAGTGCCCACCATGTGTAGTAGGTTCAGTCAGGACAATACTCAGGCCTGCTGAGCTGAGGGAAGTCATTATTGCACAGCATGGAATCCCCTAATGAGACGGTAACCAGGACTGCATGAGCGGCAGGAGGCCCAAAGTAACCGGCTTTACCTTTCTGACGCTGAGGATGCCGTTCTGGGTGGTTTTGTTAGCCGTTATCGAGAAAACGTCCATGCCGTCTCCGCTCACCAGCGTGTAGTCCATCTCTGCGTTCATTCCGATGTCTGCGTCCAAGGCTCGAACCTGACCCACCTCGGTGCCGGGCTCGCTCAGCTCGGGAATGCTGAACTGATACACACCTTAGGGCAGGAGATCAGTATAAAGTCACTGTGGAACATCAGAGATGTATATCTTTCTGGTGAAGAGCCTTCAGAGCGTTCAGCTCATTCTTCTGTGTTTAATTGCTGGAGATTGATGCGTCACACTTTTCATCTGTTTATCTGTTTACACTTAATGTTGTGAAATATTACAAAAGTGTTAAATCAACGAATGTTCTCACGCACATTAAAGTAGCGATAACATCTTTCCCTTTCCAGTCTCTCTTTTATCTTTCTATTGAAGACAAAATTTGACAACCTTCTCAAAAAAGTCCTCATAAACTGTACCAACCTTTTAAAGATCTGACACTGGAGATTCCTTACATAAATCTTGATTAAGCATCTCATTACACCAAGCTTTGGAGGAGTTGTTACTATAGAAACGGCAATCTGAAGTGGTGAAGGTGTTGGTCAAACTTCTCTGGGGTTTTATGCATAATTTCACGTATGTTCTCTGTTCTTACTCGCTCTTCATGATAAAATCGCAGACGTGGGAACACACATGGGTCAGAACAGCACCAGTTACCCCAGTAGTCTTGAACCTTTTTGATATCACCTCGTACACGAGATCAACGTAAGTAGCTCTGGATAAGAGCATCTACCAAATGCTGTAAATGAAAATGTAAACTAGTGAGCGATATGTCAGCTGCGACCCTTCAGCCTTGTAAGATTTCCACTCTCCTGGTGATAAATATCTGAAACGTCCACCCCCTGATACGGCTGTTTGATTTGTATTCATTTGCTAAAGCGCGCTGATGAGTGATTGTCTGTCATCCAGCGCACGTGGACTAAAAATTCATGAGCTAAATCCTCAGCAAACAGCAGTGAGTGGTGTGTGGAGAGTTTCTTCTTCATTAAGTGTGTGTGTGTGTGTTGTAGTGCAGTGCTGCAGCCTTACCCTGTGCAAACTGTGGAGAATTGTCGTTCACATCGGTCAGCGTGATGTTGACTATAGTGGAGCCCGTTAAGCCGCCTCTCTGGCCTGCCATGTCCTTGGCTTCGATCACTACCTGGTAATGTTCCCTCTGCTCTCTGTCCATGTCCGAGGGCCCTAAGGCTGTCCGGATTATGCCTGAAGGAAACACAGGTCTGTGTGGGTTGCTTGTTTCCCCCCTCACATACACACACACATACACACAGACTTACTGTATATATATATATATATATATATATATATATGTATGTATGTATGTATGTACAGTATACACATAGAGAAAGAGAAATGCGCAAGGTCCTGTTTTTCTGCAGAAGCTCCATCATCATGTTCTATGGAGACGCTTTATTGCTACGCTCACTCTGCTTTGTGATGAGGATCCCCGAAATGACGAGGCTCTGGGGAAAGAGTTGAAAAACCGCGGTTGTGTTGAAAATGTGGCTAAAAACCCTGTGTGTGTTGGAGCAGCGCTAAGCTCGATGAAAGCACGCTGACCCTTATGTTGCCTTGGAGATTGTAACTGGCATCGGCAGCTTCGGCTGGGATGCAGCTGCAGGTAGTGAATTATCTGGGCTGAAAGATAAAGACGGGCGCTGTGGTATGGTGTGGCACTCTGCCGGCCTAGCCGAGCATGCTGTGCGGTGGTGAAGCTCTCCAAATCTTATGGCGCGGGTAAAAACCTCTACGGCAATAACGTATTAAATGAATTCAGGATCTGTGAGTTTTGAATGAAAACGGGCTTGTAGAGGGCTAGCTATACCACTAGGGGGCTAAACACTCATAGCTATAATCTCAGGTACCAGATACACTGCTATCATCATGTATTGTATCATATAATATCGTATTATAGAGACAGAAGCAATGTAAAATATCGTATCATAAATAGCAAAATCATCAAAATATCGTATCCTTAAAGAGACGTTGTATCTTCCACCAACAGATTTTTAACACTGACCCACATGTGATATTGCGGTTTGCTGAAACGAGCTCTTCAGTGAAACCCGGCTATAAGAAATCGCTGGAAAGCAAAAGAATGTGTCCAAACTACAAATGGCCATAAAGCTGTCACAGATGGCAGTTCGAGCTCTTCATCTGTTACATCTCATAAAAAAGGGACTCCAAATCCGAGTCCGGGATCCGCTGTGCATTTTTTCTTCTCCGAACTCCATGATTAACCTTGGGTCCTGATGGATAGACTCCTTTTACGACTTACACGCATATCGTGGTGCGTGCCACATCTGGACTCGCCCTGGATCGCTGTTAAGCTGGATGCTAATCTGCTGCATGAGCTTTTTGTGTTTCTGTTTAAACAAAGACCTCTGCTGGAGCCGGTCCAGGGTGCACATTAAAATGATTAAACTGCTGTGAGTTTGTTCCACCAAAGTGCTCGAGTGGGAGGGTCGTAATGCAAACCTTTCACATTACTGAAGTGCTCTCCTGCTCTACCTTTCTCTCAAATTTCTTTTATTTTCTTTCTCTGTGCTACGTATTGTATTTCTCTCTCTCTCTCTCTCTCTCTCTCTCTCTCTCTCTCTCTCTCTCTCTCTCTCTCTCTCTCTCACTCTCTTGCTCTCTCTCAAATGAAAACACACCATACTGGATGGACCGTCTGACCTGTATTTGACTCGACAGAGAAGTACGGGTGGCCCTGGCTGATGCTGTACATCAGTTTAGCACTCAAGCCGAACATCTCGTCATCTGCGTCGTGGGCCGTCACCTGAATAACCGAAGTTCCTTATAAAAAAAAAAGTATATCAGTGATTTTGATCAATCTCTTACTTTGCAAATATTTCTTACTTTGCCACATTTTTCTGGAGTCCTGAACAGATAGATACATTCAGTGGTGGATGAAGTACACAAACCAAGTATTTGAAGTTGTGATCCACTCAGAAAAACATTACTCCAGTAAAACTCCTTTAAACTTTCACTTCAATAAAATGCCTTTAAATGTACTTAAGTGTCCAAAGTAGTGATTTATTATAACTATAATGATTCTATTGTCATTTTCATCACAAGACTCTTTACTTAATCACCTCAGTTGATGTGAAAAGACTCGAATGTGACGCAAATTTACATAATTGCATGTGATTGGATAAACTTTTAAATTGTTCTGCCTACAGAAGCTGCGTTGTTTCAAAAACTTACGTTGAAAGAGAAACGGATTTGTCCGATGATAAAAAGCATCTAATGACCGCTGGTTGAAATAAAAACGTACCGATGTGCGACTGTTCGGGGACGCTAGCCATGTAAACCTCCTTCTCGAACTTGGGCTCGTTGTCATTGATGTCGTGGAGTTTGACGATGAACTCCGTCTCGGGTTCTAAAGGCTGGCCGTTCTTCTTGTTGACGGCTTGAGCTCGGAGCGTGTAGGACGGTTTCTCCTCGCGGTCCAGGCTCCGCGTGGCGTGAAGATCGCCCGAGTTCGCGTCTATCACAAAGACAGTCCCTGCACCTTCGCCAGTCAGCACATACATCACTGTGCCGTCTCCTCGATCCACATCGGAGTGAAGCTGCAGATGGAATACAGTTTCAGTCATTCTTTAGAAATCTGTCTTTAAGGTGAAAACTCTCACATCATACTCTGGATTTCTCTATGGGAAAAGAACAATGAACTTAAAACCCAAAAAGGAACTCTATCTCTCTCTCTCGCTCTCTCTCTCTCTCTCTCTCTCTCTCTCTCTCTCTCTCTCTCTCTCTCGCTCTCGCTCTCTCTCTTTCTCTCTATCCCTCTTTCTCTCTCTTTTTCTCGCTGCAAGTCCTGTCGATCCAATATGTGCAGATGAGCTCTTGTGAAATTGAGTTCTGATTGCTTATCACATGAAAGTAAGAAACATCAAATGTGCAATCAAGGTGAATACATATTCATTAGACAGAGAGCCAGTCACACCTGCTGTCTCTATGAGGCACGGCCCTGGGTTTTTTTTTACACGGCAGAAACTTGAACGTTTCCATCCTGCCATCCTTCACGTCCGATGTTTCAAACCCGTCTTGCGATTCCAGTGAAGCGTTGTGTTTTTGTGTGTTACCTTTTCTAACGCTGAAGGAGCGGATTTGTGGATCTGATTTGCGTCTGATGAAGCAAAAGAGGATTCGTTTTTATGCTCTCCTGAGTGGGCTGAAGTGAATCATTGTTTTCGAGATGTAATTCAATTAAACCACACCTGTTCTTTGCATGTGAAAATCAGAACATTTTGTTGGGGCCGGGTTTGAAAGAACGTTCGAACACAATGACTCTTCAATGCTTAACGCTCTTCTGAAAGTTTTTTTGGAATTCGATCTCCTGTGCTGTTCTCATCCTTTACGCTGCACACGGAAACGTTTTGAGAAGCAAATAAGATTTATTTTTTGTCTCAGAAAGCAATGTTCACGAGTTTATAAATCCACAACCCCACCTGGAAATCCTCTCAGGACCTTTCCATTTTTCTCGCTTCACAGTTGGAGGTGGTGTAAATCTGACGCCCTCACTGAACCGACACCAGCATCCCTCTGTGCCGTGACCCTTCTCCAAGTGTCAAAGCGCTCAGGCTTTTTTTTAATACAATATTCAAATCTTTGATCATCTGTCAAGACCCTTCTGCCAGTGATGGTGGGCAGAGCTGAAGACCTGAGCTCCTCATCCTCAACCTGGCAGGAGCCGTGGAGGAGAATCACCACCATCACCTAACCCACGCTTTTCAGCACTGATTATTAAAAGACAGCAGCCGAGAGATGGAGGATTAAGAGAAATGATGAAACTTCTTTTCTCTCTGCAGTCTCTTGGAGTTTCTGCCTTCACGTGACTCGTCTCCTGTGCAGAAGCGAGATGCTCGTGTGCGACAGACAGGAAACAGAAGACTTGCCTGTGGTTCTGTCATCCTTACGCTGCTGCATCTGCAACAAGGTCTTTAAAGTGGAAGAAAACGATATCTATATAAATCTGTTTTTCTTTTACAAGGCGAATGAAACAAACTGCCTTTTAACAGTTCTGCCACCTGAACATCTCCAGGTCTGATCTCAGCGAGATCAAAAGAAAGTAATGCAAAAAAGAAAAAAAAATTAAAAAGTTAAATTTATATTCAGCTCTGTCTTCACTGAGGGGACCTACTGTTAGAAACAAGCAAAGTAACCTAGAAGATCTAAAAATCAACATCCTTTTAGACCATTGTACCAACACCTTCTCCTTTAGTTTATGAGTCACACCTCATTTATCCACCTACAGTTAGAGGAGCAGTCTTCTGAGGTTCTTTGCTCTAAGAAGAACCCTCAAGCAATCTGCAAAACCTCTAAGACTGCTCAAGTCAGTGCACAGCTCTGGGATTTTCTACATTCTGTAGGTTCATTCTGGAATGGTAGATCAGATGAGATGTTTATACAGGAGAAGATGACCAGGGGGTCATTACAGCTACGGTTTCTTTCCTACCTTTCCGATGTACTGGTAGTCAGTCCCGGTGTACTCCTCCTGCAAGAAAAACTGCTTCCACATCCATCCTCTTTTGGAACGCTTTAGAATCTCCATGTTCCTTTCTCGCCGTGAGACTTCCCTTCCTCGTAACAGCGTCATGGCGCCCGCGACATGTGCCACCCAAACCCAGAGCAGGAACACTGTCAGAGTCCTCATATCTCCTTCTTCTGTCCTATCTGCCCAGATTCAAGCTGTGTAGAGTGGAGATTGCTGCCACCCTCATAGTCCTGTGTGCCGGCTTGAAAAGGCGGGGTCACCTAAAACACCAATAAAAGAGCGAGCAATTAATTTGAAGAAAGGAGTTTCTAAGGCTTCATTAGAGCTGACCCGAGCCCCGTAGCAACATTACAACTGTCCCTTAATTAGAAGCCGCTGCAGGGAAACGTATGACGGCAGTGCGGGGGGGTGAGTGGGGAGGGGGCACACCGAGCAAATCTGCCGCTGATATCTATATAATTGGTGTCCTGCAGTTTGGAAAGCGTGAAGCGTGAAGTTCTGCAGGAGCCCGTTTAGTGCAGAAGCGATAAAACTCGCACGAGCCGGTTTCCTCTCGCTACAGACCGCCATTAGCCTCTGACACTGAAAGTAGCGCAAATTAAACTGCGCATGCTAAAACTATTATCAATTAATCAATAGGAGTGCGCTCGCTTTCCAGAGCAAAACACTGCTGCAGGAGACTATCAGCAAAAAGAAACACCATGTCCAGAGAAGTGTTTAGCGGTAACCCGTGTGTGTATGTGTGTGTTGATCAGCAGGGATGAGATGAATTAACACGCTTCTCACTGCGCTGACCTCTCGGAAGGTCAGAGACAAAAGCGTTCACACCGCTCGCACATAATAACTCCTGCTTCTTCATCAGTCTTAAAGGTGGCCTTTTTTCCCCTCTTCTGCTTTCTCTCGCTTTATATAGAGTACATTGTAAATGGGACCAGAGACGGGACACGAGACAGCGGGCGCATTTACACATCTCTCCGAGGTTGTGATTTACAATAGTGACAGTGACATTTGCATACGTTCATCTGTCTGTATGGAACGAGGGAAGGTCAGCGGTAGACGGAGCGACGGGTAAAGGGTCCAGCAATTCAGATGAAAGAGCGTTGTTTTGCTGGATTAGTTTGCATGGCACACACACACACACACACACACACACACACACACACACACACACACACACACACTGCTTTTTAGCTTTTCATTCTGCTTTTCATTCCGTTATGACTGGCTTTAATTGAAAGAGCTAACAATAGACGCTGGGTTGTATTGATTTGCTGTCAGGCTCGATGTGTGTGCGCTGCGTTGTGTGTGGGCGTAACAAAGAAAGACAAAAGAGAGACACGCTCTTGCACTTGTAGTTTATGTAAGTTATGGAGGTCCGAACTCTATAGTCAGAGAGCGGTTTAAGCATCTGAGGCGTTCGGCACGGACTCGTGACCTGCAGAACCCCCTGACGCTCAGCCACAAAAATGTCCGCCCAAAATCGTTTATGATTCTGACCTGCTGCGATAGAGCGAGAGAGAGAGAGAGAGAGAGAGAGAGAGAGGTAGACGTGGGTAAAGGAGTGTAGAAGCTCCCCTGCTGTCCATAAACACAATTGCACGCTCCATAAAACCGGAAACGTGACACCTGGACTTCATGCTGTCTGTCATCTCGGTGGCTCGTACGCATGCTAATACGCCGAGACGTCCGCACATTGGCTTGATATACGAGGATGACGTTACGGCTGGATTAACACTCCTTGGACTAATCAGAGCTGCTTGTGCATTTTGCCAATTTTATGTTTATGCGCCGCATCCTCGTGGCCTAATTAGCAAACGCGGCATATCGCACCAACTTTGCACATTTGTTTCCAGACTACTTAGCTCTCTGCCTGACCTTGAGCCATCAGTGGTTGCCTATTTTTTCTACTGAAATTTTTTCTTGTTTTCATTCCTCCTCAAAGACACAGTCCCCTTTGAGTCTCTAGGGAGAGGCAGAGACTGGAGAGGTGGCGGTAACGACTGACAGCGGAGAGGACGAGGGGGGTAGTGTAAAAATCAACGACACCTGTGGAGGATGCAGTGAGCTGGTGGGACGTGTGTGTGTGTGTGTGTGTGTGTGTGTGTGTGTGTGTGTGTGTGTGTGTGTGTGTGTGTGTGTGAGCGGGGGCTCTAAGCATAGCCGTTGCTGCTAGCTCTGGCACACAGCGGACAGTCGCAGCCCTCCTGATGAGTCCCGCAGGGGCAATTAGGAGCAAGAGAAGAAGAGTGTCAGCCACAGGCGGTGACAGATAACAAGTCCTGCTGCAGCACAGCCCGCCAAACACACACACACACACACACACACACACACACACACACACACACACACACACACACACACACACACACACACACACACACTGTCTCCCACTTCTCCTATATGATGAACAAGGTAGCTTAAAAAGGTCCATTCTCCTCCAGGCTCTGAACTGGGCCGCTTGTGTCTTGCGAGTAAGAGTAAATGTTTGATTATCCTCCAGACTCATTGGGGCTCAATTAGGAGAGAAGAGAGCCGATCTCTTCTCTCATCAGTGTGAAATGGAAGGAGACACATGGCATGTCCAATTGTGGCCCTCCCTCTAACGGAGGAGATCAGGTGAAGGGAAATCGAGTGTGGGCGGAACGCTCTGGCCATCACGGATGATCCGGTTTCCATTCAGTGGACTTGCAAAGCCGTGCTGCCAGTCTATGTGGTTCCCTCAGGGCACGGCGGAGAATCGATACTCATCGAACCGTCTGACGTCTGTTGGGTTCAGGGGCGGAGGTTAGGAGTTGTTTTGGTAGTGGGGGAGTGGTTGGGTGAGACGAAGGGACTGTCTAGACTGCTCAGGTTTTAGGATGCTATGTGATAACTTGCTCCTTGTGAATGATGATTGATTTGCTCATCTCGACTTGTAATATATATTTTCGTATCTGTCTTACTGTCCGTTTTATATCTCTGACAGTGTTCAATTACAGCCCTGGAATAGCACCGATTTAGTTAACACTGGATGACACTTTTTTCTGAAGGAACATCACTGTAAAACTTCGGTGTTTTTCCGTCTGTGGGGAGTGAAGACGTGAAGATGAAGTGTTGTGAAAGAGCGCTCCTGCAGGCCATATTACGCTCTTACCATAATCTCCACAAGTCTTTTAAAAATTCCTGCTAAAATCTGTTAGAAGAATAATACGAATAACGTCAAAGGACTCAAAGATGGTGGAAAGAACCTTCTACTGATATCTATGTGTTATTTCAAACAAACATCGCTGAGCCTCGTTGAACTTTCAGCCTTAAAATCCTTTCCTTGTGAACAGTTCTTTACTTGGTACAACACAGAGAAGTGTTAAGAAGCTTGAAGCATGTGACGGTGCTTACTGTGAGGGGGCTAAAGCTTCATCCAAGGCACAATCCTGCTTTCCAACTGTTTCCTAGCCCCCCTGTAGATCTTCCTAATCTCCTCCTTACTGCAACATGTGCACTTTATTCTCCACAGGAACAGATAATGGATTTAAATGTTCAGGTTTTTTTTGTCCCAATGGGGTGACCATGTGCACCAACACAATTAGTGTCAGGGAGCATTGCCCGGACCAGATGGGACCTCTTAATTACGTAACGTGAGAGGCCATAATGTGGTCTGTGAGTCAATGAGTCTGTAGCTTCTGCTGCACATCAGAGGTGGTCCAAAAACACACCAGGCTTTTACACCCAGAATGTAGCTCATGAAGGAACCTCAGCCGCATCTCTGCATTGTCTGTTTAAATACAAACCTTTAACCTGTAGGTGTGAGTGTGTGTTTGGTGTTTACAACTGTGTTGCTTTTTTTGTTTGTTTGCGGTTCCCTGGGTGAGGGGAGGAGAACCCGGCGTGAGAATGAGAGCTGTGTGAAGACCTCAGTGGGATCTCTCGGGTCAGCGGCTTCTCTCGGCATTGTGCTGGACTACTGGAATGTCGTTCTCTATTGGGATGCAAATGAGCCTCTGTGTGTGTGTGTGTGTGTGTGTGTGTGTGTGTGTGTGTGTGTGTGTGTGTGTGTGTGTGTGTGTTTGTGGGCTTGCTTGTCACTTCCACCTCATTGACAAATAAGCAGATCAGGAGTGCGTCCAGCTAATAGAGCTGTTGTTCGCAGTCCAACTTGGGGAGAAGTTTTTTTTTTTTTGCGGCTTGTCGTCGATATTTATCGCACGTCTTACCCGTGAGGCCTTTAACAGTCTGACGGTGTCATTAACACGTCCACTGTGTACACTCACAACTTGGCCGATTTACATGCCGACCGCTAGCAGCTTCACGCACCGCAGCTCCACGACCATCAGAAGTACGGAGATGATTTACGCCCAGGCATCAGAGCCGAGCATGAATCGCTTCAAGAGGCTTTCTGACCCATAAATCCTTTAATCCATGAAACACTCCTGCTTTGCTGTTCGTGTGTTAAATTTCTTCATGCATCTGAAGACGGTGATTATAATCTACAGTAACAAGCCATGTTTTTCTGATTTCTACACAAATATTTAACGATGTATATAGCGAGAAATATGATTCCTCAGACTGAAGTTTCTGTCTGCGGCTTGTTCCCGCAAAAGTCAAAGAAAACATAACTGTTTTCATCTCGTTCTCACAAAAATCGTGTATAGAGATGTTCCGGAAAATAAATGAAGCTTGAATAGAAGTATTTTGGATTGTACAGTGAACGCAGCTAGAACAGTTTTGCAAATCTAATCAGAAAATAACGTAAAAAATAACATATGCATTTTAAAGTGGAGATATACACCAATCAGCCAGAACATTTTCTCCACCTGCCTCATATTGTGTTGGTCTTTTGCTGCTTAAACAGTCACAATTTGTGAAACTCAGTCAAATCCTTACGCCCATTTTTCCTGCTTATAACATCAACTTAGAGCACAAAATGTTCACCTGCTGCCTGATAAATAAATCCACCCACTAACAGGAGCCATGATGAAGAGATCATCAGTGTTCATCACTTCACCACTCAGAATGTTCTAATGTCTGATAGTATGCCTGATCACTGTATATACAGGCTGTACTTCCGCTAACAAAAATTAGCTGGATAGGCCACGCCCACAAGCCATGACAAAAACAGTATAAAAATACGTTTATTTTTAAGACTAATTCTCTGTCATTTTGTTCAAAATTCACTCGCGTCCGTATCTTTTCCTCCAGTATGAAGAATGTATGAGGTCCCATGGTACAACCCGGTCTATGCTGATTGGTCACGGGTTATACAGCTTTCCCGACTTTTTATTTTTATTATTTTACAATCGGGATAACTTTAGTTTGAAAAGGTTGCTTTATGTCATCGTGATTGCAATCACAACAACGACTGACATTTCCATTCCTACGCTGCACGTCAGGGACGGAAAAAAAATAAGGGGGAAAAAACGTATTAAAAATATTAATCGATAATGGCATTTTATTGACATTAAGCACAGAAATAGAAGTGAAAACCCCGAAGCTGTAGCGCGGAGAAAGAAATGAAAAAGGCGGAAGGCCGTGGCGGCGTCTGAGACAGTGATGGAATGAGAATGTTGTGGAGGTCGTTGGAGGCGAGTGGAGAATAAAGGTTAAAGGATGCTGATTAGACAGATTTCATCCTGTCTTCTTTTCTCTCGAGCACTCTGAGAGCAGTGAACTCTGTGACCTTGCAGTTGTCAAGTTATTAGCGATGCGCTCATTTGGGTTCGCTCTTCTCAAACACGGGTTCTGTATGAGGAACGGATCGTATGCGGATCTCCCTTGTAGCTTTATTTGGCCTGTTTCAGCCCTCACACACACACACACACACACACACACACACACACATACACACACACACACACACACACACACACACACACACACACAGAGAGATGTGTCAGTGCTGTGAAACACACTTGGCAAGCTTTTCATAGTCGGTAATTTGTAGCACATGCTAATGATCCACTCTGTCTTTGGACCGACTTGAGAATAATCAATTGAAATTGCGAAAGACAACAGAGGGACGAGCCGAGCTAATGGCGTAAGCCGCTATCGCTTCACGCTGAATGTGGGAAAAACCAGATTGGGAAAATGGGAAAAGGGGCATAGAGAGTTTTTTTTTAAAGCTGAGCCTCACGGAGCGCTCGGTGGAGAGGGAGGATTAATGGCGTGTTGCTCTCCTGAGGATCGCTCGGAAGGTTTCATTCCATGCTGAGAAATTTTAAACATCGGCAATTAGCCTGGAAAATCACGTAAGAGGGACCGCGGGCGAATGTATCCTAACGCACCGACCAATCACAGGCTTCATCTCGTAATTATGCGGATTATTTTTGCGATGACTGTATTTTCTGAGTTCGTAGCAGGGAATCAAATCTCTGCTGCGGTTTTCGTCTTCATCACATATACACACAGTTAATTGTTTATTACAATTTTACTATAAAGCTTGTTACAGTGAACAACCTCCTGATGTGATTCGTTACTAATAAAATAACATTACTACATCTCTATAAGAGCAAGTAGCGACAACAGCTGGCTAGTAACATCTACCTCTGTATTTATTCGCTATAATGATGTAGCATGTATGTCACTATTAGCCACACCCCCTTATTTTCAAATAGACTGTTCCGTGATCTCAAAACCCTGAACAATACCAAACCACCCGGTGTGATCATTCCGACTTTTCCATCATTCCTAGCATCCTCTCTTACTCTCTCTTTCACCCTCTCCCTCTCTTTCCCCCATCCCCTCTCTGTTATTGTAAAATTGTTGGCTGAGAGTGAACAGGGTCGAGTCGAGTGAATGGATGACGTCCAGGTGAAACGAGTGCTCAGTTTTAACTCGCAGCTGCTGAGGCAGATTGCATCAGCTCAGCCCCCCCCCCCCCCCCCCCCCACACACACACACACACACACATACACACATACACACACACACTCAAGACCTTTTTACTACAAATTACACCATCCACTGAGGGGGAAGTCAATTCCACAAGCCGCTGTCTTCAATCTTAAAAATGACAGGCTCCGGTCGTCTCCCAGGATGCACTGCGATACGGACTTCGTTGCCTGCTACTCGGAGACGAGTGCTCACTTTGTACGCCGTGTAGCAGTCACTACCATAGTGACTGCGACTCCATTATGTGTACACCCCGAAGTGATGCACGAAACAAGAAGAAGAAGTAGATTGAAAAGACACAGTGTAACAGAGAAACATGAGCGTGAAGACCAAACGGTGAAGGACCTGAGACAACAGTCGAATCCAAATAATTAGGGAAGTCGTAGCTCAGTGGTTAAAGCTCTGGGTTACTGATCAGAAGGGGGCAGTTCAAGCGCTAGCATTGCCTATTGGCCAGTCTTGGGGCCCTTGAGCATGGCCCTTAACCTTCAGTGTTGTATTATTGCTGACCTGCTTGAAATATATGAAGAAAGATTTTCACTGTGCTGTAGTGAACATGTGACACGTATAGAGCACCTTATACTTTATCCCTAATTAGCCGAGAATGTTCACGGTCATGTGACTTGAAACATGGAAGGTGACCTGCCATATTTTACACCGTAAAACCACTTCCTGTTTCACTTACGCAACATCCTGGCAGCTTTATTATTATTATGAGATTGTACTTACTCTTGAAAACAACAAACAAAAACGTATGGCGATACCTGTGACGGTTACAGAGTGCTTGTACTGGAGACTCCTTCCACACTTGATGCTAACCTGATCAACGAGAAACCGTCACCATGTGCTTGAAAAAAGCAAGTGTGTGTGTGTTCATAAACCTGAACTGCCAAAATAGTACAATAAATCGACGCCTCCTGACCAATCAGAATCGAGGATGTAACTCTGCAAGTCTTGGACACGAATGCTCCTGGTGTTATCTGATGGAGAGAACGCGTATTACGATTCTTTCTGCACGTCGAGGTGGAGACCGAGGAGAGGAAATAGCGCTGATGATGGACTGCATGTGTTGTTGTGAGAATAAATAAAAAACAGGCTGCTCTTTTATTCCTGCACATGCACACAGAATACCGATGACACACGCATCCCACTGCGACTGAAAGTCGTCTGTGTTTTGCATCGCCGCTAATCTGATTTATTCCCCAGTTGACCTCCGGCGTTGTGGAATGAGCGGCGTGACCTCGACCTCGGGGGGTCGAGTGAGCACTGATTGTTCCGATACGTACATTTGAGCACCAACAACGCCACCATTCTTTCTGTCTGAATGGACATGCTTGGGAAATGAAACGCGGATTAGAGCGCTATTAATCCCCAGATGGTGCATCAGAGATGCCAAACAAACTGCCGTTGGAACTCAGGGACGTTGTGGACGAATCCTTCAATCTGATTGGTCGGGAGGTGTGGCATTTTCAGGAGCGACTGAAGCCCTCTCGCTATTAGACAGTCTATAATCGTTCATGCTTTTGCTGGAGATGTTTGTTTGATGTTTATGGAAGGAGTCTCCAGTGTCAGAGATTTGTGACTTTTCCAGACCAAAAAGTTCATGCTTTCTTTTTAATTTAATTTCATTGTATTTAATTAAATGTAGTTATTGGTTTTAGTTTAATTTCATCTTATTGATGTTCAGGGAGAAATGAAGCGACACTGATGAGAAAAGAAGTGATACTATAAATGGATGAAAAGTGTGATGTGTAAATGTTAGGATTTTGACGAGATAAAGAGGGAGTGAGAGAGATAGACAGATAGACAGATAGATAGATAGACAGATAGACAGATAGATAGATAGATAGATAGATAGATAGATAGATAGATAGATAGATAGATAGATAGATAGATAGATAGATAGATAGATAGATAGATAGATAGATAGAGGAAGGTTTGGGTTGTGATAAGAGGATGGGAGGAGATTTCAGATGGAAGAGTGATTGTTTACACATCCATTCATCGTCTGTTTCTCTGGGATCGTCTCTAAACTAATCAGAGCGTCTTCTACAGATCAAACCAACATGTCCCTGTTCTCCGGACATTACAGGAAAATTATACTGAAAACGAAAGGATGTAGAAAGTCCCATTAGTGAGGTAAAGAGCTCGATGAGTAAGTGTGAGGTGAAGGTAATTACAGGTGTGGTCTGATGGGCGTTATCAGGGCACATAACACTGCTGACTGGAAGCCAGATGATCTAATTAACACACAGGCATGTGAGGAGGACATTTACATACAGAAGGATGAGTAAAGACTTTCATCTGGACTTCTTTTTTTCTTTTCTCTTTTTTAATCCGGGCGAAACACGCCATGCCGCGTTCTACACAATAGCGCCTTCTCGCCCACGCTTCCTCTGCAGCTCACGTTGGTCACGTTTTATTAACTAAAAACTTTCTGTGTTTGATTTACAGCAAAACTGAAGGTTCAGGAAGAAGTTTCTTCAATTCTGTCCTCTGGAGAATTCAGGTGTTTTCTTTATTTCCTGTTTCTGATTGTAGTGAAACCATATCATTTCCATAACATGATCAGATGCTTCACTGTTCACCTTTCTACTAGATATCAACATTAATGACATAAAAAATATTGTTTTTTATTATTATTATTATTATTATTATTGTTGTTATTATTATTATTAGAAACCTAACATCAAAAATTTAAAAACATTTTAATCAAAATGTCATTAAATAGCAATATGGATTCAAATATTCCTGAAATTCTTTACATTCCAAAAAATATTTTTTTTGTAGCACAAATAATAAAAGTAGCATAAAATTTTAAAAGTAATAATAAAAGAATGTAGAAACTTATTGCAAAAGTGTTTATTCCTAATAAATAAATGTTCCAATTTATGCCAAAAAGTCTAATCTAATTAAGTTTTAACTCAATTTAAAATAAAATTCAGGAAATTAAGTTTTTTTCCTATTTTGATGTAATGCATTTTGTGTATCAGTAATAAATTCATAAGCCTGATTTACTGATAAATACAATTATTCTGCTTATTTTTTTTAGGAATTATCTTCTTATATTCGGAACTAAACATTTCTATTTGATCTCCCTTCTTTATATGACTCTTTTTCCTTATTTATGATTTCAGGAGGTCATTCCTGACTTATATTTCAGAGAACTTTTAATAAAACAATTTTGAGGTTTATTTTTATGATTAGAAACTTTGGTACGTAAGAAAACAATTATGTTTATTTTTTTAAAGGTTTCTGGGTTAAACATTAAAACTTAGTCAGAAGTCTGATTTACAGAAATAAAAAAAAAATACACGTCTATTTATTTGTTTGTTTCTGTAAATCGGACTTTTGACCATAATTAATGTTGTGTATACTGACAGCTCTTCTTAAACATACTTTTTGAAAAAGAAAACAGATTAAGACGATAAATGAGCGTCGGAGTGAAGCTACAGTCCATACATTTGATTTATTTACTGACTGATTGACTGATATGCATTTTATTATCTAGATTTTCTTCCAAATCCGTATCAAATGAAAATGAATTTTAAAAATAAAAACATGTCGATCATATGTTGTACTTTCATTTTTCACGCTCACGTGATTCGTCTCGACACGTTTTTAACACGTTTATCTGTGTATAAAGAGCATCGCTCTTCAAAGCAGGTGATTACTGTAAGTGTTCACTTATCTCCGAGACTACAATGAAGCTCGCCGCTATAATCACACACACACACACACACACACACACACACACACACACACACACACACACACACACACACACACACACACACACACACACACACAGAGTTCCATTCATTTCTATTTTCTTGATCACACACCGGCCCAGAAGTACATCTGTGCTTTGTTTTCTGTTCTTGAAAATGTTTGAGCATCATTGAGCCGGGGTCGGAAATATGACAAGTGCTTTGACCCCTTACACACCCGTCCACACCCGTCCACACACACACACACACACACACACACACACACACACACACACACACACACACACACACACACACACAGAGTACACCACTAGGGATGCACTAATCCCACTTTTCCATTTTCAGTACAGTCCTGATGTTCCCATAGCTCACAAGAGTCTTGAAAACGTGCACTGACGGCGTAACCCCACGTTTCTGATATGTACTGATTCCGCCCCTACATCACTACTCTCACTCTCAAGGTCAATATTCCACAGGTCAATAACTCAACATCACACAAAAACGTACACAATAAACCAGAAGGAAACAAACTATTATACAGCAGAGTCTCATTATTGCCTACAACAACCGCATCTTAAAGTGTTTTATTCCTCTTATACCACAGCAGTTTGTCCTCCTTTACAATTCTTATCAAATTTTTATGAAACCAGTCGTTTTTCTTAAAATCTCACGCTACAGAGAAAAGGAGAAACTCCTCTGTTCTAAAGACGTGATGGAAATGGAAAAAGTTACCTCGTATTACCATCAAATCATATTAAAGCGCTAACTCTGTGAAAAAAGGGCTGTTACTATAGAAACCTATCAACCAACAAAATGCATTAAAATCAGGATATAAACATGTGATTCATTGTTGACCAATCAGAGCTGAGAATTCAACTGTGCCGTTTTCTATACCATAACAGTGAACAGCTGAAAATAAAAAAACAGTTCAATTGTTTTACTTTGAGTCACTATACGTGAACAAACAAACAAAAAACTAACAAACAAACAAACACAACCATATAATTAAATCCTGTGTATTAAAGGTTTACAGTGAGTTAATCAAATTAAATCTCCTTGTCTATGCTCAGAAACTGCAGATGCATAATAATTAATTATACATCAGTAACTGATTGTGCTGCATTGCATTAATGATTTTCATTTACATTTTCAGTGTAAACGTGGGTTTGTATATTTAACTCTTAAAATATTACAG
>NC_139595.1:19498138-19550638 GCF_946808225.1 Silurus aristotelis | reverse complement strand
CACCGTATAGCTCTGTGGAGGAGACACGTGAAGGATATTCACTGCGGAGCTTAGGGACATTAAGTTTCAGCAGTGGCCTGGACTCTTGTACACTTTCTCCATCTGTAATAAACATTTGATGTGCTGGAAGGAATCTGTGAGAGCCTCAGAAATATATAAAATGCAGAACAAAAGTGAACTGATACACAAAATAAAAATTAAGTGTGAAATATTTTATTCACCTTTTACAGATGTACTCGGTGAGCTGAGACACGTCTGGTGAACGTACCGAAAATCTTCTCTTTATATCTGGAAACCACCTGATCTTCTCTGCCATATGTGGTTCCTCCTCAAACTGTTACACCAAGTCGGAGGCACACAATAGTTCAAGACGTCTTTGGATGCGGTGGAATGAAATGAATTAAACTACGAGACCCAAACCTGTTCCAGCATGAAGATGCCCCTGTGCACAAAACCAGCTCCAAGAAGATCTGCTTTCCATGGGTTGGAAGATGTGGAAGATCTCCTTCTCCAAAGCTCCATCCCTATTGAACACGAATGAATGTAAACGTTGAGTCCACTCCAGGCCTCCTCACCTTCTCACCTCCATCACTACCTGACTTTACTAACATTTATCCAGGTAGTGAATCGAATCTCCACAAATTTTAGTGGAACATCTTCCCAGAAGATCGAAGCTATTCAGCAAATGGAGAATAAATGTGAAACAGTATGTTCAAAAAGAAACACATACCAATCTTATGCTCGCTAGATGGATCTATCTATCTATCTATCTATCTATCTATCTATCTATCTATCTATCTATCTATAATTTTTCATTTGCATCTTGAGTTTTTGTCTTTTCTATTTTTAGGTTAAAACCAAAGGTTCACAATAATATGCCAGTTTCCAAATCTATATACACAGATGTGTGTGTGTGTGTGTGTGTGTGTGTGTGTGTGTGTGTGTGTGTGTGTGTGTGTGCATTGATTCTCGAAACACATTACTTTTTCATTTTTGTATCTTCACAACCCTGCGCTTCAGGTTGCGAACACAAACCCTGGTTAATTTTCAACAAAGAAAGTCCTGCAGATTCCTCAGAGGAGGTGAGATTCCTGTTGTCCCGGCGCGACTCATCAGCCGAGTGTGAACTGCTGCTCCTTCTCTGAAGAAATGCACGTCACATCGTACAATATTTAGACGCAGACAAAGTGATTGTTATTTAAGTCGTCTATAACAAATAAAATAATGAATCTGATGTCCAAAGATGCAGAAGCAGTTTAAATTACACCCCAAACCACAGTGAACATCACAGATCAATACTTTAATTATAATAAAATCCACTGGAATCTATAGACATTCAGGAGCTGCTGAGCTTCTTCTCTGCTGGTACTATGCCTTCACTTCTTTTTCCTTCACTTCACCTTCCTGTGGTGTTTTGCCTTCAGCTTTACCTTCAGCACGTGAAATGCAGCTGAATAGGACTCGGCTCAGGTGGCTGACTTGGCCATTATAGAACTTTCTACCTTTTTCGCCTTAAAAAAAAAAAAGAAAGTTAGCTTCAGGTCATCATTGTCCATCTTCACAGTGAAGCATCATTTAATAGGTTTCCTTCTTTGAAGCATTTGGTTGGAGCAGATAAATACAAAACTGATAGTTCTTAGGAAACCAGTTCCACAGACGTACATGCCTACAGATTACACTTCAGATCTTCATCAGGTTCTTCACTCCTACATACTTCTTCTCGTTCCATCTGTTTAAACATTGTTCCAGATGTTTTTTTTAAAACCAACTCTAACCTCAAATGGCTGTTTCTAAAGGTTCCACCTCTCTGTATTTATCAATGTATTGGTGAGATCTTTTCTTTGGTTTTTGACTTTGATACAAATACTGACATACCTCCATACCTACACACATCTACTACCTGGAGGGGTTTACTAATCTGATTAACTGCTGTAGAGAGTTTATTTTTTTATCAACAGGAAAAGAACTCTTTAATCACCGACCACACGTTTTTCTCCTGAGGTCCTCCAGGTCCTCCTGGTGTGGAAAGAGCTGATTCATCTTTTACCTATTGTTTTCCACATATCTCTGATGGGTTTGTTCTGATCATTCAGACCATTTCTTCACTCGCTCTTTGGACTTAATAATGACGGTTTTCAGCAACAGACTTCAAAAGCAAATGACGCACTTGAAAAAAACTTTTTTTATTTACCAGTAAGTGAAATGATGAGAAAATGACACACACTTGGCTACTAAACAGCGAAGCAGCCAATTATCCAATATATAAAAGATGTGAGTGTGTGTGTGTGTGTGTTTGTGTGTTTGATGGTGTTAATTATCCTTACAAACACAGCTAAATTTCTACACTTGAGCCTAGACTACACTTCGTCTAGACGGACCTACTAACTCAGTCCTGATTGAAACCGACAATGGCGGAGAAAAAACTCCCACAGTACAGCCAATTTTTGTGATTGGCTGCTGGCAGAGTGAGTGAGAGATTAGAAACTCTCTTTGCGCCCAGTTCATTCAATAAATTCAATTTACTGAATGAAATTGAATTGACTAGCTGCGCTCGGGGAGTTGAACGTTAACCGTACGGGAAAAAGTCCAAGCGTGTTGATTCTGTCTGACACAATTTTTAAAATGGTACGGATATATTTCAGTTCATTAAAGTCATTTTGGAAATGTTTCCTCTATTTATTTCTTTTGGACAGATTTGCTAGGCATGTCGCAGCGCTAGCTTTAGCGCCGCCGAAAACATTTATACTTTATACAGAAACCGGACTTGGCTTTAGGGTCGATACTGTGGCGATAAGAATCGCTCTAAATTTTACTCTAATTTAGACAAACAATCAGGGGCTAGTCATCGAAATAAGTAAGAAATCAATAATAAAGCAAATGTTAGGAAGCTGAATCCATTACATTCATTGAAGAAATAATTTCAGAAGAATGCACCTCATCACACCATACCTATTATTCTGACTAATAATTGTTTTTATCCATTTTTACTTATATTTAAAGTCCCAGCTAACAAAAAGAACTCATTCCTGTTCTTAAATTATTGTTAGAAATAAATCGCAGCTAAACTTCTTACTGCTAAAGTGAGTGAAGTTCAGACTGGGTTCTGTTTTTGTAACTTTTTCCCCACTGGCACTGGAGACTCCTTCCTTAAATGATAAAATTGTCTAAAATAGAAAATGTTGCATGTGTTTCTTTAGTATAATTTTTTGCGTGTTGCGTAGTACAGTACGAGTTCCTTCGCACGAGTTGCTGTTATTATGGAAACAGTAACGATGACATTACGGCAAACGTGTTAATTGATATCAGTTAACGCATGTCTGAGAAAAGTACACAAGAGAAAAAAAGTCTCTATTTGTTATTTTCAACAAGTCACCGGAGCGTCCTCATCAGCGCGGTAAGCACCGGCGACCTGGATAATAATGCGGAAATAAAACAAAAAACATGAGCGACGTTCGTCTCGCTCGTTTCAGCATGGACGTGATTGATCTGCTCAAAGGCGCATGTTGGCGGAGTGAAAGCAGCACACACTGGATGTATTCTTCGTGATGTAATTGTGGCACAGCTTGTGATTTTCTCTGACTTGACGACTGCTGATGCTGCAGAAACTCTCTCTCGAGTCAGCGCTCGGTGTTTAAGAAGTGCTTATTTGCAGGAAAAAAAATGGGTAGCGGCCGCGGCGGTGGCAGCGGAGGAGGGTGGGGGGGGGACAAGAATCAGATAGACGCGTCCTGATTTGATGGGGACGGAATTGAGCGTGGCACAAATACACAAATGAGGAAAGAACAGAAGAAGAAGAAGAAGAAGAAGAAGGATGTTCTGAGGAAAGCTAAAAATATCACTCCAGTGCAGATCATTTAATGGATTCGCTTAGCTATAATCTGGCTAATCCATATAGACTGGATAAACGTCTAGATTTCTTATTTATTTTTAAAATAGAGTTTGTACTGGAAATGAAGGAGTGTTTTTTTTTTTTTTTTTTTACTTATCACAGATTACTTTAGTGATGCACACCGAGAAAGCAGATGTTCCGAGTTAACAGCCAATCTCACGGCTTGGCAGCTGTTCATGTTTTTATTGCTCTGAGTGCTATATATCTAATCGGAGCTAGCTGCGACGGGGACGTGGTGTACATGCTCTGTCATTCTGTCATATGCACGTATACATGTATAGGGAGCAAAATGATGTGGTGGTGGCGTCAAAAATGGCGTCAGTAAAACGTCAAATATTCCTGAGCCACTGCTGAAAATGTCAGGGCGGTTTGAGGAAAGCAAATAAGCCATCTGCATGCTAAAAACGACTATTGTTTCTTTTTGCTAATCAGCCCTGGCAAATGTGAATACTTCGGAGGATTCGCGCAAAAGCTTAAGGACAACACGCTTTAATCCGCTTTAAATCAGAACCAGCATATTGCCTGAGACGGCAAAGGCAGAGTCAAGGAGCGAATGAATAATAATAAGCCCCGGATCTGTTCTTTAATTCAGTGAAGAACACGTGGAAGCCTCTCGAACGTGCACGCGGATGTGGTTTTATATTTATTTATTTATTTATTTATTTATTTTTGACTCGTGAACCAAGGGATCAGTCGGGGGCGCTGCGCTTTCTAGCCTTGCCCTTGATGAGATTTGAGAGTTTTCTGAGAGCGGCTCATTTGCATGTGTTTGCAATGCAGTGTGTCGAGAGGCGCATTTTTAAACCCCCCCCCCCCAACCCCCACCAGCATGCCGCTGCTCGGTCTCGAGCGTGATCCGGGACGAACAGAGCGAGAAAAATCAGCAGGACCGAACCCGGCTCCTCCGACACAATGAGATTTCTAGTCTCGGCGAGGGAGCAGATCGGAGCGACCCGGGGCGACGACTCTGCACCAGTGCAGGAAATTTATTAGACGGGTCTCTCAAAGGAGTGTGTCATGTCATGTTTGTTGACCGACTGTGTATGGGGTTTGGAGGCTGAAAAAAAGGAAAGAAAGACAGCCCCGAGACGCTGAGACGCAGTGATTCATGTTGGTGTTGGGTTAAAGGGAAAGTTCAAAGTGTTTCAAGATGAAGTCTGGGAAAAAAACTTCCTTGATTGACTTCTTGCTGGCTGAACGTTAGCTGAAGAGAGCAATGCAGCAGCGCTTTAGTGTTTCGGCTTGTTTCGGTCAGGAATGTAGCTTGCCTGGCTGCATTGCATTCTGGGTCTTTAGGTTCAGCATTGGGTCCACTCATTTTATTTTATTTATATATATATATATATATATATATATATATATATATATATATATATATATATATATATATATATATATATATATATATATATATTGTATTAATGAAATAAGTTACTCTGGATAAGAATGAATATTGCAAAAAAAAAATTTCAGCCTTTTGGTTCTAGCTATTCTGCTTTATGAATACAATTTTATCTTCATTAGCAAAAACAACATAAAAATCAGCAGGAATTCTGACAGGAACAGTGTAGATCAGCGTCTCTCACTGAACAGAGCGATGCAGCGGTGCTTTAGTGTTTCAGTCTGTCCAGCATTTTTTCCTTCTAACCTGTAAACCTTTACCCCCTATAATGCAGTCAGTGGCAATGTGATTGCCCTCGTTGCTCTTGTAGACCGTTGTAGACTAGCCAACCCTCTGCCCTGAATCATATGGCTGTGTTGCATTAAGAGTCTTTGTGACAAGTGTTTGTTGGAAATAAATTGTAAAAGAAAAGAAACTCTATAGTGTTTTTTTATTTATAAGTTACCAACAATTGTTCCTGCGCAGGCAATAAGAACGTGTGATAAAAACCCGCTAACATCTCAGAGGAACAATACATCACAGATTAGCACCAAATGATTAATCAGATCACAGACGTATCAATGCTAACGTTTTTACCTTGTTTCAGAGAGGAGTTTTCCTTTAAGTGCTTATAAAGTGGGTTCAGCTCAGCATTCAGGGTCCTGATTGTTAGAGATAAGGCTATCGAGGCGGGTGATCAGGAGGGTTAACGTATTTACACCACGGTTAGGTTTTGGACCTCCTGAACGTAATCTGGTTAGTGGATTGAATGAGCCGTCTCGCCTTTGATTCGATGTCGGTGAGGACGTGAAAAACGGAGTAAATTCTCAGAAGGAGCGTCTTTTTCTCCATGTAGAGAAAAGAAGGAGAAGCGTGAGGGAGTTAGACGGCTTCTTTTGTCTACTGTCCGTTCGAGGTATGCCTCCTGCTGCACAGCGAGAGACGGATTAATGACCCCCTGAACTCCCCCAGATGGACAGAGTCTGCTGTGTTATTAAATCCTCAGCTGTTTTTTTCTGCTCAGACCTCTGGCACATACTGTATATGCGAAGTGTAAAGTCCACAAGAATGTTTTCCCCAAATCGCGTTCCTCGGTTAATAAAGTCTTTAGGAACTATGGAGCTGGAGTCAACTGGAATTCAAGAAGAGAAGAAACAGCTTCCATCCCTCACCATGTCCTAATTAGCTAGCTATAGCATTAATGTACTGGAGTTGACAATTCACTGACTGCATGTGAATGTGGAACAGCTCTACAGCATGCGGATTATTTAATGCCATGATCACTGAGTTAATAGAAACATTCATCAGTCGACTTTGTGGAGTTCAGTCTAATTTTCATCTGTACTTTTTCCAGCCTGGTTTCTACTTAGCACAAAGTTTAAATCACATTATTGTATCAGATGTATTTGGATGCAGGAGCAATACATTTCCCATTTGCTTGAACTAGGAGACCAAACCAGCTCCATGAAGATCTGCTTCCCATGGGATGGGACAAAATCTAGTGGAACATCTTCCCAGAAGAGTGGAGCGCATTATAACAGCACATGGTGAATGTGGAACAGGACGTGTAAAAGCACACACCGATCCAATAATGTAGCTAGATTTAGTGTTATGGAAAGTCCTGCGTAGGCTTGATGTACACGCAGACGATAACATGCACTCCCCGGGGTACACGCCAAAACACGAGCCTGATTAACGCCGATCTCCCTCCGTCTCCGCTCGAGAGATCTCGCTGAAGAATCTGGGGTTATGTCTCTAATCTGGCAGCATTACTCGTCGGCGAAGGGATTACGCAGCGACAGTTTCAAGAGGAGAAGAAAGATGTAATGCAGCGCTTAAGCCGTCGTCCCTATTAAAAGCAGAAGTGTGAGGAGCGCCGCTCCGCCCGCTAAACATTTCATAAAAGTCGATGGATTTTCTAAATGCAAATCAGGATATTTGTATCCCGTCCCTCAGGAAAATCACTTTTCACACTCATGTGCTTCCGTCTCTCTGATGGGTGCTTTTTTCTCCCGAAAGAATCCTCCAAGGCCGGAGGGTTGATTAATCCCGGAGGTACATTTAAATCCAGCTCTAAATTAGTGCCGAAAAAATGAGAAAATTCTTTAGCCGGGAGTGCGGACTGATTAAAAGTCCTTTTCAGGTGTCAATGATTTACAAAAACTACCGAACTTAATCCTCTTTTTTCCTTCTTGTCGAGGCCCACTCCAATGGCTTTTTTTAAGGACCACGGCTGAGTTAAAGTGGAAGAGGAAGGTAATGACCCACAGAGCTTTTACTTCAGACAAAAGGAAAATAATTAGATAGCGGCAGGGGAAAGAAGGGGAAGGGAAGAGGAGGTGGTGCTGGGGGATAAAGTAAAAAAACTCAGCAGGTAAAATAAAATGGTCTTCTCAGAAAGAGGAACGCAGTGAGAAAGATTACTGCCTATAGACTCTCTTGTTTATTGTGGGTTAAAATTGAGGGGGGGGAAAGGAAGAGGAAGGAAAAGCCACAAATTCACGAGTCGCTGCTTTATGTTCAAGCTCAGGCAATCCCACGAGGGCGACAAAATTAGTTTGGTGCACTGTAATTAACTTTGGTGCAACCTTTGGCCGTGGAGTGCAGTCGACCCTGCAGTTTCTTCTTCTCAGCTTTACCAGTGGCGGCTGTATCACTCTCCCCTCAGACAAACAGCCCAGCTAACACCATTACAGAGAGCGACACGGCCTCAGCTCCAGCTTCACGGCTTTAAAACAGGTTTCCATCTAACTTCATCACCAGACGATTAGCAGGAACGTTAACCACAACATCAATGACCTGAGAGCTTTTATTAGACTCTGATTAGTTACAAGGTTTATTAATGTTCCTTACACAATGCTTAGTGTGAATAGTGGATTGTGATTGGCTGGAAGGAGTTCAGCTGTGAATAGTGGATTGTGATTGGCTGGAAGGAGTTCAGGTGTGAATAGTGAATTGTAATTGGCTGGAAGGAGTTCAGGTGCGAGTTCAGAGTGTTGGTTGTTTGTGTTAGTTAGATGAATCTAAATGAAGGTGGTGTTTATCAACAACTGTAACCATAGAAAAATCCAGTTCCATCCAGAGTAAAACAGTAACTGTACACGTTTCCTAATGACCTCACTGAGCTCCATGGAGGAGTTTTGCATGTGGTGGAACTTATATGGTGAATACGGGGATTTTCATTAACAGCTCGAGGCACAAGATAAATTTGGAGGAGAAGTGGAGAAGAAAACGTTCAAATGAGGAACAGAACAAAAAAACAGCACCAGGTTTTAACTCCAACAGCTTCATTATTAGTAGAAACATGATTATTTATTAAATGTGATCTTCTGGCACTTCTTTATCTCTGGGTGTGATTTCAGCAGAATTGTAGATGTAACGAGTCGTATATAAAGTGAGTAATGAAAATGAAGCGTTATTGTGAAGTGACCATGGTATCAGGTGATAATCCATGATTAGGTGTGAGAACTTGTACAGCATGAAGAGAAGCATAGATACTAAAACTGTGACCTGAGCTGAGCTGAAAACCCCATGAAAACACATCAACAAAAGCCTGACAAACACACACAGAACCTCAGACTTACAAATAAAGGTGTGTTAATTAGTGGTAAGTAGGAACAGGTGTAGAGGTGGTGACATGTGACTATGATATAATGTGCAGGGGCTGATGGTTAATGTAGTATAGACCTGATTATCACTAACATCACTAACACTGATACATCATCATTTCTATTCTCCAGTGTCGAGGCTATGTAACAGTCAGTAAGATCTTTTCACTGGAGAGTTTGTGGAACCTGACCATAAGATTATGTGCTTCAACACCTCATTCCACATTTAGTCTCCATTTGCTGTTATAATAACCTCCACACTTCTGGAAAGATGTTCCACTAGATTTTATGAAAATTCATTTAGCTACAATGGTGTCAGTGAAGTCAAGTACAGATGAAGGTGAGGTGGTTCCTGGGGTGCAGTCAGCATTTACATTCATCCTCTTCAATAGGGTTGGAGCTCTACAGCAGGAGATCTTCCACTCCAACCCTTTCCAGCATCTTCATGGAGCTGGCTTCGTGCACAGGGGTATTGTTATGCAGGAACAGGTTTGGGTCTCCTAGTTCAAGTGAAGGGAATATTTCATGCATCTTGCATCCACATTGTGAGTACAACTTTGAAGGAACAGTTTGTGGAAGAACCACATACAGGTAGAAACATCAGGTGTTCTAATGCTTTTTATCTGAATAGTCTCGCTATGAATGTAAGTCTAAATGTATAAAAAGTATGAAGTGTTGTTCTGGACTGTGTAGAAAAATGTATAAAACATTTTAGCGCTTTGTTGTCTCGTACACGTCCCTAAACACAGGAAGTACACCATCGTTCACATGCAGATTGCTGCTTTGTTTCGAATCGAGTCACGTCGGATCACGGCACGGCGAGCGAGGAGCGAAGAGAAATTTGTGGCAATCAACAATCGCTCTGCTAGCCGCCGGGCGCACGATTGGTTTGTTAGCGTGTCTGCGAGGAGTTACGCTCAGCACCCGGATCTGTTGAATCAAATTTGCGGTCCGGATTAGTCCTTAATCCTCGAGAACTCATTAGGAGTGAACACGTTTCAATCTCCTCTGCTGGGCCTCGAATGAAACAACGTGCAAATCCATATCGGGGCCAAAACAGTGCTGGAACAATTCTCCTCATCCCACGTATGCTGTGTCTCTGCCGAGACGTAGCGCACGTGATTTCCCATGCCATTGACGTCCACTCGCTTGCTGGCTTGCTCTTCCTCACCCATCTCCTCCTCCTCCTCCTCCTCCTGAGTGATGCCTCTTTCCCTCAGATGTGCCTCTCATTACAATCTGAACGTCTTTTCCACTGAGATTGACCTTTCGTCCTACGTCTCTGCATTCCTAACCAATTGATTAGCGCTTATCTTGAGAGAGGAAGATAATCTCTGAGGTCAGAGGGAGCAGGAAACAAACTGTAAACACTGACAACACTCATTTATCATTTACACAATATGCAGAGTGAATATTTTAACAAAGAATATTAAACCTCCGTGGACCTGTGATTTATCTCAAAATCTCAAGCTGGAGAAAAGAAAAAGAAGAAGACAATAAAATATCAAATCAAACACAATAAAATGCTGAAAATAAACCTATATTTTATTGTGAGAAATGCTAATTAGCATGCTTTTGTTGAAAAAAGTAAGCTAGCTTACTTAGCTATTGGAAAGTTAGCTGCTAGACACTAAAATTTCAGCTAAGGTTTCGGTTTTAATACAGCTTGCTAATTATTACAATTACAATTATTATTTAGCTAACTGATGCTAACCACCATCTCATTTCTCCACTGTTAGCTAACTACGCTATTAAAACCATATCCAACTTAGTTTATTACAATGCTACTCAAACCTTTTGCTTGTTAATATTTCGTTATAAAAAAATCAAACTGAGCATCGCAGTGAATTTTCCTGTCTTAACACTAGTTAGCTAACTTAGCTACTTAAACTTCGGCTGAAATTTAGTTTTAGCCAGGTTAAGTACCATGCTAGGCTTTGTGTGTTAGCTAACACTTAGTTTCAGTTAATGGTTCAATACAAAAGCTCGCCAGGGTAGTATTTTTAACAACTTGCTAATTTCTTTACACAAACCGCTACCTAATGTAGCTAAGCTAACAGTATTTATTTAAACATGGTGCAAAATGTAAATTAAGTCAAACACTGTGCTTGTCTTTGTCTGGATGAATATTCAGTTATTTCAATATTTGAGCTATTAAACCCAATAAAAAGAAAATGGAGCTCTAACCAAAAGCTTATTATATACAATGCTGGTGCTTCATATAATGCTAATGTTGATGGGGTAAAATAAGATTTCCGGTAATGTTTTAATATACAAGCTGGCTACCTACCAACATTATTATTTTTAATCACTGGCTAGCTAAAACTGAGATAAATACAGTGATAGTGCTAATAGGAAGCTAACATTAATATAGGGTTAATATTTAAAGGTCCCAGCTAGCTAGCTATTTTCAACAATTTGCAAATTTTTTCATTGTTAGCTAACTAGAAAACATGTCAGTTACTTTATAGTGAATGCTACCGTTGATAAGGGCGCTAACATTATGTTGCTAGCGCCATAACAATAAATAATTACCATTTAAATATATAGCGATGGAAAATTAATTACCGCTTTCCGACCAGTCAGAACCCGGGAACTTTTTGAAAACTAGTTTCTGTATTTTTTTTATAAAAAAATCTCGTATGAATCGTCAATCGTGTCGGCTCGTGTCATTTTTGCATCATTTCTTTAGACACAACGCATCTTCTTTTCTTTCTTCTTTTCCTCGAGTGTCGGAGTTTGGATCCCATTAGCTGAGTTCAGAGCTCTGAGCGCTGCACTGATCTCACCAAACGCCAGGGGAATTTCCTCAGCATGATAACTTTCCTTCTATTCCTCTCTGATAACTGGAGAGCTGCGAGTGTTTACCAGGCCGAGGCAGGCTGATTTATCTTAGTGCTACAAAGCTCCAGTCAAAAGCGAGAGATTCCCTCGTCTCCTGTCCACGCGTCGATAGGCCTGGTGAGGACAGCGAGTCTGACGTCCACCGCTATCAGTTACGTCCTGCTGATCTGCGTGTCCTTCTTCTTGTCCCCCTGAGGATCAGTGTTGTCTCTTATCTTCGATCCAGGAGTCTGCATCGGCCACCGAGTTACACATGGCGGCAGCAGTGGCGGTGGTGGTGGTGGTGGGGGCAAGGGGATGCATTCTGGGGTTGTGAAGGGCAATGATGAAACCTCAATAGGGAATCGACTCGGATCAGAACGTAACCCAAACCTGAGTTCTTCTGCGGTTCTGCTCGATACAACCATTCCATTTTAGATGCTAAAAACAGAACGCGGATCAGTTTCTCTGCTGAACGCGGGATGTTATATTGAAAATCCAAATACATAATTATTTATTTTTGTGTGTGACGTTATGTTGTGAGGTTACGTTTAAGCCATTTTATGCAGAGAGGCGGAATAAAAGTCAAAGGCAAAATGTGGTCAGCACATCTGAAATGAGTTAGCGTTAGCTAACAGTCCCTGTGCAGGTACAAAGACACTGTAATGACATTATCCAGATCGTTTCAGCTGGCTCCAGATGATCAGCAAGAAGCTTCGAATTCTTCACAACTGTTGCTAATAGATGATGACGAATCATCAAAAGGGGCGTGGTTAAGGTGAACACATTATTCAGATGTGTGGTTATTGAGTGATGCTGTGATATCCAATGAAATACTCTCGTTTTTTTTTTTTTTTTGCAGTGCTGTAGGATCCGTTCAGAAGTTAGCTTCTGATTGTGAGAAGTGATGACAAATTAGCTTCTAGTCAAATAACTAGCTGTTTAAACACGAACTGGATCATGTCGTGACCTGCCTCGAGGAACTGCTGGGAGCATGAGATCCACCAGGATTCCGTTTAAACATTGATGCCAACACTGAAGATATCATACTAGAAATATTATAACGAATTACTAGAGGCACGAGTCAAATGGGAGTTCATTTATAGAGACTAGATAGTGAGGTGTGTGTGTGTGTGTGTGTGTGTGTGTGTGTTGCAGCGATGCTCTTTATGAAATGTGTTTAAGATGTTTAGGGTTTGACACGCTGCACCAGCATCCACCAGCTGCCCACGGATAATGCAGCTGGCAACGTTTCTGACTCCACATCCCGGCATTTAAGAGCCTCTGAGCCAAACTCCCAGTGAGCTCGACCGCTTTGAACTCATGCCGCATGCAGGCAGCTTCACCGGCCGCCTCTTACACGAGCTCGCTCTATTCCTCGCAGGCCGAAGTTAACTTCATAACTTTATGATATTTCAGGTCTTTTTGCTGACTTGGTTGACTTGCTTTTGGCAGGAAATCAGTGCAGCTCAGCACTGAAGCACATGCACGGTGATGTGCTGTCAGGAGGTAGGGGGGGGTCCGATCTGCCCGAGCTCATTCAGCACGTCCAATCAGCATCGACGGAGAGCGTGCGTTTTTAAGTCACAGCCCTGCTGATTCGTGTCAGGGATCGATTTTTGTTCCGAGTTCTGAAGGTAAAAAGCAAGAAGAGTTTAAAAACGAAATAATTGGAATCAACTCGTCTGAATTTTCGAAACGTCTGCAGAGCTGCAGAGCCGTGCGGGGAGCCGATCTGTCAAGAGCAACTCCGGGAACGTGATCACAGCGTCTCAAAACTGACCCGAAGCACTTCACGTCTAACTGGAGCGGATTTCCTGCTCACTAATAAATCAATAACTTCTGCCAAACACCAGAGTGCGGATGTTTGAAGTGTCACGTTCGATTCTTCGAAAAGAGGCCCGTCTGCCTGCCAGCATCTTATCGTCCGTCCTGATGTCTGTTTACTCCGGAATACTGCCGACCGCATCCCAAATGAAGCTCGGACTTTGAAGGTACTTCAAAAAGGAGCTGCGATAAGAGAGGTCTGTAATTACACGTGTCCGAGCAGTTTTCCTAAAAACAGGATCAGCATTGATATTCGTTTTGTGGTCGATATTTTACATTAGGGTTTAAGTGCATTGACCATGCGTCTGATTCCTGGATAAATCTAACCTTTAATCTGATCTCGGGGGTGGAGTCAGACCTTTGAGACCTTGCGACTTTAATAATATATAGCAAAACATTTACTAATAAACTAATATCCACAGAAAATTACATTGTACAGCGCCCCCTATCTGTGTATACCCTGCATAAGAGCCAGTTCAGATATAAAAGGCAAACTAACAAAACACTAGCTGGAATAGTCAAATAGTCAAAGCTAAAATAACAGTAATTAGATAACAATGTGCTGAAGGAATCTAATGTAAGAGTGTACATTTTGGGAACAGATTTGCTGATGCGTTTCTTTAGACTTTGGTGTTAGCTAGATAGATTTGCTAGTTTCATGCAGATTTTTGTATCCAGATGTGAATATTTGCACGATTCATTAACTTTATTAATGAGAATAAATAAATTAAATCATACAATTTTTTTAACACAATTCATAAACATGAATTATTTAAAAACATGAATTTCTTTTCACTCGTGATCATGATATCTTCAGAGGATTCGAGCGAATCACAGAGCTCTTCATGTTTGTTTGCGTTTGTCATTTAAAGCTTTACTTATTTAAAGGTGCGTGATTTTACGTTTAAGTGGGTACTTGTTGTTGTACCTGTTGTTTTTCAGTGAAAGGTGGCAAAGTTTGAGGTTGGTGTTGCCTGCGATTCGATCCTGGATTAAATCAGATATTCTATCTGTGATATTTCTGGGATGAGTTCATCTCTGCTTGTAGAGATATCTTTAAGGTGTTGTTCTGCTCTCTAAATGAAAGCCCGGCCTCTGTGTTTCTGCAGAAGGCTCTTCAGAGGCCGCTGGATAATATTGCGCTCCAGACCAATTTACAGAGGAAAAATGAACAGCATCAGAGAACAGAACCAAAACAATGGCGGCTCTTTGAGTGACTCGGCGGCCCAATAATGAAGTGTGAAATTGAACTGTCAGTGCTCTGTGATTGTGTGCCTTCTCTCGCCGGAGGGATCACATCGGGGGCTGATAAAAGCTCGGCACAAAGCGGCGTCTGACACCCAGCCATCGTAAACACAACATCCTCCCGACCTCCACTTATCTACACTGTTCCACCGCCGGCCCTCCAACTCCAGACGCTGTCGTATTTAACTCGGTTATGAAGATCATTATTCCAGAGGAAATCCCTCATGAGATGAGTCATATGTCACGATTCAGTTGATTCACATGAAATTTACAATTACAGTGTTTTCATGAGATGTGATTTTTTTTACACCAGACATTAATTTCTATTTCCCATTTTTGACACAATTCAACTTTTAATACGTTTTTTTTTTTGTCAAATGAATCCTCATTGGTCACATGATCATCTTTCTTCATTTCCAAACGATTCTTTACATGTACCATTCTGTACGTATTTCCTCATCACAAATGGTTCTCACGTTATTGATGTGATTTTTTACACACGCCGTGTTGTGGATGCCACTATTTGTCCATAGTGAATTCCTGTAGACTCTTCCTCAAACCTGGATAAAACCCAGACTGAGCGCTGATGGAGCGCCGCGTCGTTCTCGACAGAAGTGACTGTTAGCAGTGTTAGCGCCGTGTGCGGCGCGTGTCGCAGCTATTCAATCTGCTCAGCCTTGGGTAATACTTGCACACTACATGAATATTGCAACATATGACTACTGTTACATATTCATATGGAACATTATTCTCTAATTAGACCCAAATTAATGATTTGGTGAAGCTCGATTAAGGCAGCGACGACGCTCGTTTCTGTGCTCGAGCTAGTTATAATGCCTCATAAAAAAACGGATGTGACTTTTGTTTTTCAGATTAGCGCAGTCCGTTACCTGGTGTTCTTCAGGCTTAATGATCCAGCAGCACATTGCTCTGAGGATAATAATTATTCAGTTATACATTATTTAAACCTGAGAGAAATTATGTTTGAGAAATCCATCCTGGTATAAATTGTAATCTATTTGAATATCTCATTTGCACAACACTTGTTTGGGTTTTTTTAGATGAAGCGTGTTCACACGTGAAAGGCAACACCATGGGCTCTTCCATTTTGCGATCGTTCTGCGTGAAGAAAACAATCAACTACAAGATGCTTTAATGTGTTTAATTAAAGAATGATGTGTATTTTTGTCTGTTAATTGTTACACGTAGTGTTGCCCTGACACTGGAGACTCCTTCCATTAATATCAAATAAACAGTTTAATTATACAAGCTACAAGTTTTTTGTCTGTCTAACTTTGAGAGAGAGAGAGAGAGAGAGAGCGAGAGAGAGAGCGAGAGAGAGAGAGAGAGAGAGAGAGAGAGAGAGAGAGAGATTGGAACAAGTGTTTATAGCTACTGTTATGAAAATCAGAACAGGAACTAACTTGTTCTACAAAATTAAACAGAACCATAAATGACTAAATGCATGAAAGAGACAGACAGACAAGCATACTGGCATACAGACAGACTGACAAAGAAAGAAAGACAAAGGAGACAGGCAGACAGATGCAGACAGACAGAGAGAAGGGCATACAGACAGATGGACAGAGAAAGAGGCAACCATAGCGACAGACAGACAGACAGACAGACAGACAGACAGACAGACAGACAGACAGACAGACAGACAGACAGACAGAGAGGCAGACAGACAGACAGACAGACAGACAGACAGAGGCAGATGCAGACTAACAGACAGAAGCAGAAAGAAAAAAGACAGACAGACAGACAGACAGACAGACAGACAGACAGACAGACAGATAGCTGAACAGAAAGAGAAAGAAAGACAGAGTGAGAGAAAAACAGATTGCCAAGAGAGGCAGACATACTGACAGAGAAAGAGGCAGAGAGAAAAAGACAGAGTGGTAGACAGACAGACAGAGAGGCAGGCAGTTGAACAGACAGACAAAGAAAGACAGAGGCAAACAGACAGAATGAGAGAAAAGCAGATAGGGTTAGGGTTAAAGAGAGGCAGACAGACAGACCAAGAAAGATAAATAGTTGGAGAAAAAGAGAGGGAGGGAGAGCAAAAGAGAGAGAGAGAGAGAGAGAGAGAGAGAGAGAGAGAGAGAGAGAGAGAGAGAGAGAGAGAGAGAGAGAGAGAAAGAGAGAGTTCACTCCTGTGTTCGTCATTTCGGATGCACATTGTGCCGTCACCCATGACACCCACATCTTGCCCACTGGGACGCCAACATCTGTCAGCCGAGTGCCCGTTTTCACACACGGCCTCCAGAACGAAGTCGGCTCCTGTCGGAAATGTGAGGACAGAAGTATGTGGAGCGGATGAGTTGAGCAGCAGAACCTTCACGTCTCGGACCACAGCCTGGCTGCGATCACAGCGCCGGCGCAGGCAGGTGTGGGCTGTCGAGCATATGTCAGCTGTCTCATGTAGTTAAGCCTGAGACAGAAAGGCAGGCGGAAAAGTGCGGTGTGGGAGGGGCAGGCGGGGCCCCGGGGTCACCGTGACGGGATAAAATCCACAAATTGACTGTGACATTTAAAACACCTTGCTAGATGAGATGTTTGCGTTAATAAGTTGCCGGATCATTTCCACCTTTCGGAATGTGGAGAAAAATGCTGCTGGTGTAAATACTGAAACTTTCACTCACCTGGTTTAGAGAATGGGTTTGTTTTAAACCTGATTGTTAGCCAGATTGTTTCGAGCAGCACAAGTGCTTCAAGGGCTGAAGAACATCAGCGGAAAAAGATGAGAGATCAGGAAAACCATTGATGAGCGCAACCCACGGAAATGTTGAAACCGTTCGAAGAACAATCCAGAGGATCTCACTGCAGACTTCGCCCTCTTCCTGAAGATGAAGATCCGGCTCGCCGTTTTGACACCTTTGCAGAGATCCGGCACTAATCGCAGAAGTTGCTTGACATGCTTTAAAAAGAAGACGTTTAGGACACGTTGCAGAAGTGGCAGGAACCCTGGAATGCTGTATTTCTGTGCAACGGGACTATTTGTAAGATGATGGTGTAAAAATGTAGATAAATAAAGAACTTTCATGTAAACAGAGTCTCCAAAATTTTTTTAATATCACCTCGTAAACTCAGCACCTACATCCACCACCGCATCCATACTCTAGCTAACTCGTGTGCATAGCTAACATAGCGCTTAACTAATATTAGCTAGCTAACTCGTGTGTATAGCTAACATAGCGTTTAACTAATATAAGCTAGCTAACTCGTGTGTATAGCTAACATAGCGTTTAACTAATATAAGCTAGCTAACTCGTGTGTATAGCTAACATAGCGTTTAACTAATATTAGCTAGCTAACTCGTGTGTATAGCTAACATAGCGCTTAACTAATATTAGCTAGCTAACTCGTGTGTATAGCTAACATAGCGTTTAACTAATATAAGCTAGCTAACTCGTGTGTATAGCTAACATAGCGTTTAACTAATATTAGCTAGCTAACTCGTGTGCATAGCTAACATAGCGTTTAACTAATATAAGCTAGCTAACTCGTGTGCATAGCTAACATAGCGCTTAACTAATATTAGCTAGCTAACTCGTGTGTATAGCTAACATAGCGCTTAACTAATATTAGCTAGCTAACTCGTGTGCATAGCTAACATAGCACTTAACTAATATTAGCTAGCTAACTCGTGTGTATAGCTAACATAGCGCTTAACTAATATTAGCTAGCTAACTCGTGTGCATAGCTAACATAGCACTTAACTAATATTAGCTAGCTAACTCGTGTGTATAGCTAACATAGCGCTTAACTAATATTAGCTAGCTAACTCGTGTGCATAGCTAACATAGCACTTAACTAATATTAGCTAGCTAACTCGTGTGTATAGCTAACATAGCGCTTAACTAATATTAGCTAGCTAACTCGTGTGCATAGCTAACATAGCACTTAACTAATATTAGCTAGCTAACTCGTGTGCATAGCTAACATAGCACTTAACTAATATTAGCTAGCTAACTCGTGTGTATAGCTAACATAGCGCTTAACTAAAATAAGCTAGCTAACTCGTGTGTATAGCTAACATAGCGCTTAACTAATATAAGCTAGCTAACTCGTGTGTATAGCTAACATAGCGCTTAACTAATATTAGCTAGCTAACTCGTGTGTATAGCTAACATAGCGCTTAACTAAAATAAGCTAGCTAACTCGTGTGTATAGCTAACATAGCGCTTAACTAATATAAGCTAGCTAACTCGTGTGTATAGCTAACATAGCGCTTAACTAATATTAGCTAGCTAACTCGTGTGTAATTGAATGCTCCACTTGCAGATAAAATAAAAGTAGGATGAAACGCAAACACTATTTGTTTCTCTTACTCATAAAATCCATGAACGAGGTTACAGTGCAGTTATGGTCCGAGGGTATAAGAAATATTTTTGATCAGTCATGTGATTTCCGGACTGTAAGTTTGTGTTGAATCAGCAGGTTGAAGATCAGCAGGTTGAAGATCAGCAGGTTAAAGACGTTCACTCAATCCTTTCATTAATTAATCCATCACTCCATAAATCAGGTCCAGCAGATGTGGATGCAGAAATAAGTCAGAAGGTAATTATTGTATCTACGTGTGTTTGTGCGTTTGCGTGTTATCACTGGATGAAACCCAGGTTCGGTATGATGTTGGAAAACATGCTTCTTTTTCCTTTTTTAATATTTTTTTGCTTATGCACTGTGTCCTGTTTTTTAATGCCGTCCCCTTCACAGGAAACATCTGGCATGTGATGCTAGATTTATCGTGGGAACAATAATTAAATCTATCACAGATGAACCCTACACAGAGATGAGAGGGAAAAAACACAAAGGAAAAAAAATACAGAGCGAGAAGAGAAGAGAAGAGAAGAGAAGAGAAATCTCACAGCTTGATAACAATCAGGGAAAAATCCACATCACGGCGAGTCGCTTCATGTTACTGAGATCGAACAAAAAAACTGAGAAAATCCAACTCGCTGGAATCGGACAGGTTTTAATGATTAACCCTTTACACTCCCGCGAGCTGATTGTGTGTCTAGATTTATTTCTCCTCTTCCTCATCACTGTGTAGTCATCAACGTTACCTTTATAACACAATGTCAAATAAATTACAGAATAACAACCTAAATGGTTTCATTGCTAATTTCTTAATACAAATGCTTTGATTCGCTGCTGAATTGAGGACGTCTTCTCGGGTTTCTCGCTGACATGACGAGTCTCCATGAGAAAGAGAGTGGAAAAGAAAATGAGGGGAGGAACGTTTAAAGCTGCTATAACATAAGTGAGAACAGGAACTAGCTTGTTTCATGGGGTGTTAAATGTAACTATTACGGGATAAAAAATCCAATGTGATACAACACACTGTAAAGGAAAAGTTCAGCCTTGGGATTAGTGGTTTTAATCGTACCATCATGAACATGAAGCGATGGACTGTAAAACTACACACACACACACACACACACACACACACACACACACACACACACACACACACACACACACACACACACACACATAAAAACTGTAGAAACCTCTACAAAAATGTTCAGAGGGCCTTGATTCATTTCATTAGCCAGGCAGCACAGTTTGGAGATGAACAATGCCAAGTTTTTGCTCCCAGTAGACACGGTACAGAGCGCACCACAAAAGCTCTGCCGCAGCGAGGGAGGAAAATTGGAGCGCCTGTTTAGATGACCATGAAAAGTGGGCCAAATGAAATGGCTGGTGAATAAACGGCCCTGCCAGCAGAAGCCTTCATTCACTGAACCCGAGCTACGGGTCATTCGGGAGAATCAGACGGCCCGCTGTGGCGCCCGTTCCCACCACGCACTCTTTCATCTCTAATGAAACTGCTACATTTCAATGCAGAAAAGAGCGAGGGATTTGAATACGAGTGTGAAGACGGCTGCATGGGTGGCGCTGACGGGCGCAGCCCAAACCCCAAGAACTGTCAGCAGGTCAATCTGAGAAAGTCTGTTAGAAAAAACTGTAGTTTATAAGGAACAGTGAAAATCTAACGTGATGAACAGATAGAGAGAGAGAGAGAGAGAGAGAGAGAGAGTTAATTAAATTAATGAATAATAAACTAAATCTTAACCAATATATACTTTACTAATATTTATATTTCTGTCTGTACAATATATCTATCCATCCACCAAGACTGATAGATAGATAGATAGATAGATAGATAGATAGATAGATAGATAGATAGATAGATAGATAGATAGATAGATAGATAGATAGATAGATAGATAGATAGAGGAGAGGTACAGGCAGACTGTAATTACTGTGTCTCTCAGCAGTCATTAGTGTCACTGCAGGATGCCGTTACTGCTGGTGACCAACCTTTCTCCACGCCTCACTCCCTTTCTCTCACTCTCCTTTCAAGTTTTTAAAAAATCCTGCACTTGTCTCTCTCTCTCTCTCTCTCTCTCTCTCTCTCTCTCTCTCTCTCTCTCTCTCTCTCTCTCGTCTCATCTTTTTGCTCATTGGGGAGTGTCTATCCAACATCTCATTCTCTCTAAAACACTTTCTTTCTTTCTTTCTTTCTTTCTTTCTTTCTTTCTTTCTTTCTTTCTTTCTTTCTTTCTTTCTTTCTTTCTTTCTTTCTCGTACAGCAACACCTTATTACCCACAAGGCAACTTGTCCTCTTTTTAAAGACAAGCACCAGCTCCCTCCACCTCCACCTCCATCCCTCTCTGTACCTTAAAATGTTGATCCATTGCTGAGGTTGGAGCTGTTGAGAGAACACAGTGACCTGGACAGAAGCCCTCAGCAGGTCAATGGAAACTCAGCAGGAGCTCGAATTTATCTTCCCCTGATCCTGCGCTCGCACTCTCAGACAAGGCCATTAAAACGCCTCACATGGCCTCGCTGTGAATTACCTTTGACCATTACCTTACGGATTTAGCATCGATTAGCTGGCGACTTTAATCAGCCGACAGATTCCCAGTGCAGAACTCGCTACGTCTCGACAAACTCACCACCGCCGTTTAACTTCCATCTCGTAATCGGGATTTACAGACCCGCTCAGGATAATCGGAAGCAGGCCAGGAGTAAATATAACCATATTACCATATTCTTCACAGATAATAAGCCTTTCGTGAGCTCTTTTATTGGGGCAAGGCGAGTTCCAGTGTGACAGAGCTGCGTTCATAAAGCAGGACAGAAGAAAGAAGGATGCAGACTGTGAACTGGGAAGCTGCAGTGTGTCGCTATAATCCGTCATTCAACATTTACCAGTCTCAGCTTTACATCACTGTGTATTCAGTACACGAGTCTGTCAAAGTATCACCATGACAACCAGAATTGTATCTGATCACAAACATTACTAGCTAACTGTCTCCTGCCAGCTAATTGTTTGCTAACTGTCTTTCTACTAACTAACATTACTAATTAGCAAACTGTCTTTCTGCTAAATAACTGTTACTAGCTAGCAACCTGTATATCTGCCAGCTAACATTACTAGCTAGCTAACTGTCTTCCTGCTAGCCCAATATATTGCTCCTAGCTAACTGTCTTCCTGGCAGCTAACATTACTAGCTAGCTAACTGTATTCCTACTGTCCCACAATATTGCTCATAGCTAACTGTCTTTTTTCTTACCAGCTTTTTCTAGCCCACTATCTTACATTTGAAACAGGAACTTTACAGTGTGTATATTGCTGTAATTACTGAAGTGTGTGATAAAACTTATGATGATGATGACTTTTCATATTTAAAAAAAGTCTTTGTTGACGTAGTGACGGCACGTTCTCCTGCAGCCAGCAGCGTTTAACAGAAGAATTCTTCAGGTTTTTTTTTTTTGACTGAAAGCTGAACAAAAAAGCCACAAAGCCCATCAGGAGGCAGGAAGAGAGCACGACTCACAAACGGTGGCCTCCCAAGGCTCTTTGAGCAAAGGCCACTATTAGCATTCTCCCCGAAGGCCACACCGTGACAACAGCAGCCCAGCATGAGGGAGCCGTATATACACACACACACACACACACACACACACACACACACACACACACACACACACACACCCCTGAAGCCCCCAACCACCTCACCCCCACAACCTCCCCTGGGTTACACTGGGGTACTGGAGGAGTTCGGTGCTGAAACTCAGTCCCCTGAGGAGTTTGTTCTGATTTGGGTTTTGCCCAGACACTCCATCACACTGGTCCACTGCGGCGAGGACTTCAAGCCGGATCTGGGTCATGTGTGTGTGTGTGTGTGTTTATATGTGTGTGTGTGTGTGTGTGTGTGTGTGTGTGTGTGTGTGTGTGTGTGTTGCACTTTGTGCCAGATATTGCATCTGGACCAGCAGCTGGTTCCCATTATACAAATGGAAACGATGTATTTTAGGGATATTGTGGGACGTGTTAACATATTGGCATATGTGTTTTACAGACTGATATCTCTTTGGGTTTCACTCAGTAATCCTGTTAGAGAACGGACGAGAATCGGAAGGCCAATAAGAGAAAATATTTTTATGGATTTTTAGTATTGAGCAAATGGAAGGCTGTGGAGGAATTTGGTGTCGTTGCTTCTGCAACTGGAGAACGTTTATACCAAACACTAACAGTATCTTTATCAGATCTATCTATCTATCTATCTATCTATCTATCTGTCTGTCTGTCTGTCTGTCTGTCTGTCTGTCTGTCTGTCTGTCTGTCTGTCTGTCTGTCTGTCTATCTATCTATCTATCTATCTATCTATCTATCTATCTATCTATCTATCTATCTATCTATCTATCTATCTATTCATTCATCCATCTAATTATTTATCTGTTTAACAGATAGATAGATAGATAGATAGATAGATAGATAGATAGATAGATAGATAGATAGATAGATAGATAGATAGATAGATAGATAGATAGATAGACATAGATTCAGTGGTGTTATTGCTCGTGTTCAACACTACCTGTATCTGTATTTGGAGTGTGTGTAACCTACACCAGGAGCTTTAATTGTTTTGTGAATCGAGGCTCAGACTTGTAGATCCTTGACCTCAGCTATATGAGTCCAGGTTGTACAGGTTGTAATTGGTCTCGAGACAGCAGGTCTGTGTTTCACCGTCTCAGTCAGGTATTATTATTATTATTATTACTATTTGATTTCATTCCTAACAAATTCAGTCAGTTCCCAAAATATAAACAAACTAGCAGCTTAATGAAAGCATCAGGACCCCGGCTCTTAATTCTGAATGATGTATTTGTATTTGCTTACTTCCCTAAAGTACATGCAAGTCAAGATCCCCCCGTAAAATAGCACTCTGAGCAGAACGACTGCCTCCTCCTGCTACAGATCGAGCTGTGGTAACATCTGGCTGATTTAATTACACCATTGTTGTTGGCGAATATTTCCACCATGTTCTTTGTTGACATAAGCCGCCTCGGCGCGACACACCTCAGCAGATGTTTTCAATTAAAACCTCTCTTTGACGGTGCAAATATTTTTTAAGTTCTACCAGGCAGGGAGACGTTCGCCTTGGCTTTGATACGTAAGTGCGAGCGATCTGTACGTGCTGTGAATCGAACTCCTCGGGTACGAGTTTAAAAACAGGAAAAAAAGAAAAAAGAAACTCTGAGATATATATATGTGGGCGAACTGCTTATTATTTTAGACTTGAAGAAATATGAAACGGGTGAAGAGTCCGCACTGATCTGATCAACATAAATTACTCAGTACATGGAGAGTCATCTTAATTTTTGATTTTTTTACAGTCTCTGTGGAGAGTGAAATAACCGTCTAATATTCCACCTAAGCCCTTCTAATGAGCTTCGCCTTGCGTTTGAGTCTATAAAACATGGATTCACAGAGGTTGGATGTCGATTACTACATGTTCTACGAGAGCATGGAGACCTGGAACAAGGTTTAGGAAGCAAGGAGGAAAGTTGGAGGCGTGAAAAATGTACACAGTTCTACTTCAGGTTAAACTGACAGATAATTGGCTTCAGTTGCTAAAAGTGGATAAAACTATTTTAGCGGTATAAAGTTTGCAGGAAAAAAGCCTTCATGAGCAGATCTTCATCTTAATGAAGATCTCATGGCTGGAAATAAAAAAAAAAAAGGAAAAAGCCAGAACATTGTGTTGTTCTGACTCAGGATCGTCATGTCACTAGATTAAAGCAAGTCTTCTGACAGAGATGAATCATCTTTCACAGAGGCCAAAGTTCAAGCTTAAATATCCCTGGTCAAGGATTTGATCCTGAAACGTCCAGATGGTTCTGGGCTTGCGAAGTCTCATGATAGCGCTATTAGCTCAGAGTGGTAGCACATGGGCTGCATCGATTCTTTCCGTCTATTGGCCAATTACGGGACTTTTTGAGGGTCTTGAGGCTATGTAGGTGTTGGCAACAAATGACTCTAAAATTACCCCAATTAAACAAAAACAGCTGGCCAATTACTCTTAATTGATTATGCTTCACTTCCCTGACCTTGACATATAGATTATTCAGCAGTAATTACAAGGGCACTCGTGCTCGGGTATATTTGGCACTGGAGCTTTTGGCAAAGGAGTTTTTTTTTCTTTTTTTGAGGAGAAATTTTAATGACCACGTTAAGAGGATGAGTTTCATCCGTCCCCAGCATTCCTCAATCAAATCATCTCTGACATTGAAAAAGGTTGACGTCTTGGCGAGCCGTGACATCTGTGAGACATTCGCAGGTGATATACATCGAGGATGATTGTCCCCTAATTGAGGATAATTTGCCGAACCCGGGACGAGTTTAAGGTCAATTACGGCTGATCTTGTGGCATATCCACGTAGCAGTGATGAGACAGAGAGAACACCAGACAGAAGATGAGCTGGATGAACTCTGTAGGAACAAAGCAGCATGTCCAAATCAATTCTCCATAACCCCATGTTCGCTTTTAAATTCTTTAATCACACTTTCAGGGTTGGTAGAAAATTAGAAAAAAAGAAAGACAGACAGAAGAGAGTCTGAAATCCAGCTTTTATTCTACCAGTTTTTTTTCAACAGATGCACTTGTGAGTAAAAAGTCTATTAACGGAGTCAATATCCAATATCTAGAGATGAAAACACGTGTCAGCTTGTAACAGAAATATAATGAATGACAGGACAGTATGACGATGCGGTTATTCTAATTCTTCAATGGCACGAATAAAAAAATACCTAAAACCATCGGAAATTGGCTTAAAACCTTTCTAGCGACTGTGACGATGTATTTTATTAAAAGTTAAATGTAACAGTTTTGGTCTTTAGTTAAAAATGTGTCCCTCCCCTACTGACTGTTTGTGTCTCTTTATCTGTGTTTTGCAGTTATTTTTTTCCAACCAGGTGGTGATTTAGAGAAGGACGTGTTGGACGTACCCCCCTCCGTTCCTTCTCGAAAATAGTGGTACCCATGAGGCATGACAAGGACACGGGCTTTTTGAACCTGGTCGAGGCCTTGTTCGGCGACAATGAGGAGGGAAATTGAATCATTCGCTAGGAACTCGTTCTCGCTGAGGGATTAAGGGACTTTTGTTTTATTGGTCAATGGAGAGTAAAATCAAAGGATGGGAATGTGGGGAAATCCTGGTGGGTGGCGACGTGCTGCAAGGACTCGCGGGGGTCCACAGGAGATTAACTCATCAGAGCCAGCATGTCGACTCGCTCCTCACCGTGCAGTGACGAGTGACGTGGAGGGTGAGGATCTACCTAACATACCGTACCATACTGTAGAAACTGGAACTGTTGTCTCTGCCCAGCCCCCTCCACCTTCACCTCCCCCTCCCCCTGGGCTAATCCCTCATCTTTGGGTAGCAACCTTATGTCTAGTTCATGATGGATTTTGCTCTCCATCTGTTGCTTAGATCCTGGGTTCTCAAACAATTTGTAGTCTTTACATGTAAAATAAATTCCAGGGACATTATGTTTTTTTGTTTTTTTTGCCTATTTATTCCAGCTTTAAGGCGATTTACTGAACTTTCCACCACCACCACCACCACCACCATCACTACATTTCACATCAGTTTGAATCCAGAACCGATCTTTATTCGGTTCCTCAGATGAAGTTTTTTTCCGTCAAACTGCAAGAAGTCCCAGGACTCCACTTTCGAGATTCGAATTAAAAGGAACCATTTGCTAGACATGTTATGTGTTAAAGTAATAGCGCAGGGAAAAGAAAGCGTTTGAAAAAGAAAATGAAAGGAAATAGGATGGGAATTAATTTGATTTCGAATAGGCGAGGTGGAAATTGTGAAAAGCCGACACACGTCTTTGCGAAAATAAAAAGAAAGGAAGAAAGGAAGGAAGGAAGGAAAAAAGAAAGTGAAGTGCCTGCAGGCATGGAGCCTTTGTACTTTGTTACAAAGTAATTTTCCGTGATGGATTTTTGGAAAGATAAAGGAATGATAGAGGAATATTGCAGATTCACAGCACAGTATTAGAGTTATGAGGATGGCTTTTTTTTTTTTTTTTTTTGCAGCTTGCGCTCTTGCATAGCGTCTCTGTTACAAACCTTATCCCGGACGTGGCATCTCTTATCAATCTCTCACCTTAATGGTGCCGCGGCTGTTTCTAAACGGCCGCAGGGCGATAAATCACGCAGGATAACCTAACGGCCGTCACATACCGCTGCCACTTCTCATCCAGCTTCACCTCTTTAAGCCTGGTAGCCATTTCTGACTCTGATACACACTTCCATCTCTGCTTTCTCACTCTGTTATGGAACGAGGGGAAAAAAATGAAACGTGGTAAAGGATCAGATTGAATACGGACGAAAAATTTAAGTAAGTGGTATGAATGGGAGTCTGAGAGCAAAAGGTCAGAAGTGTTTTTTTTTCTTCTTTCACATGACCTTCAGCATTGTTGCCGTTTCAATGATCAGTCCTGCCATTCAGCTCTGTAGGTAAAGTGAATTTATTTCACCAACAAAACAGTTACTGTGACTATAATAAAAAAAAAAATGGATTTGCTCAAGGTTTAAACCATATCTAAAAAAAATTAATAAATAAGTAATAAACAAAAGATCGCCCTTGATTCCTTTTTTGAGTGGAATGCCAGCTTTGTTTCTCTCTAATGAGTCAAGGTCTGGTGTAAATGCTGAGTGTGTGACTTGGTCCTGCTTGTGCAGGTGGACAGATTTAGGGAGTGCCGGCCGCACCGGACAGCACCATCCCACAAATGTTTAACGAGCCGGAGAAACGCTTTTCCCTTTCCTCCATCCACCCCCACCGAGCCAGATGAAGTGCAGCAGACTCGCTCGCCCACAGAGCGTAAATCACTCCCCATCGCACCGCTGAAGGGGCCTGGGGGAGCTGTACGAGGAGGAGGGCTGGAGGAACTTTTCACACACACGTTGAAGGATCTCTCCACACCCTGCTCTCTAGACACATTATCAGCACAAACAGTTTCTGCATGTGTGCTGTTTAGCGTACGACTAAACCGAGTTTCAACACTATCACAATTCTGCTCCAACCTCAAGGTCATTTCTAAAGAAAGTAAACACACACACACACACACACACACACACACACACACACACACACACACACATATATATATATATATATATATATATATATATATATATATATATTACATTCATCTGTGCTGCATATCTACTAATAATGAAGCTGTTGGAGTAAATCCCGGTGCTGTATTTTGTTCTATTTCTCATTTGAATGTTTTCTTCTCCACGTTGTCTCTAAATTCATTTTATGCCTCGAGCTGTTTTTGAAGATCTCTGTATTCACCATAGAAGTTCCACCACATGCATAACTTATCCATGGAGATCAGTGGGGTCATTATATCCTCAATGACGATTCAATCGCTGTTTTACTCTGGATGGAACTGGAACTCGATGTTACTATTTTATTCAGATTCAATTGATGAATGCAAACTACCGGTGTGTTTATAGCTCTGAACTCACACCTGAAAATCAGCCAATCACAATCCACTATTCACACCTGAACTCCTTTCAGCCAATCACAATCCACTATTTTTACCTGAACTCCTTTCAGCCAATCACAATCCACTCTTCACACCTGAACTCCTTTCAGCCAATCACAATCCACTTTTCACACCTGAACTCCTTTCAGCCAATCACAATCCACTATTCACACCTGAACTCCTTCCAGCCAATCACAATCCACTTTTCACACCTGAACTCCTTTCAGCCAATCACAATCCACTATTCACACCTGAACTCCTTCCAGCCAATCACAATCCACTATTTACACCTGAACTCCTTCCAGCCAATCACAATCCACTATTTACACCTGAACTTCTTCCAGCCAATCACAATCCACTATTATTGTGTGTGTGTGTGTGTGTGTGTGTGTGTGTGTGTGTGTGTGTGTGTGTGTAAATTTAAATGCAGTAATTATATAATTTAGTTAAGTTTGTTCTTTATAACAGCTCAGGGACTTTTCCTTGCCACTGACACCACTGGCTCACTCATTAGGGTATTTTATATATATAAAAACTTATATGGCGTAATTTATGACGCTGAAATTTATATTTCTCATCTGTTTATCTCTGTAAAGCTACTTTTGGAAAATGTTATGTTATAAAGTGCTACTGTATAAAAATACCAGTGAATTGATTTGAATTGACCTGATCTCCATGATGAGGTTTTCTGAGGTCTCCTTCTCATCACTGTGTTAAAAATTCATTACTTCAGTACATCCTCGTGTTTCATCCACTTTTTCCTCTGAAGTGTGATTATCTCACGTGTGCAGGAGTTCATCTTTTAGGGTCCTCTACATGATCCTCGTTTGGTTTCTGAAAAAGAAACTTTAGTTTCTGGAAAACTTTAGCTAAAGAATTGTGGAAAAATCTAATTGATTAATTGGGTTGTGAATAATAAAGTCTTTATAACCCTAGTGTGTAAAAAGTGTGTTATAAAAGTTTCAGTTCTTGGCTTCTGATTGTGGGTTTGATGGTTTTTTTCTCCATCATTTTGCACTTTCTGTACTAATGCACTTCATATTAATGGACAAATGGTGGAATTTTGTATTTGTATATTTTCTTTCTGTAGGGAAAAAACTAACACAAAACACTAAGAAGTGTAAAAAGTCTCCACAAACACACACACACACACACACACACACACACACACACACACACACACACACACACACACACACGTCCATGCCGTCGATCTGTTCAATTCCCTTCTGTTTGATTCAACAATAATCAGAAACGTCGCATTCTCTCGCTCCTGCTCTCTAACCATCTCTCTTTCTTTTTCCCGTTTATCACTGAGCTGAATTTTCCAAGATATTGTGACGCGGTTTATCAGTCACAAAAAGGTCAGTCTGCATTACGAGTAAACGTTTAAAGGCAGTGATGGAGTAGAGCGAGAGCGTGAACGGACGGACCTGATAGCGCCGGTTCCTTTCGAAGCCTCGGGACAGAACACACTTTGCTGTGTTTAAAAAGCCATGATGTGCGTTATTAATCACACAGCCATTAGCAGTGGGGGTTTTCTGCAGAGTCTCCAGAGCAGGGACACATATCGCTGGGATGAAGACGATCTGCTTAGACAATGAAGCAACATCAGAAAAGAGCTTTAGACTGGTTTAGATTGGATCGCTAATTATTTTGGGTGGTCCAGTCGTAGCGCTTGCTAACTAGTACAATATCTACTCACTTAGAAGTACGTGTTTTTTGTGAGCTTTGGGGAACCAAGAGATGGACTACATTGAAAAAAGTATTTGGACACGCTTTCCAGCCGTTTGTGGTTCTTCCACAAGTTAAAGCACAAAATCTAAGACACGTAATTGTATACGATGCTTTTGGATGTGGTGAAATGAAATTTATCCTTCACTTGAACTAGGAGACCCAAACCTGTTCCAGCATGACAATACCCCTGTGCACAAAGCCAGCTCCATGAAGATAAATATGTTGGAAGTAAATGAAGATCTCCTGCTATAGAGCTCCAACACTATTGAACACCTTTGGGATGAATTCTTCATGCTGACCAGGAACCACCTCACCTCACCCACATCAGTGCCTGACTTTACTAACACACTTGTGACTGAATGAATCTGCACAAAATCTAGTGGAACATCTCCCAGAAGAGTGGAGCTCATTCAATGTGGAATGGGATGTTCAGAAAAGTATGCTCAGTTTGTTTAGATCTTCTGCTCAGGTGTCCACAAACATTTGTGCATGTCGTGTATTTTATATTCACACACACATTACAGCTGAGATGTTTATCTACTTGTTTAATTAACATCTAAAGTAGTAGATTCAAGATTCCAGATAGTAAAGAAGAATATTGGAATGAATTTTAGTGAAAGTACAAGATTTATTAGCTGAGGATATAAACACATGGACAAGATGCGATTTCCATTTTTTTTTACTTGCTTCTGTGAAATGATTAAAATTCATGAGTAAATTAATTTGCATCCAGCTTTTAAAAAATGAGCCACGAAAAAAGCCTCTGCTGAAGGTTTAAATCAATCTCATTCCATAAACTACATGAAGGCGTGTGTTTGAGAGTCGGTTTGTCTGAGCGATGGAATCTGGGATAACAAGGACTCTGTGTTCACTACATTTCTTTTCTTTTTTTTACCTCCTGTTAGTTGAAGAGAGGATTGCTAAAACACGACTCTTCTCCATTCTCGTGTCCTTGTGTGTTGCACCATCATTTGGCAGGAGATTTCTTTCCCAGGAATTCAAATCACATTTTCTTTTTTTCTCTTTATTGTCTGTAATATTGCAAAGCTTTTATTTGTTCACTGAGAGTCTTAATGTTCTTCAGGATGCTCCATATGTAGAATAAAAAAATATAATACAATAATTAGAAGCTGAATGTTGTTATATTCACCCGTAAATAAAGGCTGTGTGAATAGTGGATTGTGATTGGCTGGAGGTTCAGGTGTGAATAGTGGATTGTGATTGGCTGGAGGTTCAGGTGTGAATAGTGGATTGTGATTGACTGGAGGTTCAGGTGTGAATAGTGGATTGTGATTGGCTGGAGGTTCAGGTGTGAATAGTGGATTGTGATTGACTGGAGGTTCAGGTGTGAATAGTGGATTGTGATTGGCTGGAGGTTCAGGTGTGAATAGTGGATTGTGATTGGCTGGAAGGTCAGGTGTGAATAGTGGATTGTGATTGGCTGGAAGGTCAGGTGTGAGTTCAGAGTATTGAACACACAGGTAGTTTGCTTGGATTATCACCCGTACTTTCAACATCAATAAGCCCATAATATTTCCTATATATAATCCACAGCTGTATATAAGACACCATGTGATCTGGTGTGATGTAGAGTCACTCTGAGTTTCCTGTCTGAATACGGCTATAAGATAGATAAAGTATGTGGTTGTGTCCTTAATCAGAGAGGATCGTCTCATCCCGTTTCTTGAGTTTGTGATAATGATAAAATAAAATAAAAAGCTTTTTCTAACAGACTTCGGTTTGTTCCATGTGGACTACATTTATTCATTTTTTAATTTAAACGGCATCGGTGTCAGAATTTAGTGCCATGACGAGCCTGAGCGCTACATGTGCTTTTAATTAGTTTCCAATTTTAGATTTTTTTTTTGTAAAACCTCATTGGGAACGAGAGAAATGAGAAAATTCCTAAATATAGCCGAAAAAAGGGAGATTGTCTGAGGTGTGAGGTTGGATAATGAAGTCCGATGGAAACAGGGTTTCGGAATAAATTATGATGCAGTGAACATGTGTGTGTTTTTCCGGCATGTCAAATACCAAATACATAAATGGATGAATATTCTTCACCTTGGCAGACTCTTGCTTTCAATCGTTTATTATCCCCATATTCCATCCTTAAGCTCCATTGCAAATTTTTCTATTCCAAAGCAGATGGATTCCATAAAAACCCTTTTAAATAAAAAGATGGGAGGAAAAAAACCCTGCTTTTTTCTCCCACACTTTAATAAAAGAAAAGCAAGAAATTTGTCAATTCTTGCACTAAAAGCACGTAGGAGATCCATTAGGCTCGACACAACAGATGGGCGATGGTCAAACGCACTTGGCGTCCCCCAGCCAGCCACTCAGTGTGTTATTACCTTGGCATGACTGACATATCCGTTACCCAAAGCAATAGCGCGAGAATGTTTATTAGCGGCTCTGCCGATAATAGCAGACGCCATAACAGCAGAGCAAACAGGCTGAGTGGAGGAGGCCACCGCTGCGCTAACGCTCGCAGTGGAAAGCTAAACGCATGTGACCTTGAGGCGGGCGAGACAGAGAACTCCTGCCTGACAATTACAGGAGAACTGAGAGGGTTTTTAAAAAGCTCACGGCTCTGCCTGGAGTTTCGGCTGTGACCTTAAGCGCAACAGCGAATGTTACACAACCCCTGTGGAACTGCTCTGCGCAGCACTAGCGTGGGATTCGGTAGCAATGAAAAGATTTAGCATCAACTTCGGACTACTAACAAGCGCTTATACATATTTAAATATTGCATTATCACTATTTTATTTTTAACCATGTCTCTATAGTGCAGGGAAAAAAAGAAAAACAAAGTTATGTCTGCAAAACTGCCACTGTGTCTGCTTCCAATCCAGGATCTGCTCAAAATGGACAATCTTGAGACTTGACAATAAGAAAGTAAAGTAATAAAGATAATAACGGACCTTCACTTGGTTTAGCTACGTTTCCACACGATCACCTTCAAAATAGTCCTGCTGCACAGCAATACAGTGCTCCCAGGGTTCTTCTGAAACGTGTCCTGGAAGTCTTCTTCTCCAAGTGTGTCAAACACCTTCTGCAATTCGCACCGGATCTCCACAACGGTGACAAAATGACAACCTTTGAGCTCATCTTCATCTTCGGGAAGAGAGCGAAGTCCACAGGAGCCAAAAGTGAGATTGTGTTGTTACATCATTACAGCACAGTAAAATACTTTTCTTCACATTTCATAGTGAAGTTACTGAGGTCGGAGCGCAGGGTCAGCCATGATACACCCCATGGAGCATAGAGGGTTAAGGGCCTTGATCAAGGGCCCCAAAAGTGACAGGTTGGCAATACCAGAGCTCCTACCGCCCCTGCAGATGCCTTTATACACAGCGACCTACATTTATCTCATTCATACAATGGGCAGCTATGGGGTTAAGGGCATTTCTCAGGGGCCCAGGAGTGGCAGCTTGGTGTGGCAGGGATTTAAACTCACATGCATCAAATGCATTTACCACGAAGCTTGGACTTTTCTAAGTACCATTAGTTTGTTAAGTCGGGTATTAGAGTTAATAATGACATGCTGAGTCATGCCGAGTCAGTGATTTGGACCTGAAAGAAATTGAGGTTTATTTTATGAAATGTTGAGACCAAAAAAAAAAAAAAGCAGATGGGTTTTTCAAGGCTTTACCCCAAACGGCCAAGTCTCGGAAATTGTCTTTAAAAGTTGTGAGTGCATCAGCACCTGGTACCTGCTGGCAGAAGCCAGTGATGTTATCAGGGTGATGAGATACAACACAGCAGTGTAAGAATACCTAATCATTTTATCATTGAGGGAAAAAAGAAAAAGGATAAATCAGATCCAGGTTGAGCTTGTGCAGTCCTGCGTGATATCAAGGAGTTCTTTTTGCTTGACTCCTCTGCTTTTTTACCTGAGAAGTTCTTGATAAAAGGACACACCAGGCCATGTTCTCTCTCCTGCTCCAGCTCATCGTGTTGAGATAAGAGACAGAGGCTGGGGAGCGAAAGAACGATGAAAGCGCAGCAGAGGTTTTCTGTGTTAAGCCAAGATAACAGCAGCCACTTCCCTCCTCCTGTATTGCAGAGTCTCTGTCCTCCTGTTAAACCGCCCTGCAAACCAAACACACTTCCCTTTTTTTTTTTCCTGCTCCAGAGTTTCGCCCGGGATTCTTCAGTATGGAGAACGCGTCTGGCCCAAATTGCGTTTTTCATTTTTCATCGTTTTTGCAAGTCGTGTTACATCAATAGATGCCGTGAGATGCATTGATCACTTGCTTAAATTGGCCAGAAGCAGGGCCCTGAATGGACATCACAATCGATTTCACTCAACACACACACACACACACACACACACACACACACACACACACACACACAGGCCAGACATTTGCGGTCTCGCTCCCTATGAACGAAAGGGACCGCTGTACATTTGAACTGATTGTCCCTGCTCTGCTTTTTTCTTTCTGACTTGGTAAAAGCAGCCACATGTCCCCCCACTAATTAGAAACAAACAAACAAATGTATCGGTGTGGCCACATCACAAAATTATCAATTGTATATACAAATAAATCAAATAAAATTGCTTATTAATAAAATGGTGATAATTTACTTAGATTTTTTCCTGTTTTTTATATTGGTTTCTTCAGAAAAATGAGTTTAAAAGGAGCAGCTGTAGAAGACAGAGTGATATAGAGACGGATGAGCAGCTGGAAGAGGAAGTTTCATTAGAATGACTGAATAATATAAAAGATAGCACTAGAATAAAGAGACATATAAAAAAATAGTTATATATATTTATATTAGTGATGTGCATCTCTATAATTAAAGTCGATGCGATTCGCATCTTAATGTTCTACCGATGATATGATACATTAAAGATACATATAAATCAGCTACCGATACGATACAATATGATACAATACGATACCCTGCAATGCGATACGATACAATAAAGTCACATACAAGTCAGCTGCTGGTATGCTACGATACTATACGCTGCGATACGATACGATATGCTGCGATGCAATACGTTACGATACATTAAAGATACATATAAATCAGCTGCCCATATACTATGATACTATACGCTGCGATGCGATATGATACGCAGTGGTACGATACGATACGATATGCTGCGATGCGATACGCTGCGATACGTTATGATATGCTGCGATACGATATGCTGCAATGGGATACGATACGATATGCTGCAATGCGATACGATACGATATGCTGCAATGCGATACGCTGCGATACGATATGCTGCAATGCGATACGATACGATATGCTGCAATGCGATACGCTGCGATACGATATGCTGCAATGCGATACGATACGATATGCTGCAATGCGATACGCTGCGATACGATATGCTGCAACGCGATACGATACGATATGCTGCAATGCGATACGCTGCGATACGATATGCTGCAATGCGATACGCTGCGATACGATATGCTGCAATGCGATACGCTGTGATACGATATGCTGCAATGCGATACGATACGATATGCTGCAATGCGATACGCTGCGATACGATATGCTGCAATGCGATACGCTGCGATACGATATGCTGCAATGCGATACGCTGCGATACGATATGCTGCAATACGATACGATATGCTGCAATGCGATACGCTGCGATACGATATGCTGCAATGCGATACGCTGCGATACGATATGCTGCAATGCGATACGCTGCGATACGATATGTTGCAATACGATACGATATGCTGCAATGCGATACGCTGCGATACGTTATGATACGCTGCGATACGATATGCTGCAATGCGATACGCTGCGATACGTTATGATACGCTGCGATACGATATGCTGCAATGCGATACGCTGCGATACGTTATGATACGCTGCGATACGATATGCTGCAATGCGATACGCTGCGATACGTTATGATACGCTGCGATACGATATGCTGCAATGCGATACGCTGCGATACGATATGCTGCAATACGATACGATATGCTGCAATGCGATACGCTGCGATACGATATGCTGCAATACGATACGATATAATGCAATGCGATACGCTGCGATACGATATGCTGCAATGCGAAACGCTGCGATACGATATGCTGCAATACGATACGATATGCTGCAATGCGATACGCTGCGATACGATATGCTGCAATACGATACGATATGCTGCAATGCGATACGCTGCGATACGATATGCTGCAATACGATACGATATGCTGCAATGCGATACGCTGCGATACGTTATGATACGCTGCGATACGATATGCTGCAATGCGATACGCTGCAATACGTTATGATACGCTGCGATACGATATGCTGCAATGCGATACGCTGCGATACGTTATGATACGCTGCGATACGATATGCTGCAATGCGATACGCTGCGATACGTTATGATACGCTGCGATACGATATGCTGCAATGCGATACGCTGCGATACGTTATGATACGCTGCGATACGATATGCTGCAATGCGATACGCTGCGATACGTTATGATACGCTGCGATACGATATGCTGCAATGCGATACGCTGCGATACGATATGCTGCAATACGATACGATATGCTGCAATGCGATACGCTGCGATACGATATGCTGCAATACGATACGATATGCTGCAATGCGATACGCTGCGATACGATATGCTGCAATACGATACGATATGCTGCAATGCGATACGCTGCGATACGATATGCTGCAATGCGAAACGCTGCGATACGATATGCTGCAATACGATACGATATGCTGCAATGCGATACGCTGCGATACGATATGCTGCAATACGATACGATATGCTGCAATGCGATACGCTGCGATACGATATGCTGCAATACGATACGATATGCTGCAATGCGATACGCTGCGATACGATATGCTGCAATACGATACGATATGCTGCAATGCGATACGCTGCGATACGATATGCTGCAATACGATACGATATGCTGCAATGCGATACGCTGCGATACGATATGCTGCAATGCGAAACGCTGCGATACGATATGCTGCAATACGATACGATATGCTGCAATGCGATACGCTGCGATACGATATGCTGCAATACGATACGATATGCTGCAATGCGATACGCTGCGATACGATATGCTGCAATACGATACGATATGCTGCAATGCGATACGCTGCGATACGTTATGATACGCTGCGATACGATATGCTGCAATGCGATACGCTGCAATACGTTATGATACGCTGCGATACGATATGCTGCAATGCGATACGATACGATACAATACGCTGCAATACGTTATGATACGCTGCGATACCTTTCCTCTCTGTTACTATGCAGTGGGATCCGATTTTCATTCTATTCAACACAATCCGATTCAATGAAATTTATGATGCTCTGCAATTCAATATAGTGCAGAAAGTTCACTTTTATTTCTTCACTTTAGACAGACAGCAAATCAGCACTTTACTTTAGTGCCTTCTAACGCATGGCCCCTTCACACACGCCTTTATAGTGCAAAAAAAAAATAAAAAAGATGATATAAAACCAGAGGTTCTTTTCCTGTTCTGTCTCAGGAAGATCTGTATTGTATGTGCGTCTCAGGACACGCCTCGCTCTCCGTAGTGTTGTGATGCGTCATATTCACGTCGCAGCAGCTGTGCTGAGAGAACGATCTCGAGAGACGGTTTAGCGAAGAGAAATCGATCTACATATCAAATATTGGTCATAAATTATTGGTCACTTATTAAATAATAAAAGTGTAGCACATTTACTAATAATAATTTATAAATATAAATAGTTTTTATTATCTAGGGATATTTTTAAAAAAACTATGCATAGTGATACAAACGATTATACACAAAGACACCAATGTGCATTTATAAGCTGAGTAAGCAGGAAACGGGTTAAGAAAATAAAGAAGATTCAGAGGAGAGTGCCCTCTGGAGGTCTGGAGGGGAATTGAATTACAAACTGACCACACTTAATAGCCCAACCTGAACTACACAGGGCGCCAATATATTTAAGCGACAGTTTAAGAATTGATTTTGAGCAAACCCCCAGTGTGAAGTTTTCCCCAACTCCGAGGTATAACCAGGTCCTCCTGTTTCAGTGCATTTCTGCGTTTTTCTGTTAGCATGGGTCTTCATGGTTTTGTTTCTGATTTGTTTCATGCAGTCATTATATAAATATATAAATGAGAAAATAAATAAATAAACAAATAAATAAATAAATAAAGAAGTCTTGTGTCTCTTTGGCGAAAGTGACACATAATCGACCGTTCTTGAACTCTCGTTTGTTTTGCCATGTTTCATTTCATTGGAATACAAAAGACTTGAAATGTAAGCATGCAAAATGCAAAAAAAAAGAAAAAAAAAGATAAATAAAAATCCTAAATTTGCTGCTGTCAGACCTTCCCCGGGACAAAAGCTGAGATTTCAGATTGACTCAGAACCTGTCAGCAGTTCAAGGTTTTGTAAAATGTGTGTGTTTTACTCACAGCAACACCATGCTATTTACAAAGGGCGAATGGGGAATTGGAAGTGAGAGGAAGGCTACGAGGCAGTAGCGCACGCACACACACACACACACACACACACACACACACACACACACACACACACACACACACACACAGCGAGGGCGTCAAAGAGTAACGCACACCTGGGGAGTTAAATGCAGGAAACAGGCGCTGACAGCTCAAAGTCATTGCTTTTGTTATATGAGAAACTTTGCCCAGTTGAGACTCAACACACAAACACACACACACACACACACACACACACACACACACACACACACACACACACACACACACACACACACCTCCGCCTTTACACACTCGTCCATACATTAGCAGTGTCTGGTCATGGCTGTTCTGCTAATGTCCTGTTTAGAAAGTTCGCCTCATGAATAAAGTGTTCTTATTTACTCGCCTCTGTCTCTTTCTCTTATTGGAGATTATTAGCGACTTCAGAAACATGAGCAGAATGTGTTCTTCTTAATAAAACACTTTACAGAATACACACACACACACACACACACACACACACACACACACATGGTTGATGTGGAAATAGTCAAATATTCACCCTACCATGGAGAAGCAATAAAAGTCAATCTAAGGTCATAACATAAAAAACAGTGGAGGATTTGCAGCATGAAATCCATCGATAAACGCTGTCAGGGGCAGATCGAGTATCAGTTCACCCCGAGGCCCTCAGTGATGTTACCTGAATCAGTCCAACTCTCAACACCATCATTATGATGCCTCGTGTATAGAAAACGTCAGTATAATAGAGAAGTGCAGTAGATCAGAGCTGCATCACACACAGGATCTCATACAGAGAAAATGAACATCATCACTAAAGCAACAAACACAATGAACACAATTTAACACGTCTCCTTTCACTGGAGCCACAACTGCACCTCCACATACATCATCTCCAGCAGAAGCACTGATATTCACCTCATCACTTTACCCTGGGGTTTTGTACATTTTTTTGGTGCGTTACAGTTTTCCTGGCGATTAGAAATTTAATTGTGAGTTTTTGTACAGGAAAGAATTCACAAAATTATAAACATAATTTTTGGCCGAACTTTTCTCACGATCGAGCTTTTCTTCCGTCTTTGCAAATGTAAATGTTTATGTGATCAAATCGATTTCTTTTTCTCTGTCAGTAATTGTGGAATAAAAAAAAATAGCTATTAAATCCACACCAATATATTTGAGCTTGTAGTAGTGACGCTTTCTGACCATCCAATCAAAGAAAGGGAAAACGCAGACATTACTGGATGCCTGCTAGAGGGCGCTGGAGAGACCAAATCACAGTCTGATTGTTTAAACAACAGCTTCAACATGAATTAAATTTATTATAGGAGACCTCTAAAAAAGAGAACCTGTAGAAGGGTGTGTTGCTGATGCACTGTGGTGGCTGAACTGCATTATTGGATGAAATTTTTCGGGGGTTTAAATACATATAAAATATATATACAATATATTTGAATGTGTCACAAAGATTCTTGGTTATTTAAGGCTGATTATTGGAAAGTACGGATAAGCATCTCATAAATTTGAGGGTTAGTAGGTTAGTGACTGCAAGGCTTTGTGAAGATCACTGAAACACTTCTAATGGAATATGAACCAGACTTTGGTGGGACCTGAGGACTTTTAAGCTAAACTGGATTAAACCATTTCTATACAGAAGGGGGGAATTCTACTAAACCAATTCTTCATGGAGTGAGATTAAATGCGCCCCGAAGTTTGTCGAAAATAATGACGGCACAAACCCAATGGTGTAACAGCTTCAAAATCGCAACATGTATGCAGCTGTCATGACTCGCTCCTACAAGAGATTCCACGTTTGACGAGGTTGACACCAAAGTTATGCAATCTAACAACTTGATGCAACGGTAAGCAATCTAAACACTTGACGCAATGTTAAGCAATCAGGAAAAAAAGCTTCAGTTTTCAAAACATTTTAGATAAATAGCTGTCTGATTTAAAGGAATCTTTGGCAGCTCAGCCGCCACACTGCTCCCATGATTTAAACCCATCCTTCTTTATTCCTTTTCTTTTTTTAGTAATGAGCCAATTACCAGAGGCCATGATGCTATTTGCTGTGTCTGGAAGTCGCTTTCACTGCTCAGGGATTCAGACCTTCAAAGAGTGTACAAGTCTTTTTCCTGCGTCTTTAATCATTTAAAACCGGTTGCATTGAAAAAAAACGAGTCAAAGCTATGATGTTGAGCTGAAAACTAAACAGCGACAAAGGAGCGTTAGGGTAACTTGCTTAAACAAACAAATAAGCAGCGTTAGCCGCTCACATTCGCTATTAATGCAACCGAAAGTCACTTTTAATCCTTCGATTGCCGCCGATTCGCCTGTGAAGCTCCTTCAAAGACCTCCGCAGATAACATCACAGAGAACCCCGATGGATTCCGCTCGGTGGAATTGTACAGGATGCCGTCTTTGACAGCATTCCTCCCCCAGCCATGGCGAACAATCAGGGGGAGAGGAGGAAAAGCAGCAGAGAGAGAGAGAGAGAAAACACATTACATTTGATAGAAAGTCTGCAAGCATGAGGGAGGAAAGAGAATGCCTTTTCTCTCTGTTTCCCCTTCCCTCCAATAGGATCATCACCGAAGATTAGGCCGGATATGCCGCATTGCCTCGTGTCATCCTTCCTTTTCTCGTCAATCAGCCACTGGAACCCTGGGATTATTTGAGAGAGAGAGAAAAGGGAAAAAGGGAAAAAAGCCTCCTGAATGAATGGAGTTTGTTTCAATAGAGCATGAGGACTGAAACACGTCTAATGAAAACGACAGACGATCCCAAGGATGAACTGGAAATGAGCTGATGATAAATTTAAACACCTTATTGTGTGTTCTTGATAAAACAAAGACCTACAGTATGTGTTGTTACTAAAGTTTTTTTTTTGCCTTTTGAATCATTTTAATCATAAAAAAAATAAAATAAATAATAATCACTGACTCCAGAACTCATTACTTATGTAGCTTATAAGAACAGCACTTGATCCAGTGCAGGGGCGGAGCTTCAGGGGTGGCACAGGGTGGCAACTGCAAAAAAAGAAAAAGCATTGCCACCCCATCTGCCACCCCAGCACTGGTATCCCAATATATAAAATAAAAATGTTATTAGTTTCCTCGACCGACTTATAGCAGTGGTGCTTCTGTGTGACGACATAAAAAAAAAAAAAATCTAGGGTTCGACTCACAAACAAATGACTTGATCCTGCTCTTTAACCGAATCGAAGCTTTGGGATAAATATACATGTTACTGTATTTATTATCATTACAGTTCATTTTGATTCGATCTTTGATGTGTTTTAATAATTAACATCTCAACTTTAAACTATTTTCAAAAGTATGTTGTACGTTCGCCTGCGTCTTCAGGATCAGCCGAAGTTTTGACACTGGAAATCAGGTGATAATATTTAATTGGTGAATCAGGTTTATTATTGTGTGTATGTTTATATGCTGATTTAAATGTAGTTTCTGTGTATTTGTTACGTGTTTTTGACGTGTTTAAACCAGTACTTGATACATTCAGGCTTTAAATATCTATATATAATATATGAATCTATATATCATGTGTATCGCTTGTCATTGGTTAGAAAATGAAACATGGCATTGACTTAAACTCACTACAGTAATATATAATAATATCTGTTACAATCTCATTTAGTTGATGTCTTTCCAATCCAGACATCAGGTTCAGTTAAAGTCAATCACACATCAGTCTTTATTTAATTTTTATAGATCAAAATGACCATAATGCTCAGTTCAGTGTTGCCACCCCTCATCATTCTTATGCCGCCCTCCTGCCACCCCATAAACATTTTTTATGATCCATTCCTGATCCTGCTTGAAGCATGTATGCATCCATTACTGATCCTGATGCTTGTAACGTGGACTGTATGGATGTTGTGAATTTTAATATATATATATATATATATTGTTCATTCAAAAAAAACCCCACAAAAACACAAACATGCTCACTGTTTAAAGGAGATTCTGACCAAGGACTCATCATCTCAATGCAGCATTTTTATCCATACATGATTCAACCCTTGAGATAAGTGCTGTGCTGAAGGAGAATGAAACTCCTTAGTTTCAGGAGAGCACAAGGACGGAGATGTTTTTAATAGAATACAGAGATGCTACAAAAACCTGGCTTGGGTTTAAGCCACTGCATATTCAGATTCCATTGTGTGTTCTTGGTGAAAGTTACGTCTCCATTGTGGAGGCGCCAATGGTTCCTTTCTATTACTTTTGTATGGAAGTATCTGATATATAGATTCAAGTACAACACAAGACATAAATGTGTGAGGATGCATGCCATTGTGGAAAAATATTTTCCAGTGGTTTTGGTGTTTTGGCATGTGTGTGTGTGTGTGTGTGTGTGTGTGTGTGTGTGTGTGTGTGTGTGTTTGTGTGTGTAAAGCTCATGGTGTAAGTGGGGAAAAAGGACCAAATTTCTATACTTCATGCAAGTGAGAAGTGAGCATTGCTAGGCAACGTTTACTCAGATTGTTAAAACTAGCATGGCTCTAATCACGAGTCACACACACACACACACACACACACACACACACACACACACACACACACACACACACACACACACACACACACACACACACACAGAGTCACGATTAAAGCTTAGACTAAAATTAGAGCACTACTAGATGGACAGAACATATTTCTTTTGACAGCTTGAAGTAAAGAACTGAGACGTGCTGAAAAATAGAGGTTTTATAGAAAAGAACGTTTTACAACCTGATCAGAGTGAATAGTGGATTGTGATTGGCTGGAAGTTGATGGGTGAATAGTGGATTGTGATTGGCTGGAAGGAGTTCAGGTGTGAATAGTGGATTGTGATTGGCTGGAAGGAGTTCAGGTGTGAATAGTGGATTGTGATTGGCTGGAAGTTCATGGGTGAATAGTGGATTGTGATTGGCTGGAAGTTCAGGGGTGAATAGTGGATTGTAATTGGCTGGAAGAAGTTCAGGTGTAAATAGTGGATTGTGATTGGCTGGAAGGAGTTCAGGTGTAAATAGTGGATTGTGATTGGCTGGAAGGAGTTCAGGTGTGAATAGTGGATTGTGATTGGCTGGAAGGAGTTCAGGTGTAAATAGTGGATTGTGATTGGCTGGAAGGAGTTCAGGTGTTAATAGTGGATTGTGATTGGCTGGAAGGAGTTCAGGTGTGAATAGTGGATTGTGATTGGCTGGAAGGAGTTCAGGTGTGAATAGTGGATTGTGATTGGCTGGAAGGAGTTCAGGTGTGAATAGTGGATTGTGATTGGCTGGAAGGAGTTCAGGTGTGAATAGTGGATTGTGATTGGCTGGAAGGAGTTCAGGTGTAAATAGTGGATTGTGATTGGCTGGAAGGAGTTCAGGTGTGAATAGTGGATTGTGATTGGCTGGAAGGAGTTCAGGTGTAAATAGTGGATTGTGATTGGCTGGAAGGAGTTCAGGTGTAAATAGTGGATTGTGATTGGCTGGAAGGAGTTCAGGTGTGAATAGTGGATTGTGATTGGCTGGAAGAAGTTCAGGTGTAAATAGTGGATTGTGATTGGCTGGAAGGAGTTCAGGTGTGAATAGTGGATTGTGATTGGCTGGAAGGAGTTCAGGTGTGAATAGAAGATTGTGATTGGCTGGAAGGAGTTCAGGTGTGAATAGTGGATTGTGATTGGCTGGAAGGAGTTCAGGTGTGAATAGTGGATTGTGATTGGCTGGAAGGAGTTCAGGTGTGAGTTCAGAGTGTTGGTAGTTTGTATTTGACAGTTGAATCTAAATAAATGAGCTGCTTGTAACCATAGTACCATCCAGTTCCAGTTCCATCTAGAGTAAGACGGCGATTAGAACTTTGATTGTTGTGCTTAAATGGACAACATTATTCATAATTAATGACAAACTATGAGGAGAATCTGTAAGTGGAGATTTCTGAGGAATGTACAGCAACAATGTGAGACCAAAACAACGAATGAAATATATGGGACATGGAACTCATCAGTGACCCAGAATTGTGTTCCACAACATAAAGTCTCATGTGGGAAACATCACGCTTGGAGAAACTGGGAATGTAGGGCAGTGGTGCAGTATTGCATCTCACACCTGCACAGATGGGCCGGAAGCGTGCGAGTCTAGACACACTGAATCTGGAGGAAGAACCAACAACCAGCTCGGCGAAGGTGCTAACTGCGATCGGGTGTGTGATCAGGAGTGAAACCAAACAACCTTCCAGTTAGTGTTTTCCCAGTCTCATGTGTGGGAGCAAAAACAATCGTGGTTGAACTTGCTTGTGTAATAATTTTTGACTGTTCTTATTGTTTTGAACATCTCGTTTCACATATAATCTCCGTGTGCTGTTATAATGAGCTTCACTCTTCTTCTACTAGATTTTGAGGAGATTCATTAAGCCACAAGTGTGTTAGTAAAGTCAGGTAGTGATGGAGGTGAGAAGGTGAGGAGGTTCCTGGGGAGCAGTCAGCGTTCACATTCATCCCAAAGGTGTTCAATAGGGCTGGAGCTCAGTAGCAGGAGATCTTCCACACATTTCCAACCCATGGAAAGCAGATCTTCATGTAGCTACAGTAGCTTCAGGGGTATTATTATGGTAGATCAAGTTTGGGTCTCCTAGAAGTAGAATGCTACTGCATCCTGTACAGTAGGTTTAATTTTATGTGTTTTATGTTTCAAACTCAAACTGATTCAGTAACCAAAGCAGGAACGAATCTCAGTCATGAGTGAAGAACGAGGTTGAGGTTTGCAGCTGCACGACTGTCAGACCTGCTGTTATAGAAAAACAAATCAACCCCCTTCTGACCAATCACAATCCACAATCACACGGTTTGAAGAAAGCGTAATCGCTGTATATGATCATGTGGTGAAGGTCATGACCTTGATGGGGGTCCGGATCGTCCACCGGGGAATGTTCATCAACATCAACACCGGAGCAGAAACGACGTCTTGAACAAAAATCAGCGACATGGTGAGAGTTTTTTTTTTGTTCCTGAAATAATGATGACATTCTCAGACTGTTGATCTGCGATCGCTGTGGCCTGCTGAGGAAGAGAAAAGCCCTGAGGGAAAAACAGCACGAACGCACCATATGTTCCCTAATGCAGTGCTCCGTCAACTGATCTCACACACACACACACACACACACACACACACACACACACACATACACACATACACACACACACACACACACACCAAAGACTTCATCATCATTACACCTTAAAGTAACCCTAATCCTAATCTAAAACTCAAGATTTTAACACTTCCGCACACACACACACACACACACACACACACACACACACACAGAATGCACACAGAATCTCACACCAAAAATAACCTTAAAGACACACACAGCACAGTTAAATGTTGGGAAAGTGTGTGTGTGTGTGTGTGTGTGTGTGTGTGTGTGTGTGTGTTAATAGCTGTTTTATTTCTAAATACTTTCCCCTCCTAGACACAATCCCACACCCTCCTGTGGACCTCAGCGTAGAGGTAAATACCATTTTGCCAATAATAATATAATCCTTTTGTCTCTTATTGAGAAAAAAAAAAAAGTAATTTAGCAAATGGAATCAGCGTCCATTAATTTCTGAAATTATACTCGTCTCGCAGTCGCTCATTCTAATTCACGACGTTATCGCCGCGCGCACTCCAGATAGTAAGACTATTAACAAGGTTTAAAGCGATGTTATCCAGGGATTTATGAGTGAGAATTAAACCACTTGCTAGTAAATTGATTCTGAAAAGCGGAGAGCATTTGCATTTCATTTAATCTCTGCAGAACAATTATACCTCCATAAGAGGGCTTAGGTGAAAAGATTGCAGAATACAATTATAAAAACGCAGGACGCCCAAGCGCCACTTATTGCTACGCGGGAAAACAAGGCGAAAATAAGCGCTCGGGATGCGTCGCCACGCCGCGCCGCGTCAATTACCCGCAAATAAGCTGCGTTTTAATGATGCGCACCTGATACAGATGTCATCCCAGGTGTTTATTCTCTGTCAGCTATCTAATACTGCAAGGAGAGACGTGTGTGTGTGTGTGTGTGTGTGTGTGTGTGTGTGTATATGTGTTTTGACCTGAGGGATTTTCACAGCACAGCTCTGACTTTTCCACAGGCCTTTCAGTGACACACATTAGCAGAACAGAACATTTCCAATCACATGTGGTGGAAGCGCCGGTGCAAATGCATTCCCTCTGTACCTCCACCAGAAATACGGATTCACAACTTCAAAACCCCGAGCACTTAAAAGGAGAAAAGGCTCCAGGTGAAGCTATTTTTTGGGAGGTTCCAGACCCCAGGAACCTTTCTCAGGGTCATGAAGGAGACTTTTATGGAGAGGTTCTTAAAGCAGGAAAAAAGCTCAGCTCAAGGAATCTTTAAAATAGCTTCAGTGAGGACGTGAGGAGAATACGGGCCAAGTTTCGTTCTCAGGTCGGGAAGACTGGATGAACTGAAGGGTAAAAAAAGTGTAATAATAATAACAATAATAATAATAATAATAATAATAATAATAATAACAATAATAATGATGATGTAGGTGAGAAGGTGAGGAGATCTGGGATGCAGTCAGCACTCACATTTATACCAAAGTTTTCCAAAAGGGTTGGAGAGCTCTATTGTAGAAGATCTTCCACTCCAACCCCTGTGAAGCAGATCTTTATGGAGCTGGTTTTAGGGGTATTATCATGCTGGAACAGGTTTGGATCTGTAAAGGGAAATTTTCATGCTCCTGGATCCAGAACATCCTACATAATTACATAAAACTACATAAAAACACGTGTGCCTCCAACTTTGAGGTTAAAAGTTTTAGGAAAAACCACATATGGCTGGAAAATTCAGGTGTCCAAATATTTATATCTATAAAGGATTTAGGGATTTCAAACACAGAAAGCTCACTACGTATATTCACAATGCTGTGCTGGAGAACACCTTCAGGATGATCTAAAGGCGGCTTTTTATGATACATTTACAGCTCCAGTGCTTTCAGAAAAGAATTCCTCATACTAAAGAAAAAACCAAAGCGTTTCAGCTTCAGTGTGCGTGTGTGTGTGTGTGTGTGCGTGTGTGTGTGTGTGTGTGTGTGTGTGTGTGTGTGTGTGTGTGTGTGTGTGTGTGTGCATTCTACAGGTTTTCTTTTTTTTACGCAATCTGCTTCATCTGAAGGCACAAAAACGAGGCGATTCACAAAAGGAATAAACCAATGACCTTGATTCTGGATTCTGAACAGATTTGATGTTTTATTGTTTAACTCGTGGCTGAAAGCCGGAGTGACCACGGTGACAGGCGTTTCCCCGAGCAGACTGAAAAACATCTCCAGAGCGTTACAGAGTGAGATTCGCGCTTTAGCTTCGCAATTATGCAGTCGATATCTATCTTTTTTTGCCAACAAAAAAGCAATAGTGCAATTTATAGCTCCTGTCAAACCCGGGGCACTTTCACTAATGCAGACCAACTCACCACAAAGAGCTGATTTATTTATTTATTTATTTATTTATTTATTTATTTTACTTCTCCTCTTCTTTTTCTTTTTTTTTTTTCTTCCTCTGCTTTTTTTCTTCAGCCCCTTTGTTGTTGACGAGCCGGGTTAGAAAGAGTCTTTGGTAAAAAAACAAACAGAATTTTGAGAGTCTATCTTCTGGTGTTGATAAAGTGTGCAGAGAGAGAGAGAGAGAGAGAGAGAGAGAAAGAAAGAGAGAGAGAGAGAGAGAGAGAGAGAGAGAGAAATGAGGTGAGGAATTGAGTGAGATGGAGAGAGTGAGAAGGGAACATAAAGAGAAAGAAAGAAAGAGAGAAAGGGAGTGATAGACAGACAGATAGCTGTGTGTGTGTGAGAGATGTGTGTGTGAGAGATGTGTGTGTGTGTGTGTGTGTGAGAGCTGTGTGTGTAAGAGCTGTGTGTGTGAGAGATGTGTGTGTGTGTGTGAGTGTGTGTGTGTGTGAGAGCTGTGTGTAAGAGCTGTGTGTAAGAGCTGTGTGTGTGAAAGATGTGTGTGTGTGAGAGCTGTGTGTGTGAGAGATGTGTGTGTGAGAGATGTGTGTGTGTGTGAGAGCTGTGGGTGTGTGAGAACTGTGTGTGTGAGAGATGTGTGTGTGTGTGAGAGCTGTGTGTGTGTGAGTGTGTGTGTGTGTGAGAGCTGTGTGTAAGAGCTGTGTGTAAGAGCTGTGTGTGTGAAAGATGTGTGTGTGTGAGAGCTGTGTGTGTGAGAGATGTGTGTGTGAGAGATGTGTGTGTGTAAGAGCTGTGTGTGTGAGAGCTGTGTGTGTGAGAGATGTGTGTGTGTGTGAGAGCTGTGTGTGTGTGAGAGCTGTGTGTGTGTGAGAACTGTGTGTGTGAGAGCTGTGTGTGTGTGTGTGTGAGAGCTGTGTGTGTGAGAGCTGTGTGTGTGAGATGTGTGTGTGAGATGTGTGTGTGTGAGAGATGTGTGTGTGAGATGTGTGTGTGTGTGAGAGCTGTGTGTGTAAGAGCTGTGTGTGTGAGAGCTGTGTGTGTAAGATGTGTGTGTGAGATGTGTGTGTGTGAGAGCTGTGTGTGTGAGATGTGTGTGTGTGTGAGAGCTGTGTGTGTGAGAGCTTAGTGTGTGTGATGTGTGTGTGAGAGCTGTGTGTGAGAGCTGTGTGTGTGAGATGTGTGTGTGAGAGCTTTGTGTGTGTGTGTGTGAGATGTGTGTGTGAGATGTGTGTGTGTGAGAGCTGTGTGTGTGAAAGCTGTGTGTGTGAGAGCTGTGTGTGTGAGAGCTGTGTGTGTAAGAGCTGTGTGTGTGAGAGCTGTGTGTGTGAGAGAAAGCTGTGTGTGTGAGATGTGTGTGTGTGAGAGAGCTGTGTGTGAGAGCTGTGTGTGTGAGAGCTGTGTGTGTGAGAGCTTAGTGTGTGTGATGTGTGTGTGTGAGAGATGTGTGTGTGAGAGCTTAGTGTGTGTGATGTGTGTGTGTGTGAGAGATGTGTGTGTGTGAGAGCTTAGTGTGTGTGATGTGTGTGTGTGAGAGCTGTGTGTGTGAGAGCTGTGTGTGTGAGAGCTTAGTGTGTGTGATGTGTGTGTGTGAGAGCTGTGTGTGTGAGAGCTGTGTGTGTGAGAGCTTAGTGTGTGTGATGTGTGTGTGTGAGAGCTGTGTGTGTGTGTGATGTGTGTGTGTGAGAGCTGTGTGTGTGTGAGATTTGTGTGTGAGAGCTGTGTGTGTGAGAGCTGTGTGTGAGAGCTGTGTGTGTGAGAGCTGCGTGTGAGATGTGTCTGTGTATGAGAGCTGTGTGTGTGAGAGCTTAGTGTGTGTGATGTGTGTGTGAGAGCTGTGTGTGAGAGCTGTGTGTGTGAGATGTGTGTGTGAGAGCTTTGTGTGTGTGTGTGTGAGATGTGTGTGTGAGATGTGTGTGTGTGAGAGCTGTGTGTGAGAGCTGTGTGTGTGAAAGCTGTGTGTGTGAGAGCTGTGTGTGTGAGAGCTGTGTGTGTAAGAGCTGTGTGTGTGAGAGCTGTGTGTGTGAGATGTGTGTGTGTGAGAGAGCTGTGTGTGAGAGCTGTGTGTGTGAGAGCTGTGTGTGTGAGAGCTTAGTGTGTGTGATGTGTGTGTGTGAGAGATGTGTGTGTGAGAGCTTAGTGTGTGTGATGTGTGTGTGTGTGAGAGATGTGTGTGTGAGAGCTTAGTGTGTGTGATGTGTGTGTGTGAGAGCTGTGTGTGTGAGAGCTGTGTGTGTGAGAGCTTAGTGTGTGTGATGTGTGTGTGTGAGAGCTGTGTGTGTGAGAGCTGTGTGTGTGAGAGCTTAGTGTGTGTGATGTGTGTGTGTGAGAGCTGTGTGTGTGTGTGATGTGTGTGTGTGAGAGCTGTGTGTGTGAGAGCTTAGTGTGTGTGATGTGTGTGTGTGAGAGCTGTGTGTGTGTGAGAGCTTAGTGTGTGTGATGTGTGTGTGTGAGAGCTGTGTGTGTGAGAGCTGTGTGTGTGAGAGCTTAGTGTGTGTGATGTGTGTGTGTGAGAGCTGTGTGTGTGAGAGCTTAGTGTGTGAGAGATGTGTGTGTGAGAGCTGTGTGTGTGAGAGCTGTGTGTGTGAGTGTTTAGTGTGTGTGATGTCTGTGTGTGTGAGAGCTGTGTGTGTGAGAGCTTAGTGTGTGTGATGTCTGTGTGTGTGAGAGCTGTGTGTGTGAGAGCTTAGTGTGTGTGATGTGTGTGTGTGAGAGAGCTGTGTGTGTGAGAGCTTGTGTGTGTGAGAGCTTAGTGTGTGTGATGTGTGTGTGTGAGAGATGTGTGTGTGAGAGCTGTGTGTGTGAGAGTTTAGTGTGTGTGATGTGTGTGTGTGTGAGAGCTTAGTGTGTGTGATGTGTGTGTGAGAGAGCTATGTGTGTGAGAGTTTAGTGTGTGTGATGTGTGTGTGTGAGAGCTTAGTGTGTGTGATGTGTGTGTGTGAGAGCTTAGTGTGTGTGATGTGTGTGTGTGAGAGCTGTGTGTGTGAGAGCTGTGTGTGTGTGATGTGTGTGTGTGAGAGCTGTGTGTGTTAGAGCTTAGTGTGTGTGATGTGTGTGTGTGAGAGCTTAGTGTGTGTGATGTGTGTGTGTGTGAGAGCTGTGTGTGTGAGAGCTTAGTGTGTGTGATGTGTGTGTGTGTGTGAGAGCTGTGTGTGTGAGAGCTGTGTGTGTGAGAGCTTAGTGTGTGTGATGTGTGTGTGTGAGAGCTGTGTGTGTGAGAGCTTAGTGTGTGTGATGTGTGTGTGTGAGAGCTGTGTGTGTGAGAGCTGTGTGTGTGAGAGCTTAGTGTGTGTGATGTGTGTGTGTGAGAGCTTAGTGTGTGAGAGATGTGTGTGTGAGAGATGTGTGTGTGAGAGCTGTGTGTGTGAGAGCTGTGTGTGTGAGTGTTTAGTGTGTGTGATGTCTGTGTGTGAGAGCTGTGTGTGTGAGAGCTTAGTGTGTGTGATGTCTGTGTGTGTGAGAGCTGTGTGTGTGAGAGCTTAGTGTGTGTGATGTGTGTGTGTGTGTGAGAGAGCTGTGTGTGTGAGAGCTTGTGTGTGTGAGAGCTTAGTGTGTGTGATGTGTGTGTGTGAGAGATGTGTGTGTGAGAGCTGTGTGTGTGAGAGTTTAGTGTGTGTGATGTGTGTGTGTGTGAGAGCTTAGTGTGTGTGATGTGTGTGTGAGAGAGCTGTGTGTGTGAGAGTTTAGTGTGTGTGATGTGTGTGTGTGAGAGCTTAGTGTGTGTGATGTGTGTGTGTGAGAGAGCTTAGTGTGTGTGATGTGTGTGTGTGAGAGAGCTGTGTGTGTGATACGTGTGTAATTTTGTTCAGTAGGAGGCTGAATGGACTCACTCATGCTGAAAATATTAGTGATTTATAATATTAGAGAAACTATGCACTTGGAGTGCTGGCAGATATGAGCTACACACACACACACACACACACACACACACACACACACACACACACACACACACACACACACACACACACTCAGAAAGAGAGAGACAGAGAGAGAGAGAGAGAGAGAGAGAGAGAGAGAGAGAGAGAGAGAGAGAGAGAGAGAGAGACAGAACCTCCCAGTGGGTTTCTTCTGGTCCAGCAGGGAATAAAGCTCCTTTTCATGGCCTGAGGAGACTCTGACAGGAACAGAGGGCCACAGATACCGAGGGAGGATCTCCATAT
>NC_139595.1:19438138-19493138 GCF_946808225.1 Silurus aristotelis | reverse complement strand
GCGTGTAGCAGTGCTGAAAGTTCATATTTGTTTAGGGTTGGTGTCAGGCTCGAGCTGAATGGGGCTTGTGGAGAGCTCTTACTCATGCTAATTAGCCACATTATTCATGCTTCTGCATGTATTCATGCTTTGTTTGTTGCTGTAGCTACTGAAAAGACCAGAAACTTACAATACCTTCATCTGCAAGCAATATACAGGGTCCTCATTATAACTCTCTGTATCTCTGTATCTCTGTATCTCTGTATCTCTCTCTCTCTCTCTCTCTCTCTCTCTCTATCTATCTATCTATCTATCTATCTATCTATCTATCTATCTATCTATCTATCTATCTATCTCTCTCTCTCTCTCTCTCTCTCTCTCTCTCTCTCTCTCTATCTATCTATCTATCTATCTATCTATCTATCTATCTATCTATCTATCTATCTATCTATCTATCTATCTATCTATCTATCTATCTATCTCATCCCCAATACATAAGTGTGGCCTCTTAATGTTTAAACAAAAGAGATGTGGTCTCTGTTTATATTTGTAAAAGAGATGTGGATTTTATATCTGCAAGTAAAGAAGGTGTGGCCTCTGTATCTAAATGTAAAAGAGGTGTGGCTTCTGTATCCATCTAGCAATGGAGTTGTAGCCTTTATATCTTTAAGTTAAAGGAGGTGTGGCTTCTGTGTTTGTCATAGAAGGTCTTATCTTTGTATTCATCAGTGAAGAATATGTGGCCTTTACATCTAATAGTAAAAGAGGTGTGGCCTCTTACCTGTCAGTTTTAATAAAAGAGGTGTTTATTAGTCTAAGTAAAGGAGGAGTGGCTTCTTTGTCCATTATAATCAGAAAAGGGGTGTGGCCTATGTATTTTCAGCACCAGTGGATTTAATGTGGTTGTTGGTTCTGTCACTTTGAGGAAACAATGCATGGCTCTGTTTCTGTTTGGTCCTGGAGAAGAAGGTGTACCTTAATCAAAAAAAAGATGCTGCCAAAAACATTTGAGAAGACGAAGCTTTAACCAGCTGAAAGTTCTGCCTCACACAGCCGTGATCCCAGTGCCTCGGTGGGATGTGTAATGGAGCAGAAGAGTGCAGGTCAGTGAACATGGCCGTGTCAGGACCTCGCTGGTTCCTGGATGAACCCTGGTGATCTTGGCTGTGTGGCGTGGTGCCATGGCAGTGTTCGCTTTCCTGACTCTCGCTTTCATCACCTCCGACTTCAAGGGTTAGGGGGGTGGTACAGGGCCAGCTCACGGAGTATATGAGTGCTGCCCCTCTGCCTCTTAGTGCGTAGTGAACATATGTATGGGTGAGAAGGTCACGTCAGAAGTAATCCCAGGAGAGACACTGATCGTGGTGTGTGGTGAGAGTGCTGCATGATTGCTTTCACTTCCACATGGCAAGTGGTGTACAGATCGAGTGCTTTACAGCTCCTGCATAATAAATCAGTTTGCTTAGAAACCTGCAAGTCTTGATTACAGTACAGTGATTAATCATGGGATCAATCACGGAATGAATGTGGGTGTGGCTGCATCCATAAAGTGTCAGTTCCACTGGAGGAGGCGTGGCCTCAGTATCATTCAGTACCATCTGAAACTTCTGTAGTTTCTGTATTTTGCCTCTTTTGTAGGCTTAATGAAGGAGGTGTGGCCAGTGTATTAGTCACTCATAGTGAGGGAGGTGTTGCCTCTGTACCTGTTAGTCTTTATAAAGTGGGTGTGGCATCTGTTCATATCAGCTTTATTGGTGGGTGTGGCCTTAATTAATGAGTTTTTGATAATAGGTTTTTAATTAATATGAGCCTTATTAGTAGGTGTGGCTTTTGTGATTGTCCCTTATAGTATAGAAGGTGTGGCTTCTGTATCTATCGCTCATAGTAAAGAAGGCGTGGCCATTGCATCTGTCACTCATAGTAAAGAAGGCGTGGCTTTTGTATCAGGCTCCTGATATCTCACTTGAGCTCCACACAAAGGGAAGTGGGCGTGGCCTTGGGTTAATATTAGTTTTAGCTCAATAAATGAGGCCTGGATTACTGAGTATTTTAAAGTAGTTGTGGTCTTCATATCTGTCACTCATAATAAAGAAGGCATGGCCTTTGTATCTGTATCCTGATATCTTCCTCGAGCTCCACACAAAGGGAAGTTTGGGGTGTTTAAGAGGAAAAGGCATCTCTGCGGCGTGTCAGAAGGTGCTGTGGTGTTAATATTTCATTTGTAGTATTTATTTATCATGTTTATACAGAAGTAAAAAGGCCAGAAGAAAGTCATGGGTGGAAAAGTGAGTCACGGCAGTGTTGTGTTGCACGGCTGAGCGTCGAGTCACGGTCATGTGCTGAATCAAGGTCATGATATTCAATTCATGTCCATGCTGCACATGGAGCAAAGAAAGAAAGAGTTCATTATAATTCGGATTCTGATCCGTGTGATGCATCAGACACAAAGCTGCGAGATGGTTAATCATTTAAGGCGGACAGCTTCCTGAGATTCGGCGGCGTTCCTCTGCGAGCTTCCTCGTGCAGCATGTTATCTCTGGTCCTCGTCTCTTTCTCTCATCCCTATCTGCATTCTCCTGACAGCGACGCTGCTTAATTATGAATTGGTGCAGATTTATACACCATAGATTACGCTGCGAGGTGCTATTGGTGGAAATGATTAATGGGCCTCTGTTGCCATCGCGTCTCTACTTGATTGAGCGTGAATTTCATCAACACGGCTGCTGTTATACACTCGCCGTCTACGCAATACTTAATTTCCTCCCCGACGCTCAGGGGTCAGAGGAGCTACCGAGTGTCATTGGGGAATGTTGTACAACAATAAATGTGTGATAAACGGCCCATGATGAGGTGCTTCAGAGCCGGTTTAGATCCTGATCGATTGGCAGAGAGATTAAACTAAACGACGCATGCACATGCAAAACTCCGCTGGAATATTTACCGATATGAAACAAATCCGGGATCGAGTTCACTCTCGGAAGATTATAACGCGCAAAGACGTTAAATAACATGTTAAAGCGAATTACACCACGGCAATGTCGACTTCTGGATTCTGATCACTACGAATTGTTATCGATATCGTTTCCATATTCCATCTTATTGACTCACAGGGGACGAGTCTCCAGTGTGGATTTTATAAAGAGATCCTGGTGATGGAATCTCTCTTTATATCTGCTGTATAAGTGCAGTAAATAACTGGTTTTATGGCTGGACTGATTCTGCATCCTGTTATTTTGTCCTTGATCACATTAAAATCTCAACGCAGGCACATTTAGCACTAAATGTGTGACTACAGCGTCAACGTAAAATACATAATGTAAGTAAGAAAATTGTGTACGAAAGTCTATTTTACTTGGGAGTGCAAACCTACGTACCTTCAGCCCCATGATTCCAAGACCCAATCTATCAAAAATCCAAAAGCAATATGTTTATTATTATTTACTAATATATACATATATATTATTTTACAGGACAGAAAATAGGTATGATTAGTATAACACACACACACACACACACACACACACACACACACACACACACACACACACACACACACACACACACACACATCTCTCTTTTTTTCAATAGTGTATAAACTTCAGCACATTTACGTAAATGTTGGGTTTTGTCATGAGGACATTCAAAAGAGTCATTAAAACATGATAAACATCTGGAGCAGCTGGAGTTTGAAAAGTGTATACCTGAATAAAGACCTGATGATTGTAACTCACAAATGCAACAAGAGAAAAGATCATACTCTGTGACAGAGCTTCAGCTTTAGTGCTTACATGACTGTGTAGGCTGGAACATTGAGCACTGTGCGTGTGTGTGTGTGTGTGTGTGTGTGTGTGTGTGTGTGTGTGTGCCTGGTACCAAACGTACATGCTGCTTTATCTCTAAGATGATGCCCAGATAAACTTGCAGGATTTACGCAACACAGCCGTGTGTTAGTCACCAGAACACACACGTCCACCTCTGAGAAAAAAAGAAAAACCTCTCAGATGAAGATGAAGAAGTTCGTGGGAGTTCGTCGGTGTGTATTTGTTTGTTGCAAAGCCGAAGAAGAGAAATAAAATATCCTACACAAATTACTCTTCATCCTACGCAGATGTCGAGCGAGTTTTAACCGATGGCCTGCAAAGTGAAAATAAACAAAACACGAGAGCAGACGAGGGAACGTTCACCGGCTTTCACGCAGCGAGTCCTCATAAAACTAATCAAAACACACGTGTGTGACGTCGTCAGAGGAAAATGGCAGAGTCACAGGGACCACACACTGACGCCTCAAACGACACAATAAACATTGACTTCACACTTCCTGTTCTTATTCACGTTCGAGCAGCTGTGAACCTGCGCAGCTTGTGCAGGCATGTTCCAGTTATCAGACTAGAAGAACAATAACAATAACAACAACAAACAAAAAACAACAATAAAGAACAAAACAGCAATAATAATAATAACAATGATGATCATGATGAAGAGGATGAGGGTGAGGGTGATGCTGAAGAAGCAGAAGAAGAATATAATGATGATGATGGTGAGGAGGAAGAGGATAAAGAAGAAGATGATGATGATGATGATGAGGGGGAGGAGGATAAAAAAGAAGCAGAAGACGCAGAAGAAGAAGATGATGATGAGCTGGAAAAGGATAAAGATGACGATGATGATGATTTCTTTCTTTCTTTTCGGCTTCTCCCGTTAGGGGGCGCCACAGCGGATCCTCCGCACGTTTGATTTGGCACATGTTTTTACGCTGGATGCCCTTCCTAACGCAACCCTCCCCAATTTATCCGGGCTTGGGACCGGCACTAAGAGTGGCTGGGGATGGTTCCCTGACCGGGAAGATGATGATGATAAGGATGATAAATAAGAAGAAGGAGAATATTAAAGATGGAAATGGAGAAAATGATATGATGAAGAGGATTATGAAGAAGAAGATGATGAGGAAGATGATCATTATCATCAGGCTACAGCTTCACATCTGACTGGTACTTGGAGCTGACGTTGGAGACTCCTTCCATAACCGAGGAGCGTGAGCTGTTCAAATATAGAGACGTAACCCTAGAGTTCATTAGTAGGAACCTGTGAGCGCTGTTGGAGAAAATGAATCTACACCTTCTGACCAATCAGAATCCAGAATGAATGAAGTTTCTGCTATTCCACCATCTGTTTCCGAACGTCACAACACGAAGGAGCATCGTCCAAATTTCAGTTGTATGACGATGATGTCATGTCACACATCTGTTACACCAATTAAATTATTATTTTCTGATTATTAGAAAAACTCGAGTTTATTTTATATATATAAAAAAAAATTCTCTCATTTTTGCTTTTCACAGAACGGATCATATTTTTCTCAGGTGCTGAAGCTTTTTGAGGACGTGACCCTCACACTGGTGTGGATTAGCGTCTATGAAGAGGGTCAGCGTGTACTTAACACTGTTGTAGGTTTCTGGAGAAGGTTGTGAAGGTTCAGGACCTCTTGTTTTATCACTGCAGTGAGTGGATTTGTGTCTCTGAGTCACTGGAGTGGATAATCGACTCAGCGAGGGTCTCCGAGACGCCGGATTTGGGGCGAGTTTGAGGGTTTTATTGGTGCACGGCGTGTCAGGGATCGTCTGGACTCCGCCTTTTCTTGCCAGGACGACACGCTAATAATACGCTGTGAACATAAATGAAAGATCCGTGTTGGATGTGACATTTCCCGTCAGTGTTAATTATCACGTCTCCACGGCGAATTGGTCGCACGCCACGCTAACGTGAGAGGAGCAGGAGGAAGAGGAAGAAGAGGAGGAGGAAGAGAAGGAGGAATGCCAACACACAACACAACCCACTACACACTATAAATTAAAGAATGAAAGGGAGACCTAACACACACACACACACACACACACACACACACACACACACACACACACACACACACACACACACACACAGGAGCATTAACTGGAGCAGGAAGATCCTTCTCATCTCTCTTTATGCTCCACACTCAGCGTTTCTCCTCCTGCTTTTACATTTAGGCTGCTGCTGAATTCTGGATTCAGGTTTATATTACAGTTTTTTTGGATTGCTTAAGCACGATTTTCAAAACAGGGCCCGTGTTTTCAAAACACTACACACAATTAGCAATAATTGTGTGTAGGGTTGAGGAATGGAGAGTATGGTGGAAGATATAGGACAGTGAAATGTGGATGTTGCTGAAACCAGTTCTGAACCAGAGCATAGCGGTGGAAAGACACATTGTCCCAGACAACAATGTATTGCATATGATCGTTTTGATTTGCTGCTGTTATGTTGTGCAATTGGTTCAAGAATGTAAGTATGAGTGCTGAGTTGTAAGGGCCCGTATGGGCATGGCGGTGGAGGACCCCATTCTGTGTAATGGCTGCACAGAGTGTTATATTACCCCCACGTTGCCCTGGGACATTGACTATAGCCCTGTGGCCAATAATGTTTCTTCCCCTCCTTCGTGTTCTCGACAGGTTGAACCCAGCCTCATCTACGTAAATGAACTCATGCTGGATCTCCTCTCCATCCATTTGTAAAACTCTCTGAAAAACAGTGTCATGCAAAATTGTGTAGTTCAGTGTAGATCTGGTATACATATTACAGTACAGTAAAAGATTATGAGACAGTATGCAAGAACACACTGCTAAAGTGAATACATCCTCTGCAGAATCATGCCGCAGTTTCACCCTTTTGGAATTGCGCTCGAAAGGCACTCGATAAATTTGCTTCATTTGAAGATGTCTTTTTTTAGGATGCGCGCCAGTGTTGATGTTGAGACCTGATGGATATCGTTGAAACTGGCGTGGTTATTGACAATGTTAGTTTGGAGCTGATTGAGTGTTATAGCATTGTTGGCCAAAACCATGTCCTCTTCCTCCCCTTCCTCCTCTGTTGACTGCTCTTCCTCCCCTTCCTCCTCCTCCTTGTCCTCCTCCTCGTTCTCCTCGTTCTCCTCCTCGTCTTACTCTTTCTCTGACTCTTTCCATTGTGCTTGAAGACCGATGAACTCACCTGCTGCTTTTTATAGTGCTTATACACCTGATTGGTGTGTCTGTAATTAAGTAAACAAGTGTTTGCACACCTGATGACTGTGTTGAACCAATTGGTTGGACGGTGCAGTAATTTGACAGTCAGTGCTTTGGTATTGCAAGGAGGTGACTTCATGATAGATTTGTGTGTGTACTGTATGTTAAATGTGTTTAGTGTTTTGCAAATCACTGTGTGTAGAGTTTTGCAACAAGTGTGAGGTTGACATTGTGCTTATAGTTGTGCAAATATGGGCTGATGTTTTGCCTCTTGAGTGTAAGGTATTGCTAATAGTGTATTACTTTTAATTTTAGTGTGTAAGCAATCCAAAAAAACTGTAATGTGCTTGTTTCTATAGTAACCACCCAAAACAACAACAATAACAACAACAACAGCAACAAGAACATTAACAATAACAACAACATTCCCAAGAAAAAAGATCAACAAAAACACCAATAATTACAACAATAACAATGATGATGATGATGGGGAAGAAGATGATGAGGATGATGCTGAATTTGATGTTAAAGAAGATGATGATGAAAAGGAATAGGAAGGAGAAGATAATGAGGAGGAGGAAGATGGTGATGTGAGTGTATATCTGCAGGAGATATCTGTGGGGGATTTCTGCAGGTTGTGGAATGTTAACAGCTTCTTCACTGTTTAAAGTTCTGCTTATCGTTTATTATTAATTATTATTATTCTATCTATCTGTCTGTCTGTCTGTCTGTCTGTCTGTCTGTCTGTCTGTCTGTCTGTCTGTCTGTCTGTCTGTCTATCTATCTATCTATCTATCTATCTATCTATCTATCTATCTATCTATCTATCTATCTATCTATCTATCTATCTATCTATCTATCAGTAGGTGGCCATGCACCCTATAGTTGTTGTTCTGTGTGTTCATTCTGAATATTAGTTCTGGATGATGTTTCAATGAACATCAGAACATCAGGTCGTGTGTTTCCTGGTGTGAGTGAATGATGATCTCAAATTATCTCTCTTCCACCCTGAGAACCATCATGATCGCCACACACACACACACACACACACACACACACACACACACACACACACACACACACACACACACACACACACACACACACAATTCCTGAAAGAGTGTTGATCAGACGTCTGCTTCAGACGGTGATGGAGGAAGACTGAAAGGATTCCTTGGCATTTTGTCTGCAGCTCTGGAGAAGGTGGTGCTCAGCAGGTCCACGGCTGCAGGATCGACTTCCAACCTGCATCGCACCACCTGATCCCGCTAATGAGCTAGCCTCTGCTAACATACCGTGCACCCTAATTAGTTCAGGAAGGCAGCGAGGGCCAGGCTGGAACAAATACCTGCGGGTTGATGACGTGTCGTGCTGACGGAACGCCGCGGAGAGCCGAAGATCTGAAGCGTGAGGGAGAGACGAAGGAGACGTCACACTGAAACACCGAGACACTTCTCCTGATTTTATTTCATATCTTTAACCTTGAGTGATGTTTCACATTTACACAAATCCTCATCATTTTCAGGGTTCAAGTTCAAACTTCAGCATGTTTTAATGCCCAAAAAAAACCCTTCAAAATACCAACTAATAAACAAACATGCAAACAAACTGAACAAAATAACTATTTTATAGCAAGATAAAAAAAAACAAGAATTTTATTCACAACATATAAAAAAAAAAAAGTCAATTTGTAAATAAGTAAATAATAAAAGAATAATATTATTATAGTATAATAATCTAATTATTAATCTAATCTGTTGTTTATATATAATATATATTCTTTTTTTTTGTCACTTTCTTTTAAATTGTCCACATGGTGCTGGGATTCTCTCACTTGTTTCTCTCTCCATGCACACTCCATCTCCATCACCTTCATCTGAAGCCTGAACTTTCTTTTAAACCACTTTTCCTTCCGTCCACCAAGACTTCACTGAGAACGTGAGATGATTTTAAACCATAATAGCAGAATAAACCTGAGTCTATTTCCGAACTGCATTATTTCAGGTTCCAGGAACAGCAATAATGATGCAGAGAAAAAAGGAAAATCCATGAAATGATTTGAAGAATCTGAAGAAAAGAACACAGAATTAGTGAACGGTTTCTGACTGAACAGTTTGCAGGTACAAGTACAAAAGAAAGTCAAAAATTGGACTATTAGTACTTGTCTTTTTCAAGAAAAAATAAATGCTCCAGGGTGGTCCTTCAGAAAGCTGATGGTCACTTGAGCTCCAGTGTGACTTTATGATAGAGCGGAATAAAGTGAAGAATCTCCTCAGATACACAAACACCTGCTTGAAATATATATATTTTTTTGATTCCAATTGGTTTCTTCAATCCTGTCTATGAGCTTTGAAGTTCCTATGATCTCATAGCTTTTGGTCTTTGCTCTGATCAGCATCCGCTGCTGTATGACCTCATCTACACAGGGGTTTGTCTCATCTCATTGGAACACCTAAACACTTTGATAAATATGATGTTCTTCTGCAAACTATTAGAGGAACGCAATTATATTAGACGTCTTTGGATGAAGGAGCATGATTTTTTTCCTTCACCTGAACTAGGAGACCCAAACCTGTTCCAGCATGACAACGCTCCTGTGTACAAAGCAGCACCATGAGGATCTGCTTTACATTGTTGAAAAATATGAAAGATCTCCTGCTATAGAGCTAATATAGCTCATCCTGTTCAACACTATTGAACAGGATGAATGTGAACGCTGACTGCACCCCAGACCTCCTCACCTTCTCACCTACATCACTTCCTCCAGAAGTTCTGGAAAGTTCTAAACAAACAGAAGCATAGTGAAGTGATCATGCGTTCATTTATGTCTTCTCATGTATCTTTAGCACATGTGTGTGTGTGTGTGTGTGTGTGTGTGTGTGTGTGTGTGTGTGTGTGTGTATGTGTGAGTGTGTTGGATACTCAGCAAGTAAAGTAGCTCAAGAGCAAAGCAGAAGGCGAGCAATTTTTTGTTGTTCCCAGAAGCGTTCAGAATGGTGATGTGAGAAAGAGAACACACACACACACACACACGCACACACACACACACACACACACACACACACACACACACACACACACACACACACACACACACACACACCAGCAGCATATTTGTTTCTGCATATCTGAGAGCTTCAATATGTAAAAGTATTCTCACAACGAGCTTTTCTGCGCCAAAAGCAACATCTGAGCAAACGGAGGAGGCCCGAGTGTTTGTTCCCCGAGCGGGCCGTGTTAGTGTTAGATGCGAGACGAGTGAGTGTATCCTCCTCCATCCCTGAAGACCAGAGACCATCTGCTTCAGATCCATTACAGAGCTCACTTGGACACACAGAAGGATGCTATAACAATCGATATTTCACCCCACTCATTTATTTCTTCACCATTTCTTAATTGGACCTTGACCTTCAAGCCGGATGTCTTCAGGGAAAGATGTGTTTTTTTATTTTCTTTTTTCTCCTCCTGAGTATTTAAAGTAATGCACATGGGTTAAGACTGGGGCACTAATTAAACAGGCCTGGTTGCCCTTTCCAAAGCAAATCTAGGTCATAAAATTGGTGAATATTGGTACATTAAATGCTGTAAGTACATGACCTACTTAGGACAGGTTGAATTCCTGCTTAACTGTGACATAAATCTGGGAAAATGATTTTTTTTTTTTCCTCAAGGTCTTTCCTCAGAAATACAGAAACAGGATTCTGATGGCAGAAAAGGACGCGTCATTAGAAGGTGAACAAAAGAAGTTTAACTTATAAACTTCTGAAAAGTTTCCTGAGCAAGCGACAGAAGTTTTTTGTGTGATGATGTCATGGATTTAGAATGAGTCCAACACCACAGTTTAATGTAGCTATCATGTGTAATGCTGAGAAGCATTTAATGGTCAGCAGTGGAAGCACCATATCTTCTTGGGAATGATCCTATAACCTTGCAACACCTTTCTTGATGGAGCTTCTTTCAATCTTAAAAACTTTTTTTTAACACTATTTAACAGAAGACCCTTGTGTTTCATTGGTGGTGTTCTTCAGATCATTGTCCTGGTGAATTGTAAAGCTTCACCCCCAACCAGATCTCATTCACTCTTCAAAGGATTTTGATCCAGTATTACTTTTTCAGTATCCCTTTTCTCTTTATTCAGACTCCTCGCCCGGTACTTTTAACAAAAAACATTCAATAGAAACAGACTGAGAGTCATTCAGGTGCCAGGGGGAGGAAACTACAGATACCCTTTTTGTGAATAGATTCTGTCTCATTTTTCTAATATGAAGGTCTGATTTGCTGCATTGATGCCTGTTCTTCTGAAGGTTCTCCCATTTCTGCAACAGAAAATTTGTAGTGACAGTGGGCTCTTAGTTACCTGTCTGATGAAATTCCTTCAACCTCGATTAACCCATTCCCTAACCCCAATACTTAACCCTTACCCCAATCCCAAACCCCAACACTTAACCCTAAACCCAAAACTTAGCCCTAACCTTAATACTTAACCCTTACCCCAATCCCTAACCCCAACACTTAACCCTAACCTTAATACTTAACCCTTACCCCAATCCCTAACCCCAACACTTAACTCTAACCTTAATACTTAACCCTTACCCCAATCCCTAACCCCAACACTTAACCCTAAACCCAAAACTTAGCCCTAACCTTAATACTTAACCCTTACCCCAATCCCTAACCCCAACACTTAACCCTAACCTTAATACTTAACCCTTACCCCAATCCCAAACCCCAACACTTAACCCTAAACCCAAAACTTAGCCCTAACCTTAATACTTAACCCTTACCCCAATCCCTAACCCCAACACTTAACCCTAAACCCAAAACTTAGCCCTAACCTTAATACTTAACCCTTACCCCAATCCCTAACCCCAACACTTAACCCTAACCTTAATACTTAACCCTTACCCCAATCCCTAACCCCAACACTTAACTCTAACCTTAATACTTAACCCTTACCCCAATCCCTAACCCCAACACTTAACCCTAACCTTAATACTTAATCCTTACCCCAATCCCTAACCCCAACACTTAACCCTAACCTTAATACTTAACCCTCACCCCAATCCCTAACCCCAACACTTAACGCTAACCTTAATACTTAACCCTTACCCCAATCCCTAACCCCAACACTTAACCCGAACCCCAAAACTTAACCTTAACCCCAATACTTAACCCTAACCTTAATACTTAACCCTTACCCCAATCCCTAACCCCAACACTTAACCCTAACCTTAATACTTAACCCTTACCCCAATCCCTAACCCCAACACTTAACGCTAACCTTAATACTTAACCCTTACCCCAATCCCTAACCCCAACACTTAACCCGAACCCCAAAACTTAACCTTAACCCCAATACTTAACCCTAACCTTAATACTTAACCCTTACCCCAATCCCTAACCCCAAAACTTAACCCTAACCTTAAAACTTAACCCTAATCTCTAACCACCAACTACCATCCCTAACCCCAATCCCTTAGTTCTAACACTAATCCTAACCCTCACTAGCTTGAGTAATAAAAAAAGACCTGAAAACTTAAATCGTCAATCTTTCCACAAAAGGTCCGGTGTGGCTGCAGGCTGCTTTTATTCCAGTAGGAATAACAGGTACACTTGATACTTGATTGAAGTCCAAGAAGTACTGATTAAACGTGTGGAATCAGGTGTGGTTCCTGCCTGGCTGGAATGAAAGCCTGCAGCCACACCGGCCCTTTTGTGGATATGATTGAAGATCGCTGACTTATGTAAATGTGATATTTTAGACTTTCTTTTCTTTTCTTTTTTTTGTAAATTTACAAAAAACATTCCCCAAAAAGTGTTTATGCTTCTTCATTGTGGAACATTGTGTGTAGATCCAGAAGAAGAAAATGAGAATACTGAACTACCACTAAAATGATTTTCAATATTCTATTCAGTATTATGTTATCAACCTTTTTTGGTTTTTATTTCTAGCCCTGTTTTTATTTTAGGTAGACGTTGTTTTAAAGGAACATGTTCTCAGATGTTTGAAGAATCCAGTAGCCTAGTGGGCATGTCCTACATGATGGTGATTTTTCACTCTCCAGAAGACGAGCCCAGATAACTGAGCTGTGCGCAACCCGACTCTGAATAAGTGTAACTTTCCCGCTTGAGATAAATCAACGAATTTCTAAATGACATGATTAAAAGTGCAGCAGCAGCAGTATATTGTCATGTTGGATTGTTGTTCCAGAAGCTGGGAAGGCGGATACTTCTCACCGTGGCTGTTTATGTCTGGAAGACGGCATATTTGCTCGAAGCTGGTCATCGTTTTGCTTCTGCTATTCGCAGCCTCGCCCCAATCTCACACTCGATTAAAGGAGCTATATTAGGTGTGGGTTGAACCGTGTTGTTTGGAGGCTAATTGCATGTCTATTTGGAGCTCAGGAAAAAGGACTAACACCACACAAGCGATCTGAACTTCTCTTTCTGACAACGTAATAAACGCATTGCAAATGAAGTGCTAAAATGAGATCTCTGGATGGAACGAGAGAGAGAGAGAGAGAGGGAGAGGGAGGAAGAGAGAGAGAGAGAGCGAGAGAGAGAGAGAGCGAGAGAGAGAGAGGGAGAGAGGGAGAGGGAGGGAGAGAGAGAGAGAGCAAGAGAGAGAGAGAGAGAGAGCGAGAGAGAGAGAGGGAGAGGAAACCATTAAAAAAACACATCCCTTTCTCACTAATAAGCTCCTAATATGCTGCTGCATGCAGACTGTGTATTCAGAGTCCAGACATCATGGCAGTTTGCATGTGACATCACAGGACAAGAAACAAGTGTCTCGTTCTTCTCTTGTCCTCTTCAGCAAGACGGCGTCTCTCTCTTAAATCTCACTCAGTGTTTACAGCCTCTTTGTGCCACTTTAAACGCCCTGTTTGACAGCTAAATAGCACACGATAAAACACACACCGAGCCCCAGATTCGAAGATATCGCGATTGCTCTTTCCCTCCTTCTGTTTTATTGGGTGAAAAACATTCATCATTACACACACACACACACACACACACACACACACACACACATACCTGTTTTTGCTACTGGGTGGGGACACATGACAAAATGCAGCCTGGTGGGAACCACCCTTTGTGAGTGGTCTACAGACAAGGCAGAAACTGATCCACAGTCAGTTTACAGCTGTTATAACGGCCATCACTTGTAAACTTGAGTCCGACCCCCAGAAGACTGACCTGACATTTTACTTACTGCTGGGGACCCAGTCAGGTTGAAGACCCTCCTGGGGACCTGTGATGTAATGTTTTGATATGCTAATTATTGACGTCACTGTGCGTGTTTAAAAGGTTACCAATGGGGACCTCACCTCAAACTTTTTAAATCAGCATTTAAACACAGGTCAGCAGGTGCTCCCTGCTACCTCTAAACACAACTGTACTGCAAATACAATACAATTCAAATAAATTGTATTCAAATAAATGATTCTTTGGCAAAGTTCGTTCTGACAACTTTATTTGTCATAGCAAAGGTGAAACATGGGTGTGGATGGACAAATGTGAACAAGGAGTGCCAAACTTTTCCATGAACACCTTTATTTTATTTTCTCACACTCCCTCTTGAGTGCTGTGATTCGGTTCTTTATGTAAAATTTCACGGCTTCCCAGGTTCTATTCTGGAGCAATACCGGAGCTGACCTGATGCAGTCTTCACACTCTCTTTTCCCTGGTACCCTGCCAGATGTGATGAAATGTAGAAGTTTGTTCTCCACTGCCTTCACCTCATCTTCAGTCCATTTCCTCTTTTGGTTTTTTGACACACCTAAAAATGTAAATAATTTTACCTCAACTTTCAAAGAGACAATCTTTCACCTCACTTTAAAAAGCTGAGTGTAGAGTACACCAGCAACCAATACCAAGTAGTACCAGACCATTACTACTGAGGCCTAGAATACTTTAATATTCAGTACATCAGCAGGAAACTAGACTCCATTCAATGCAGCTGCTGGCTAGGTCGCCATATGTCACTTTCAGAAATACTGTACATTTAAAGTCTTATTAGAGACCACTTTAATGTAAAGTCGCAATAACTAACTAGGCAACTCAGTTCTGAGCGGTGCGGTCCTGACTCTTTACCTGACTTTGAAGGCAACTCCTTCTCCTTTACCGACTTGTCGCCAAATGAAAGTTCTTCTGGAAGATAAAGCAAATAAACACTTCAACATTTTGGGGCACTGTAAGCAAATGCATCAATAATGATGACTGTTCAAGATCATCCTCAGAGGACAGGTTTGACTTTACCTGTAGCTTTTGAAGGGGAATGACGTCGCTTCTTTGGCTGAGGCATGTCACTCTCCCTCGAAGACTTGCTGCCAACCGAAGATTCGTCTGAAGGACAGAAAATAAAAAGGCTTTCACCGTACACCATAACCAAAAGCAAGCAATTAAAAAAATACATATGAAATACAGGTTGTTCTAGGCAAGATAAGGCCAGACCAATCTATTCTCATATTGTATCGTTTATATAAACAGTCAAAGGCAGAGATAGCGATGGCCATGGTCTGAATTGGGCAGCATATTGACGTGGTCTGAGAAAGACAACTGGTCAGTCAGTCATGAGTCATGACACCCAGGTTTCTCACAACTGATTTGGATTCAGGTTGTCACTCTGTAAGAGGAATTCAGAGACCTGTTTAAAAACTGCTTTTTTCATAGCCTCAGATAAAAATGGGAAAAGTGAAATCCGCCAATATTTTCTTAACCCAGCAGAACTGAAAGAAGGTTTGAGATCAGTATGCATGTTTGATGGATAGAGGACACAGCCTGTCCAGACATGAGCTTAGTGTAGAGCAGAGAGACTCTATGGCATCATTGACCTCCAGTGAGGAAAATGTGTCGATGTAGAGTTAAGGTGACCAATGAGAAGTGGGTGGGAAACAGGTTGCAGTAGAAATAGTGGTACCAGTAGTGGTGTAACAGAGAATGAAATTAACTGAATGAAACAGTGGTCAGAGATGTGCAGAGGCGTGACCAGTAGGCATTCAGTGGAACAGCTTGAGTGAGAAGGAGTTCAAGATCCTTACCTGCTTATAGTAAGTCAGAGGGCTGCAAACCTGTTTTATCAGGGACAGCCATACAAATTTTTATAATACAACTAGCAAAATCAATATCTTCGATCATTCTTTTTCATTGATAATAAAAATTCCTTATCATCATTGATAAGGAATTCTTTATCCCCCAGGAATTCACATCAGACCATACCTGTAGATGCTGAAGAGGAGTGACATCGCTTTTTCGGCTGGGGCATCTCACTCTCTTCATCCTCACTTTCAGACACATCACTATCACTACCTACGTTCACTTTCTCTGCAGAAATGCGTGTAAAAAAAACATTTGTCGTCATGCACCATGTAGAGTTTCTTGTAACTGAACTAAATGTCAATATATAATACATATAAGAGCTTACCATAAGGCTCAAGGTGAATTTCATCAAGGTTTTTCCCCTTGAATTCTGATACTCTGCCCTGTTCAAGGGCCATCAGCACCTTGCTGATCTTTGCTAACTGTAACGTCCCTTCAGGCAACCGGTAAAACTTTCTATGGACTCTTATATCATGTCCCAGAAAATCTGCTAACTGGTCCATCTCAGTATCTGTCAGATTAAGCACTTTAGATAAAGTCGCAATATGTTTTCGCAGCTTTGTGGATGACAGATTCTTTGGATGTTTGGCTCCACACTGGTGAGCAACCTTCCTAATGCATTCTGTGCCATGGTAGAATGAGTTCTCAGTCATGGGCTTTGCAAAAAAAAAATTATTTTCATCCAGTACACCACATGTTTGACGATTCTTTACAAGTAGCTCCATGGAGTCCATCATACTTGGGGTCAGGAGTATTGGCACCTTTCGGTCTCGCTTGCCTCTAATTTCGATGCGTTGGAAATGCTGACAGAGCTTCTGCTCAACTTCAGATAAAGCATCAGCGACATCGGAATGTAAAACAGATGTGTTTCGGAGAAGATACGAATTCAACCTCATTTTCGAAACTTCTCCTGCTCTCCTGCGATTGAACAGAATTACTTCACACAAAGTTATTTGGGCAAGATTTGACCAGTTCTTCTGACTTTTCTCAAGTTTGAGCTTTGCTTGGTACAGATTAGTTTGATTGCTGAGATGCATGTGCATTTTTTTAACATCCTCAGTAAAAGGGAGAAGTTCTGGAGAGTTCCATTTCGCTTCATGAAGCGTCTTCAAGGCTGAGGCTGACACACATTCATTCCATTTTGTGGCATACATTTGCTTAAACATTTTTACATGTTGGACATCATTTTCCTCTCCTGCGATCATTGCTTCACATTCTGCAATATCCGACATTTTTTTAATGTTGTGGCCCAGTTTTAATGCCAAAGATGGAACTGTGAAGACCTCATCTTCATCTCGGAATCCTGAGGTATCTTTAACAGCCTTGATAACATGATAGAAGTTTGCAGGTATGAAAAAGTCTTTAATACTCTGTAGATGTCCCAATTTCCTAGCACACACCAACAGCCTTCCAGCCTCACGCATTTTAGTTCTGATGTATTCGTGCTTGGTTTTGTCGCTCCCCATTTTGTTGCACAAGTGTTCTCCAAATTTGATGATACATGGATCACTTTTAACCGCCTGCGTTACTTCATCTTGCTTCATGTCGCTGATCAGTTTCCATAATTTTTTTGTTACTCCTTCAGGAACAGGCTGTGCGTAAGCACAGAGTGCTTGAACTCTGGATCTACCTTGTTTTGTGACCTCGCACTTCTTGGCCAGGTTGCACCTTTGCATATGCCTCCAAAGTGCTTTTCGTCTGAACAGCCCTTGGCAATTTAAACAGTGCATGTAGTCCTTGACATTCACGTGTTTAGCTGTGGTTTGCTGCCGTGGCACCAACACTCCTTTGCCAGCTTTTAGAACATGTGTGTTGTGTGCACGGTTCCCTTTATTCCTCAAAAGATCCAAATTAATCCTCCTTTCTTTAGAACTCTTTGGAAAAGAAAGAGCCTTTGCTACCTCCACCTCATTCTTATGAACTTGAGCCAAGTGTCTTGCCATTTTGCAGAATGGTTTGGAGCAGTAAAAGCAATACTGCTTTTTGTTAAACATTCTTTGGCCTTTTGCAGTCTTTTTCAGTTTCATCACTGAAACCTCTTGACTGCAGTCATTGTCTGAATGAGTCATTGTCTCCTTATCTTCAAGTGGAGAACATTCCTTGTCTTCATTCATGGAAGATGAGGAAGTACCAACATTCCCGTTTAATGTCACATTGGGAGATGAGGGACTGGACGAAGGCTGTGGAAGGCTCTCTTCAGAACTGCTCTCAGATTCAGGCACGTAATCATCTTCGCTGATGTCAATGCTGCTAACTGTATCATCTGAAGTGGAAATGATGCCCAAGGATTTTTTGGTAAGCTGTAAATAAAAAAAATATTTTATTGATTTAGTTTTACACCATAATCAAAGTGGATTTCTGTATGCAGGGTTGAATGGAAGTTCAGAGTATATCTAAGATTAAAATAAAATAAGCCTATAAACAAAAACACTTTGTACCACCTTCACTTTTACAAACATAGGGGCCTTAATTAGTAGTAACTACTACATTCTTAAAAAAAAACTGTACAAGCAAGCAGTATGGAGAGCGGGAGTAGCGCATGCCCATTGTGCTTTCAGACTGGCAGCATTTGCGGCGCACAGCTGAACTGTGGCATGTGTACTGCAAATACAGAAGAGTATCGTCCATTCTAGGGCTGAAATGATTCCTCGAGATTAAAAAAAAAAAATCATTGAGGCAAAGTCATTTGCGTCAACACCTTGTTTAGTCCATTTAACTGCACGCGGTCATGTTGCAGGAAGACAATTTTTATGTCAGGGTTGGGGGGGGGGAAAGTAATAAAAAGTAGCATTCCAAAAATTGTAGGGGGATCAGAGATAAATCATTAATTTGTTGATTTTAATAAAGACGCATTACATGGTAAAACGCAATGAATGAGTGTCATTCTTTGACTTTCATTTTTAGCTCATTTCAAGATCTTCAGGATGTTACACTGCACATTTAAGTTTCTTTTGCGGCAGTTTGCACATCGGCTTAAGATATACGAGCAACTCAATGAAGAAAGCACTATTGCGAAATGTTTAAAGGGGTTTTATATATATACTTGATATATCCGAAATACACCATTAAAACGTTAATAAAAGCTAATAGCGTAACAAATGGCAGAACGAGCTGTAACTGTGCGCGTCGATTTGTTGTTGCAGCACTACTTACAAATACACTGTCAGTCCTCTTTAGCTCCGGGACATCACAGGCCCTTGGTGATGGAGAAGAACTGGTCAAATCAAGAATTACTGTCTCTGCATCACTGTCTGGGTCCTGGCAAAAGAGATGAATATAAATCAAACATGTATGCGCAGATCAACAGTGGCTGCAAGGTGTATACAGAAATTACATATAATACCTTTTACTACCCTTTTTATTACCTTCAAAATATATTTTTTTAATACCAGCACAACTTCAAGCTGCAACTGTAGTGGCGTAAATAAAATAACTTTCCAAATGGAATAATATATTGCATCACAATGTAACAAGGTCATTATAACTTAACCAACACTGGACTCAAAAACTGCTCACAGAGAATAGAAATAAAGACATAAGAGGAAGGAGACATCTTCATAGATCATTAGTCAGTAAGTCTGATGTGTGAGCAATCTAAAAAAGAAGTGGCCGTGAAGTACGCATAGGTGTTATTAAAATAAATTAAGCTGATACATTTAAGTAAAGCAGAGGGATTAATCAAGATGTTACAATGGGCCTTTGTCCATAGTTTTTAATCAATGTCAAAAAGTAACAATTGCATAACAATGTTGGACATTTGAATGAACAGCTACCCATCAAAATTTGAACCAAATTTCCAAGTGGAAAATAAAAAGAGGAAAAATAAAACGTGGAAGCAACCAGATAATAATAAAGTGCAACTTTACACTGTAATTATGTAAGTATGTGACAGAATTCACTGCCTGTAACATTGAGCCTATGTTGAAGGTCATTGGTTAATTCTGTTATTTCCTTAAGTCAATGAAAACTTTAATTGACTGACTGATTGCATTATTAATATAATATGTCCTTACCAGATACTCTATTTTTTGAAAGTTAGATATTTAAGATGACTATAATTTGTTTTTATCTAATGTTGCTCAGTTTAAGCAAACATTTTTGTAATCAGCAAGTTCAAAGTAAGTACAGTGCACAGTATGAATACACCTGACCACATCTGAACATACATACATAAAATATATATATATATATATATATATATATATATATATAAAAAACTAAATGCAAGATAAAAGTCCTCCTGGTCAGGTTAACATAGTGTTGTCAAATTCATATATATATATATATATATAATTTTTTTTTTTACGTACACAAACTTACCGAGGATTGTTTGCTGCACATCAGCTGTAAGGCAAGGATGTCCTGCTTGAGGGGAGATTGGACCTGATCGTCTGGGGTCTGGTGAGGCATGATTGGGCCAACACTTGGTGTTTCCTCTGAACTTTCCTTAGCCTGAAATAAGTTAATATTTGATTTTATATTAATATTTAGTTTATGCAGGCAATGTTTTTGTACATATAATCCACTAGATTTCTATTCATTTCTAGGAAACACTCAACAGAATACAAGAACAATTTAACTACAATATTATACAGACTAAATGAGTACAGTGATTTAGGCTACTTCAATTTCCATGCATGAAATTTCAACAGGAAAATAGGCCTACCTTCAGTCTCCTGGCACATTCATCATGATGGTTTCTCAGTCTTGTGATGCGACGTTCAAACCTGTCTTTGGTCTCCGTGCTGATCCCTTTGTTGGGTTGATTTGGTCTGTTAGAAAGGTGTAATAAACTCAGTAACTGTACACATACATCAAACAGTACACATGCTTTTACACAATGTCCAAACCGCAAGCCATCGCTGTCCCAGCTCATGAACTCACACTATTACACAACAGGTGCGACATTCACCAAGATGCGGCAAATGGCTATCAAATTAAGTGAAAATATGAACTCTGTCGACACGGGATTTTATTGTCTTTTGGATCACGAATACGACGACTGACGAAATAATTAATGAGCCCTTATTCCTATAAGGTGCTGATAGTGTAGCGCAGGCCTGAACTTGTGATTACCAACATCATTAACGTCTCTCTCCAATCCTAAACTTTTCAATTATGAACAGGACACGGTTTTTTATTATTTTCCATCTGTTTTGAGGTAAAAATTAACGTTCAGAAAAAGTGTCATTAGGTTAATGCCCTCAAATAAGCCGTTAGACTAGCTATGTCCATTAAGTATTAATGTGAAGACGATGTACATTACTGTCTAAACTATAAAGCACATCATATAATCAAGCAAATTCTTACCGAACTTAATTTAAGACGCAAACCAACAAGCTTGTTAGTTATGCCTGCCTAAATCTGTCCTTGCTACCTACAGCTAAATCACCTTTTAATTAAAAGCAATCGGTTTAATTGACGATATACCTCCTCATAGTACTACTATAAATAGCCAAAATGAAGTTTACCATGGTATTTATGTTGTAAAACAAACAGTCTTACCTTATTTTCTCCATGTTGCGTCCATTAGAATGATGATCTTCACATGTCGTTGTCATCTCAAAATGGCTGTGAATAAGCTCCTGCGTCTGCACTCCAATTAGTCTCTGCACTCCAATTAGTCTCTCCACATCCGAGCAAACTTTTTATAAACTAAAATGGCGGCCGCAGCTGCGTGATGTTAATCTTAATAATTGCGAAATGGGGACTTGAGATGTCAGGTGAACACACACTCTTGAAACTTCCATTGGGCTCATTGAGCCTTCTGAAAGGGGGGAGGGGGTTGGTTACGGTGGGGACTAAATATGTCAGGTGAACACACAGTTCTTGAAACTTCCATTGGGCTTCTGACAGACAGTCTGTTGCCAGCAGTGTTTTGTTTAGACCCTTACATGACATGAGCAAGCTGATTATGTTTTATGTCTGATGCAAAACAGAAGTGATGAGATCCAAATATCAAATATATAAAGGACATATAACAATCAATGTAAATTGTGTAAAAAAAAAATTGAAAGTTCATTTGTTTAATTCAACTCAAATTTTGGAACTCATGTATTAAATAAATTCAATGCACCTAGACTGAGGTACTTTAAGTCTATGGTTCTTTTAATTGTGATGATTTTGACTCACATTTAACAACAACCCACCCATTCACCATCTCAACAAATTAGAATACTTCATAAGACCAATAAAAAAATGGTAACACTTTACAATATGGGTGCAAAAATATGCATTAATTGATGCTTAACTAATGCACAGATAATCATGAATTAATGTATGACTCATGAAGAACTAAACCATTAATTAATGATTACTGCATCAGCACTAATGAACATCCTATATAATTAATAGATTAAGTAATCATTAAATTGTTATTGGTTAAATGTGTAATATTGTATTGATTCCTTAATAACATACTATATGAACTAATAGTGTAAATTCATATGTTAATTACCACAGTGGGTCAAAGTCATGCATTTCAACTTCCAGTTGTCTGCTTTAATTAAACATTAGTTAATGATTTTTCTAATGTATCATTACGTTATGACTTTACTTGTTGAGGCACATGACTATTAACTAATTGTTAAGTAATATGTCAATGTGGTTATGGCTTTTGAATACATTTTTAAATTAGTTAATAGTCATGTGCCCCAGCAAGTAAAGTTCTCGAATCATTTGCAAAACAGTAAATGCATTTCTCAAAACAATTTGTACAAATAGCAAAACACAATGGATTACCTGCAAAAGCCAATCTCTTGCACAAAATCTCTAGTTCATCTCTCAAAAGTAAATATCTGTGTCAATAAACATGTCAGTGCCATGTCCTTTTGTACGGATAAGACAAGTCAAATTGCTTAGTCATGCAGTGTACTCTGGAGGGATGTTCTCTGGAGGGAAGTTTTGATGACAACTGTAAATTGTAGTTTACAAATGTGAACATAGGACATAGGATTTTAGAAATGTGAACATAGGACAATCTCTTTAGGGAAAACTGTACATGTGGTGCTGTAGGAATTACAGTGCAGTCTTCCTACACCTCCTGACATTCCTGTCTGTTGGGCCACAAATTCTCATCCACATCACAAGGAATTTCTTCTCTCGCGATGCAGCATGGAAAGAATCTTTTTAGAGTGTCTTATACAGCCTCTGCAGGCCTTTACCAATTCAGGACAGATTTAGAAAAAAGTCTAATGGAAATGTATAGAAATATGCTTCACATATTATGACAACTTGTTCAACCATTTTGCATGTAAAGACTTATGCAATGAACTGATGCCTAAATGTTGTGGGGGTGAGACTATTTAACAGAGACCCATTATAATACATTTTGATCAACATGACATAAGCAACTGATAATGTAGGAAACAGAGAACTGTACATAATAATTTGCATGGACGTACCAAAGCATTTGCAACTTGTTCAAAAAAACGAGAAACAGAAATAGATAGATAGATAGATAGATAGATAGATAGATAGATAGATAGATAGATAGATAGATAGATAGAAAGAAAGAAAGAAAGAAAGAAAGAAAGAAAGAAAGAAAGAAAGAAAGAAAGAAAGAAAAATGTCCAGAAAAATCGGTTTTAAGTCTCGTCACGAAAGTTACCAGTGGAAGAACACAAGGGAGTCTAGGTCTATGGTGTCAATGCATTGACAAAAGACAGACAGGTAGACACAGCTAGGCAGACAGATAGACATACACAGCTAGGCAGACAGATATACACAGCTAGGCAGACAGACACAGCTAGGCAGTCAGATAGACATACACAGCTATGCAGACAGATAGACACAGCTAGGCAGACAGACACAGCTAGGCAGACAGATAGACAGACACAGCTAGGCAGATAGGCAAACAGACAGACAGACACAGCTAGGCAGATAGACAGACAGACACAGCTAGGCAGACAGATAGATAGACACAGCTAGGCAGACAGATAGACAAACACACCTAGGCAGACAGATAGACAAACACACCTAGTCAGACAGATAGACAGACACAGCTAGGCAGACAGATAGACACAGCTAGGCAGACAGACACAGCTAGGCAGACAGACACAGCTAGGCAGACAGACACAGCTAGGCAGACAGACACAGCTAGGCAGTCAGAAAGACAGACACAGCTAGGCAAACAGATAGATAGACACAGCTAGGCAGACAGACACAGCTAGGCAGACAGATAGATAGACACAGCTACACAGACAGATAGACAGACACAATTGGCAGACAGATAGACAGACGCAGCTAGGCAGACAGATAGACACAGCTAGGCAGACAGATAGACACAGCTAGGCAGACAGACACAGCTAGGCAGACAGATAGGTAGACACAGCTAGGCAGACAGATAGACAGACACAGCTAGGCAGATGGACAGACAGACACAGCTAGGCAGACAGATAGGTAGACACAGCTAGGCAGATAGATATACAGACACAGCTAGGCAGAGAGATAGAAAGACACAGCTAGGCAGATAGGCAGACAGATAGACAGACACAGCTAGGCAGATAGACAGACAGACACAGCTAGGCAGTCAGATAGACAGACACAGCTAGGCAGTCAGATAGACAGACACAGCTAGGCAGACAGATAGATAGACACAGCTAGGCAGACAGACACAGCTAGGCAGTCAGATAGACAGACACAGCTAGGCAGACAGATAGATAGACACAGCTAGGCAGACAGATAGATAGACACAGCTAGGCAGACAGACACAGCTAGGCAGACAGATAGACAGACACAGCTAGGCAGACAGATAGACAGACACAGCTAGGCAGACAGATAGACAGACACAGCTAGGCAGACAGATAGACAGACGCAGCTAGGCAGACAGATAGACAAAGATAGGCAGACAGATAGACAGACACAGCTAGGCAGACAGATAGACAGACACAGCTAGGCAGACAGATAGATAGACACAGCTAGGCAGACAGATAGACAGACACAATTGGCAGACAGATAGACAGACGCAGCTAGGCAGACAGATAGACAGACGCAGCTAGGCAGACAGATAGACACAGCTAGGCAGACAGACACAGCTAGGCAGACAGATAGACAGACACAGCTAGGCAGACAGATAGACAGACACAGCTAGGCAGATAGGCAGACAGATAAACAGACACAGCTAGGCAGATAGACAGACAGACACAGCTAGGCAGACAGACCGATAGACACAGCTAGGCAGACAGATAGGTAGACACAGCTAGGCAGACAGATAGACAGACACAGCTTGGCAGACAGATAGACAGACACAGCTAGGCAGACAGGCCGACAGATAGACAGACACAGCTAGGCAGACAGATAGATAGACACAGCTAGGCAGACAGATAGATAGACACAGCTAAGCAGACAGATAGATAGACACAGCTAGGCAGACAGACACATCTAGGCAGACAGATAGACACAGCTAGGCAGACAGATAGACACAGCTAGCTAGCTAGCTAGCTAGATAGCTAGCTAGATAGATAGATAGATAGATAGATAGATAGATAGATAGCTAGATAGATAGATACAGCTAGGCAGACAGATAGATAGACACAGCTAGGCCGATAGACAGACAGACACAGCTAGGCAGTCAGATAGACAGACACAGCTAGGCAGACAGATAGATAGACACAGCTAGGCAGACAGACACAGCTAGGCAGTCAGATAGACAGACACAGCTAGGCAGACAGATAGATAGACACAGCTAGGCAGACAGACACAGCTAGGCAGACAGATAGACAGACACAATTGACAGACAGATAGACAGACGCAGCTAGGCAGACAGATAGGCAGACAGATAGACAGACACAGCTAGGCAGACAGGTAGATACAGCTAGGCAGACAGATAGACAAACACAGCTCGGCAGACAGATAGACAGACACAGCTAGGCAGACAGATAGATACAGATAGGCAGACAGATTGACAGACACAGCTAGGCAGACAGATAGACACAGATAGGCAGACAGATAGACAAACACAGCTAGGCAGACAGCTAGGCAGACACAGCTAGGCAGACAGATAGACACAGATATTCAGACAGACACAGCTATACAGATAGAAAGACATATAGACATATAGACAGACAGACAGACAGACAGAGATAGATAGATAGATAGATAGATAGATAGATAGATAGATAGATAGATAGATAGATAGATAGATAGATAGATAGATAGATAAGGGGCATAGACCGTTTTTATTTATCTGCACTCTGACAACAGAATAAACATCAGAATAATGTATTGATATAATTTCAATATGTCAATAATCCTTTCATAATGATCTGAGCAAAATTAACAGAAGGGGGTAGTAATAGTAAGTAATTTGTGTTCAGCAGAAGAAAGTAATGTATACAGGTTTGGAACTACGTGAGGCTGAGTAAATTATGAAACTATCCCTTTAAAAATACACACACAGTAGTTCCAACATTGACCATAGAGGGCGCACTCTGAAACACACTTTATACACACACACACTTTTTGTCTGGTGAAACCTACCCCGTGGGGACCTGGGTGCAGTTTCAGGGGTACCCTGTCAAACATGTTAAAATGGCTATTTCTATCATATGCAATGGATGTGCCTGTGGGGACCAAGGTTCAGGTCCCCACCGCGCATGAGGTCCCAACGGGTTTGGTGTGCAGTCAGGTCCAAGTCCACACCGGGTAATAAAAACAAGTGCACACACACACACACACACACACACACACACACATTACTGCAATTAATGATGTATTTCCAGGTGTAAATGTTAGCGTAACATCATCGGCTCAAGAAACGAGACGATTGTTTATGAGGACGTTTTCTAAGCGACATTAAACTTTACAATGTTTCTGTTTATCACAAAACTTAGAGCTGAAAATGTAAACAGATAAAAAAAATTATCGGCTCAATTCTGTAAAAAAAACAAAAAAAGCACAATTATATTTACTGTAAAAAAAATGTTTTTATTATAATTGTCACGTTTATTTGGATTTTTGCTTTGAGTCACTAATTACAAATTAATTAATAACATATAGACACCCTGAAAATGAATACAACTTTTACAAATAAATAAGAAAATCCTAGATTTGTTATTTACTTCAAATAAAAAAAAAATAAATAAATAACTAAATAAAAAAAATTATAAGGAAAAAAAAACAATTCTGCTTTTACTGCTAAATAATCAACATTGTGTTCTCACCCTGAAGTGGATTCTTTTCTGATAAAAGCAAGTGTGTGAATCATTTGCTCTCAATTTGTTTATTTATTGCTCTCAGGGTTAAATATCTTCAACAGAGTTGTAGAATCTCTGGAGCTACAATAATGTGCGTATCTGAGAGCCGCTTTGGCTGCAAACGTTACAGGTTGCTGTTAGTCATGTTTCACTGCAGAAATGTTGTTTCTAGTATTGATTCTGCAGCTGATCACCCAAACGGAGCTTCACGCCGCCTCCGAGCTGCCGATAAAAGATCAAGCGGTCAAGTTTTTCCCTCATGCATATTTAATTTAATATTATTTGCAAATATAAACAAACAAAAAAAAAAAACAGTTAATGAAGATTAGCATTAGCAATAATCTTTTGTTTTTCTTGATTTATTTAGAGACATGAAAACACACAGATTTTGTGGTGGATAATTAGATTAACCAAAAATAGCAGAGAGAGAGAGAGAGAGAGAGAGAGAGAGAGAGAGAGAGAGAGAGAGAGAATCAGACTGTCATCCACCCTGAATGGCCAGCTGTTGACTTTTTTGAATAGAATGATCTTAAACCTGATAGCCATTTGGTGCAGGCGCAGATACAGAGAGCCAGAGGCGCTGGCCAACAGCGAAGCCAGACGAGTCCCGAGAGAGAGGAAGCACTTATCAATCCCACAGAGAGAGAGAGAGAGAGAGAGAGAGAGAGAGACAGAGAGAGAGATCTCACACCGAGCTGAGCCGTATGTTCAGCCTCACACTCGCCTCATGCACCACTATAAATAGTCGTGGGACAAATATACAACAACTTTTATATTCTGCATTTAACCCTGAAACACAGCAACCAAAACAAACACAATCGTGCTACATCTCGGCACTTAACGTTATTTTATCACAATATAAACGATAGCCGGCGGTTACAGCGTTCCTTGTCTGCTAAGTGTGAGCTTTAAAGTTCATGATAAAAAACTGAATTGTGGAATATAAAAAGTCACGTCTCCACCTCACAGTTTCAAATCCCAGTGATGTTGGAAAGATGGGTTCATTGTGCAGGGTCAGATATGACACAGCGTGCCTGGAGCACAGAGGGTTAAGGGCCTTGCTCAAGGGCCTGACAGTGACAGCTTGGTCATACCGAGGCTTGAACCCCTGACCTTCAGATCAGTAACCCTGAGCCTTAACCACCGAGCGCCTACGTCCCCAGGTTCCATTATTCCTAAAGTTCTCCTTCACCACTCCATACAGGTTCAATATAAAACCTTGTAGGTCAATTATCTTTCTCTAAAAACCATCTGCTCAAATTGTGCACCTGTTTACGACATGGAAAATAAAGCTAGTAGAGGCGTATTGGGGCAGGATTCATACCTGCATGTTAGAAATACGTGACTCCACTTTCCTCAGATTGTTCACAGGATCTGGTGTTTTGCATCATTTTCTGTGGGATGGACATTTTGCTAAAGTCTGGCAACCCAGGTACATGATAGTCGCTCAAACACACACACACACACACACACACATACACACACACACACACACACACACACACACACACACACACACACACACACACACACACACACACACACACACACACAATGTCTCTGTCTGTCTCCCTCATTTCAACCTTTCTTTCTCTCTCTGTCTGTATGAACCAGATGGAGCCTCGTTCAACAAGACGTAAGGTCGGAAACACAGTCTGTCACTGGAAAGTGTGTGTAACTGTGTGTAAGTGTGTGTAACTGTGTGTAAGTGTGTGTAACTGTGTGTAAGTGCGTGTAACTGTGTGTAAGTGTGTGTAAGTGCATGACAGCTTAACACAGATGGCCGGAGGTGGCATTAAGTTTCAGCTCCTACTTTCCTTACTGACGGGATCGCTCACATCTTCTGAGCTCCAGTATCACCCTCAACTCCTGTGTGAGGAACAAAAAGTACACAATATATTTTTTATTATTAACAAAATTATATAATTATTTTAATGTACACAACTAAAATATTTATCTTATAATTTACTACTTATTTATTCATTTATTTCAATTATTTTTTTATTTATTACAATTTTCTTTTTGACATTTCTCTTCAATCTGCTACGAGATGAACTTTATTACAGTTAAGACATCAGAATGTGCATGTTTTTTTCCCTCGACTCTACAAGACCTCTGAATGTGTGTGTGTGGTGTCTGGCACCAAGATGTTAGCAGTAGATCTTTCATATTATGTTGGCTGGATCCTGCATGGACTTGTTTTTCCAACACATCCCATAGATTCTCAATCAGACAATTGAGCTCTTCATCATGTTCCTCAAACACTGTGTTACAGCGCAGATGTGCAAGGAGGTCATGTTCCTCAAAGTGTTCCTGAGCAGGGTGTTTTACACTGTAGTCCATAACATCAATGACGTCCACATGAACACCAGGACCCGGAGTTTCTCTGCAGAACATCACTCAGAGCATCACACTGTTCACACATCACACATAGTTCATCCTGGTGGTGTCTCCTCTCCAGGTAAGGCCTGCACACGCACACACACACACACACACACACACACACACACACACACACACACACACACACACACACACACACACACACACACACGCCTGGCCGTCTACATGATGCAGATGAAAACGTGATTGTAACGTGTACTGAATTTCTTTGAAGCCATTGTGAACTCTCTTCACTTCATTTCAGGCTTTTAAAGCGTTTAACTCTGACATTTAATCGAAGTTTCAGGAAACTGAAAACTTAAAAATAAATATTATTTTTTAAAGATGGACATTTGCATTTTTTTCCTGCAATATTTCTGCAGTAATGCTTTTATTACAAACATGCAGATCTTCACCGGGCTTCGGCTCACAGCACTCCCGATCATCTCTCTCTCAGAGCGCCTCTCGCAAATGCTCATGTCATATGGTTAATTTAGCACAATTCTCAGAGAGGCAGCAACATGCACCTCAAGCTCCATTTACTCAGGACACATTTGCACTCATCTGTCTCGCCATTTTCCAAAAGCACAGCCTCGGTTCATCACAACCAAACAGCGAGCGGGAACATGTGACCTGAATGCTGTAACCGCTTATCAGGTGTTTCACCATCATCCTCGAGGCCCTCAGGTTCTTCCCTTGGAGCTCCTGTGAGAATGATGACGAAACTCCGGAGCAAACAGAAGCTTGGCTTTTACAAACGATGTGCGTTTATTCCTGCTGTTGTCTCATCGTCATGGAGTTGTAATAACTGTTCACTGGATACCAGGAATTCTGGGATCTCCTCAAGCACAGATGGAATTGGGATAACAATGAGTTTGGTGAATAATAGATGAGAATAATTGCCAATAAAAGACTGACAGGAGCTTATGGACAGCAGATATCGTCCTGTGAACATCAGGAGCAGTGCAACTGGTGCTGTTCTGATCACGTGCGCACGCCGTCACCGAGCTCCTCCTCACACGTGAGTTTCTCGCCGGAAAACAACACGATCTCACTTCCACACCCACACTGCTCGCCTCGGCTCCTGTGGACTTTACCCTCTTCCTGAAGACGAAGCTCCAACTTAAAGGTCGTCGTTTTGACAACACAGATAAATAAAGTACTTTCTTGTAAACAGAGTCTTATTTCAGAACTTTAATACACCTCGTATAAAATGGTAGCTTAGTGGTTAAGGCATTGGACTCTGGATCAAATCCCAGCAACACCAAGCTGCCACTGGTGGGCCCTTGAGCAAGGCCCTTAACCCTCACGCTGGATAAATGCATCTGCCACATGCCATAAATATAAATGTAATTTCCAGATCACACAAACCGTCTTTTTCTTTTACAATCATTTCTGTGGAATAGAAAACTCAAAATATTTAAAGGATTGAAAAACAAAAAAGAAACAAAAAGCCCAAATCCAGAAATTCATCTAAACGGAAGATCTTCTGGAATTACTGCTTAAGGTCACACGTGGGTTTTATCACAGATCTCTGTTTGCAGTACAGTTTGTTCAGTGGATTTAGAAACAGTACATCGCAGATCATATAGTAATAAAACCAGAACATTCAACTGAAAATATCACACATGAAGAAACAGTCATATGAGGGAAGAATGAGTGTGTCGATGAAAAAGATGCTGTATGGACAAAAGTTTGTGGACACCTGACCATAAGATTGTTATGTGCTTCTAAACATCAGATTCCACATTTAGTCTCAATTTACTGTTATAATAACCTTCACTCTCCTGGCGAAGATCACTAGATTAGATTTTGTGGAGATTTGTGGAGATTCATTCAGCCACAAGGGTGGTGTTAAAGTCAGGAACTGATGTAGGTGAGAAGGTGAGGAGGCCTGGGGTGAAGTAAGCATTGTTGTTAAATAGGTTTGGAGCTCTATAACAGAAGATCTTTCACTCCAACATAGAGCTTCATGGAGCAGGCTTTGTGCTCAGGGGCATTGTGATGCTGGAACAGGTTTGGATCTCCTAGTTCAGTTAAAGGGAAAATTTCATGCTCCTGCATCCAAAGACGTCTGATACAATTGTGTCTCTACAAATTTGGGAAAGGACCACATATGGCTGGAAAAGTCAGGTGTCCCAATACTTTTTGTAAATAGGTGAGGTCAAGGTGCATGTCTGAGTGTATCTGGAAATATCTGGATGTTTCTGGACGTGTCTCCATGCACTGGTTCATGATTAACCGTGTGGATCCAGGTGCTCCTCTGTGTTGTTCCGGTCATGAGTTTGAAAATAGAACATGGTTCATTATTTTAGACCTTCTACCACCATCAGCGCGCTTTGTTGTTGGACAGGAATCGGCCTTGTGCTGCACGGATCCCGAAATGCCATTATTGACCCCCTCCGAGATGGAAAAAGGAGGCCGAACATGAGCTTGGCACTTTGATGGCTTTGATAAATGCCCTCCTGGATGAGTCACTGGGAACATTATTTAAAATCAATGCGTCTTTTCTGTCTCTCGGCGGACACGGGAGTGGCCTGGCGCCTCGGAGCCATCTCTCGCTGGGCTTTAACCAGGACCGCAACACCCTTTTACATGCTGGCTTTGATGTAGCTCAATTACACACACACACACACACACACACACACACACACACACACACACGCACACACACACACACACACGCACACACACACGCACACACACACACTCACACAAACACACACCATTCTTTTGTACTGCATTTTAATAATCAATCGTATGCTTCCAAAGAGGGGCGAATCCATAGCAGGTGTACGGTTACCAGCCATTACTCGTGCGCTCGGATCTCTCCGGATCTCGTTTTCTCGTTTACAGCTGAAATGTTCTCTCATGATACGTCGCTGCTCCTTCCAAAAGCGGTTCTTTATAAAGTTCAAGTTTTATATAGAAAAAACAACTCAAAACAACTACACTGAATAAACCCCCTTTTCGTTTTTCCATTCAACCACCGACAACTCAAATCATCCACATCTGCACGTTTCTCTGTATCTTCTGTCTCCAAGATCTCAGAACTTCTCAGAACCCAGTTTACTCAGGAGATCGTGAGGTGTTAGCCTGTGGCACATCGCTTGCTGTAGAACACGTGGGGTTACATGGATATTTTACATTTATGTTGCGTCGCACGTTCTTCAGAAATGAATGTCAGAATTATAATCTCGAAGAAAACGACTGAAATGATTTACATTATGACGTGATTTTACAGTCACGTGCAGAATCATTGCCAAGCTTCACACGTCAAAAACACTTTCTTGAATTTATTGAATTAACGCTGACACTGGAGACTCCTTTTATTAATGATAAACAAACAATAGCGATCTGCAGAGCGAAGGCTTTAACTCACTAATTAGAAGGTTTATAATTATTAATTATTTAGGTTATAATTGGATTTGGTTAATCAGGAAAAACGGTACACGATTTGTCTCAGTATTACAAGAAAAACGTGCGAACGCAGGGATTTAAAATTACTCCAGATGTGCTGATATTCTTAACTTTTATGGCAAAATGTGATAATATTACAATACATATTTAATAGTAAAACGTAATTCCCAGCATGATGAAACTGAAGACTCCTTCCACATTAATGATTAATAAACATTAATAAACTGCAGATAATTAATTAACTCACTAATTATAATTGAGAAAGCTCGATTTGTAGGTTATAATTGGATTTGATTAATCAGGAAATTAGTACTTAGATTAGAAGTGTGTTTAAAAAAACACTAAAAGTGTGAACGCAGGGATTAAAACGTTATTTACATGCTTATGACTCTGACCTCCGTGTATGTTCTGATCTTGTACAAGCATACAAGATTACAGGATTTACGTAGCATAAAATGACACAAATAAAGAAATGTCAAATAAATATCAATTCCTGGGGGCATCAGCGATCTCATCCCACGCTCACTCAGCAGGAGGTCCAGCCTGATTAAGCGTGGTGGGGGTCCGTTCCACAGGAAAAAAAAAAAAACAGCTGTCATTCTGAAACTCGTACATCATGAATCATTTGTGTCTGAGAAAAAGAAATATTGAGAAAAAAAAGAAACATGAGCTTCATCAAACCGAAGTAGAACAGAAGACAACAAGACGCCCAAAAGCATTTAATTTTTTTTGCGAGCACAAATAACGGCGCTGCTCTGCTCAGATGTGTGTGAATATTTAAATATGTAAAAGAAATCACAGCTGGGGGTCTTTCATCACTCACAATACTCAAATATTTACTTTTCTCTTTGCTCCATTGTTTAGGGGACGACGTACAATAGCTGCAATAGAGTTATTACTGCAGTATGTTCCAGGGTCGGGAGTGAACAAACACTCTGTCCTGCTTCTCAGGTAAATTCTTATAATGAACCTTGAATGACCTGCTGGTGGCGCTATAGAGTTTTACATTTTAATCAATTTTTTTGTGAATCGTATTTTTTCCACCAATTCTTTAGATTCTTTCTGATAAAACCACAAACCTCGATAAGCGTTTAACTCCACCCTCCAGCTCATGGTCATTCCTATGGGACGCGGTTAAGCCCAAAAGTGATGTACTGTAATCTGTAAGTACATTTCCCATAATGCCTGGATTACTTATAAAAAAAAAGGAAAATCGCCAGCATAAACCATTAGCCCTTTAACAGAGATTGTAGAGGGAGAGCAGCGCGTTGTTACAGCATGTTCAGGTGTGATCTGATCTCGAGAAGGTGCTTGGACCACTACAGATCACATCACATGGATATACAGAAGTTCTATAGTTATTGTAGCTTCGTTATCCAGTCAGGTTGGGTTTCAATGAAGAGATTGTTTTATTTGAGTATTTTTCTGAGTCTGTTATTTGGTAGTTGGCATCTTGCAGAAACCTGCTCTATTATACATCACATAACTACCTGAGATACGACCACAAAAAAGAATGGAGAAATGAGAAAACAAATGGAAATGAATACTTGTTGCTTGAAGGTTACCGGCAGTTTAATTGCCTTCATCTTTCAAAAGACTTACAAACTAAGCATTTAAGAGTTGAGGGGCCTTTCTCAAGGGCCCAGCATTGGCAGCTTGGTCGTACTGGGATTTAAACTTGTGACCTTCAGATTTAATATCCAATGTTCTCACCCCTAAACTACCGCCTCCTTTCTTTTACTTACTTTTTCCACACAAAACTCAGGTCATGGGTTCAAGGTCTGGGTCCTTCATTACACAGCAGAGCAAATGAGTTAATGTTCATGCAAATCATACCTTCTGCATGACAGCAGTATCCAGACTATAATCTCAGACAATAACATGCTGATTTATTTCATTCATTCACCTATTAAAATCACCCAGAATTGAAAAAGAACAGAGTTATTGTGGTGGAAACTCCACACACTTTACCACCATTTGTGAAGAAAGGAAGTGTCAGGTGGTTTCAGAAACACGGCATGTCTGACTGATCAAAAACATGGGGATGAGTTTTTTTTATAAAAGAAGCTTCGACAGCAGAGGAGGTCCAGATCGCTGGTTTCTATTAATGTGCACCTTCTAATACATTATCAAGGTTTAAAGACTGATACATTAAAGGAGATGTTTATGGAACATCTTTAGTGTCAGAGGGTTAAAAAATCACATTTTAATAAATAAAAATGGAATGAAAACCATTCGCAATATGAGCTTCAGCCTGATTACTCCACCTCATCAATTATGTTCCTTAACACAAAAATCTGTGCATATTGATTCCAGATCCAACCAGATTCCCGAGTTCTATAGGAACATCCTAATACAACACGAAAAACAATCATGTTCCCTCATTACGGCTGGTGGTCTCATCAAGCGTGTCCTCAGCGACCTCCTGACCTGTAGACCATGCTCTTGATGTGAAAGCAGCTGAACAGACCGCTAGTTTGTGGCTTAATTAGCCGGGCAGCCGCGAGGTCATCCAGAGCCAGGACTCAAGATCATGTGTCAGGCCAACAAGGGTCCAGCACATGTTCAGGTCACAGGTCAAAGGGGTAATCATGCGAAGATGTAGAGAGTGGAGACTTTCATGTCTATAGCTTCAGGTCTACAGAAAAGAGCAGAGATCTACAGAAACCTTTACAGATGTTCTTTTGTTCCACTACAGAAGATTGAGGAATTAGGTTATGTATTAGAGTCTGTTGTTTGAGATTCTGAGCGATGTGAATTATTTGGGAGAACGTCTGGAGAGTCAGAGAAGGTAAAGGTTTGAATAAATCAGTGTTTAAGAGGAGTGCTGAGAGAGAGAGAGAGAGAGAGAGAGAGAGAGAGAGAGAGAGAGGGGAAGAGAGAGAGAGAGAGAGAGAGAGAGAGAGAGAGAGGGGAAGAGAGAGAGAGAGAGAGAGAGAGAGAGAGAGAGAGAGAGAGAGAGAGAAAGAGAGAGAGAGAGAGGGGAAGAGAGAGAGAGCGAGAGAGAGAGAGAGAGAGGGGAAGAGAGAGAGAGAGAGAGAGAGAGAGGGGAAGAGAGAGAGAGAGAGAGAGAGAGAGAGAGGGGAAGAGAGAGAGAGAGAGAGAGAGAGAGAGAGAGGGGAAGAGAGAGAGAGAGAGAGAGAGAGGGGAAGAGAGAGAGAGAGAGAGAGAGAGAGAGAGAGAGAGAGAGAGAGAGAGAGAGAGAGAGAGAGAAATAAACTGCTGGGGTAATTATTGAAAATCACAGCGGTTCGGTGAGTTATGTCTTGCTGTGCTTCATAATCATATAATTTTCCTTTCTATATTTGACTCTATAAATATTTAGAATTCAGCTCCACCTCCACCTCCAGATGGACTCCATCAGACGTCCACACAAAAGAGATGAAATCCGGCCTTGAAAGCGTTCCTGTTTCTCTGTGGCCTTGGCCATTAGGACACTCCGGGTGGCCTGACGTCACCAGAGACCGCCCGGCGTCCACACGAGTGGCATGTGGCATGCGCCGTCCATGTTCTGAATTAAGAACCTTTAAAAAAAAACAAAACGATGCTTTCACCTACTGTGGGAGGAAAATAAATTAAATCCCCAATCCGACCTCTGCTCAGGGACCTCCAGCTTCTCCTCCTCACTTCCATCACCTTCCCTCGGACTTCCCCTGTGGTTTTTCTGCCCACTCCTATAAATAATCACCTTGTGGGTCCACAATAATTATATGTACTCGGCTCTCACCTGGAGCTTGGAGTTTGGAGACTTGCTAGTTAGTGTAGTTTGACCTACATATCCGAGATACGCCTGAAACCAGGCATTGTGCTCATGGGAGAGTGGATTAAGTCTAAAAATGCTCTAATACCCCCTCAATCCTGCTCTTTCCAGAACATACTCGGGTGAGAAAGCGTCCAGTCTGTTCTCTTCTCCATCTTACTGGCAAGCGCGGAAATGTTAACTGCCAATAAACGGCCTTCACGGCGGGGATTAGCGAGCCACTCCGCATATGTTCCTAATAGAGTAGAAGACATTACCGCTTATTTTTGTAACCCTCCCAGTTAAAAGCACGAGCCAAGATCATTTCCCTGTCAGACCAAACACGATCACGGCCTGATGAAAGATAAACTGATCAAATAAACGAAGTAAATATGAAAACGAATGTCCGAAATTGCTACGTAAACATAAAGGACATTAGTCCCAATGTTCATGATGGTTTTTGCTCGTTGAAACGTTTAGATTCGAGCACTTTATTGCTGATTTTGTTTAAAGATATGGAGCACCCCGTTGTGACAGGAGCATTAATATGCTGTTCAGAGCAGCACTGCTACATTCACATCTGCACACTCATCTGTGAAACTGGAGACAAGCGCGTAAGGAGGACATTCTCCTAAAGCAAATATTTGGCTAACACTTCAAATCTTTTTTTCCCTCCAGCTTATGGAATATGTGCAGGAGGGGAAAAACGTGGCAGTGGATGAATAGCAGAGTTAAGATGAGGGTCAGGAAATGGGCAGCCGCTGGTTCCATCCATCTCCAACCCCATTAAAATGCCTGGAAGTCTGGAGTTAGTGGGTGAGTGGAAGGAACGCTTGAGTGGTGATTCATCTGAATGAGGATGTTCTCACAAAGCGTCCCGTATCATAAGTTATAATTGTAGCTTTTAATTACAGCATTAATAATTCTCTGTGCATTAGTGAGACTGATACACTCAACTCCTCTAAAATAGGATCTCTATCTTAACAATTGTGTGCCTGTGTGTGTGTGTGTGTGTGTGTGTGTGTGTGTGTGTGTGTGTGTGTGTGCTGTCCGACATTAGGATGCTCAGGTGATGACCAAATAAAAAAAGATTTTCACAGGCAACTCATTCGTACATTCGATTTCAATCCAAACGTATTCCTGCAGCTTTTTTAATGACACACACACAGTCACAAGGCAGTTTTATAGAAATCCAGATGTAGATTTAGATCCCAGAAGATGTGACAGTAAAGAGGAAAAACTCCCAGTACATTTGAAAAGAAAAAGAAACCCAGGCAGACATTATCTAGATGATTCTGTCAAGGCTCGATGGTCTACTGGACTATTTTTAGCCACGCTCTTATGTCTCGTCTCGTCTCGTCTCAGCTCGGCTCGACTCGGTCACCGGGGCCTGAAGGGGAACCAGACTCGGGATTTAGGAGGTGACAAATTCAGCACGGGTACTTAGGCAAGGCAAGGTGCGCTTAGCGCTGGAAATAGCACCGATGTGAGGGATTAACGATATTCTACCAGGCTTTTGGAAGCTTCTCTGTGAGAGAAACCAAAAGCTCTTGTTTGTCCATGAAGATGTGAATTTCCCTCTGGAATGAATGCAGTCTTTCTGTCCATCCGTCAGTCTATAAGACTCAAGCAATGAGAGCAGATTTGAGCAGAAATGATCAGATGAGTTGTGTGGACATAAACTGCCCATTTGCTCCTCATCACACACCCTTGTTTACCCCAATAAGGACGAGTCATGGATCCTTCCTGGCTCTCTAGGTGCTTCCTGTGTATTACACATAAATAGTGCACTCGGTCACTAAGGCATAATCAAAGCGCCCTAACATCTCATGTAAAAATCGAAAATCCACATTGCTGTGGGTTCTCTTCATTTCTGCATATGATTCGAATTCCAGCACGGACGCCGCTCGTCCTCGTCTCGTCCTCGTCTCGTCCTCATCTCGTCCCACCCGCAGTGGAGACGCAGCCCAGGGAATGGAGGCGAAAGGAAGGTCTACTCCATTTCGCACTAATGTGTTTTGTGTTTAGTGCTGAACTGTCTTGTTTATGCGAAGATAATGGGAAACATTTAAAATGCAAATTTCTCTGCTGTATTAATATGTGACAGACTCCAGAGGGGGAGATGGTTCCAGGTATTTATACCCAGGATTCACCATCGCTGCGCTTTATCACACCGAGACGCTCAACAAACTCACCTGAGGCTCGAGTGAGACTCGTGTACTGACACACGCGACGACTAAATGCAACATGAACCATAAATATGTGATTAGAGAAGTGTGGAGTGGAGATGAGCTCCAGCACACTGCTCCCTTTCTGTTGTTAGTGGAGCTGCGATACGCCATGTTTCTGCTTTTAATACTGTCACAGTAGGTGTGGTGTTCCAGATGTTATATTCATTTTTACAGTGGGTGTGGTGTTCCAGATGTTATATTCATTTTTACAGTGGGTGTGGTGTTCCAGATGTTATATTCATTTTTACAGTGGGTGTGGTGTTCCAGATGTTATATTAATTTTTACAGTAGGTGTGGTGTCCAGATGTTATATTCATTTTTACAGTAGGTGTGGTGTTCCAGATGTTATATTCATTTTTACACTAGGTGTGGTGTTCCAGATGTTATATTAATTTTTTACAGTCGGTGTGGTGTTCCAGATGTTATTATATTTATTTTTATTCCAGATGTTATGGCAGGTTTCGTTTTTTCATAATGTTTTTACAGTGGGTGTAGTATTCCAGATGTTTTGGTTGTTGGGTTTGGTTTAACAGTAGGTGTGGTATTGTAGATGTTTGGATAGTTGTGTTTGGTTTATGTTATGTGTAGCATTCCAGATTTGTCAGTATTTTTATGTATTTATTTTTTAATACAATTAGCATGGATCTCCAGATTTTTTGGTAGTTTTTGTTGTTTTGTTTTTAGGGCAAGTGTGATACAGATGTTTTGGTAATTTTAACAATAGGTATAATATTACAGATGTTGTAGATTTGTTTGTTTTTATTGTGTGGTATTTGAGACGTGTCAGTTATTTATTTTTGTTTTACAGTACATGTGGTATTTCAGATATTTTGGTAGTTTTAACAGTAGATGTGGGTTTTCTGATGTTTTAGTAGTTGGTGTTTATGGTAGATGTGGTATTCCAGATGTTTCAGTAGTTTGTGTTTATGATAGGTCTAGTATTCCAGATGTTTCAGTAGTTTGTGTTTATGATAGGTCTAGTATTCCAGATGTTTCAGCAGTTTGTGTTTATGATAGGTGTGGTATTCCAGATGTTTTTTTTTTTTGTAGTTTGTGTTTATAGTAGGTGTGGTATTCCAGATGTTTCAGTAGATGTGTTTGTTTTTATTTTAGGTATGTGTGGTATTCCAGATGTTTCAGTGGATGTGTTTGTTTTTAATTTAGGTAGGTGTGGTATTCCAGATGTTTCAGTAGTTTGTTTATTTTTACGGTGCATGTGGTATTCCAGATGTTTGGGTAGTTTGTTGTGAAAGTGGAGGTGTGCTCATCACGACCCCACGCCCGTCTGCGTAAGCGATGTGCGAGTCTCATGGGAAGTTCTTAAATGGCAAAGTGGAAATGCGAAATTCATTCACATGTGGATGTTAAATTAGGTGCCGAGCCGCTGCGGGTTCTGCCATGGAAATGTCCCTCTGTCGTGTTTTGGATTCGATATTCGGCGGCACGCAGCTTGTTTAAAATAAACCAGGCGTAATGAGTTTGTGCCGTGGCGCTGAGCGGCCGCCTCGCAAGGTCCCATAAATCACCGCGGATGCTGGTGTGTGTTTAAAATATGGCGTCTGGGGTAGAGAGAGAGAGAGAGAGAGAAAGAGAGGGAGGAAGAGAGAGAGAGAGAGAGAGAGAGAGAGAGAGAGAGAGAGAAAGAGCGATGTCGGGACGGACCAGCCCTTATCGGCCATTGCAGACGCCGCCTACATCACACACTCCAGATGGCCCCTCATACATCAGGCTCTTTACCTCACTGACACACACACACACACGCACACACACACACACACACACACACACACACACACACACACACACACACACTTGTCCCCTGGCCTGCTTCCTCTTTAGTCACCCAAAAACTGTCCAGCGCAGCTCCGTCTAACATACGAGCTGATGGATTTTCACCACACGGTACAAAACGCCACACGATGATAAATTATGCATGATGTTACGCTGAAATTCAGTTTAAAGGCACCCTAAGTAGTGAACTAGTGAAATTCTGATTCTTCTGACATTCTGTTAATGTTCACCTCATCATTATGATATGAAGAACACTGTGTCTCAGCCTAAGTGCACCTTTAGTGTGTACTGGGGCACAAGTGTGTGGAGTCTCACAGGCTAAACCATGATTTAAATATACGCTTAATACATACCCTGAGCATGAGGATGAAAGATCTCATTCCAAGTGCTTCAAGATATATATGATGATGATCACCTTCAGAATAGTCCCCATTCACAGCAATACATCTTCTAGTGTTCTTCTGGAATGTGTCCTGGAAGTCTTCTTTTCGAAGTGCATTGAGCATCTTCTGCGATTCATGCCGGATCTAAACGGTGTCAAAATGGCAACCTTTAAAATGGATCTTCATCTTCTGGAAGAGGGTGAAGTCTGCAGGCACCAAATCTGGACAGTGGAGTGGATGTGGAAGTAAGATCGTGTGGATCGTTCTCCGATGGTCATCATGCATGACTTGGTGAACGGTTTCAACATTTTCTATGGTTGAGCTCATTGAAGGTCTTTCTCATCTGGTGGAAACTACATGGGACTACACGTGGTTGGTACAGCACCAGTTACACCATCAGTCTCCAAACCTTTTTACACCAACTTGAGCTGTTTGTTTTATACTGTGTAGTGCACCTGAACATGAGCTTATCGATTAGATGAATGAACTTTTAGTAGTGCACTAGGACATGAGCCGTTCACTCCGGGGGTCAAACTGATTGATTTTGTATCGGCTGCGTCGCAATTCGATTATACCCTCTGTAGTGCACTAAATTGTTGAGTTAATCGATTAGACTGAGCTACAATTTAAATGTACACTATGTAGTCCACCAGGATGCAGAGCAATAAGTGAATTTGTTGCATTGCCCTGGCCTTCATCTGATTCACTGTAGTGGAATATTGATGAAGTTCTGATGCAGCCTGTGAGCAGCCACAAGATGTGTGTGTGTGTGTGTGTGTGTGTGTGTGTGTGTGTGTGTGTGTGTGTGTGTGTGTGTGCGCGCGGGTGTGCGACTGCGTGTGTGTGTGAGTGTAAGAAATGCCACCCTGGCAATCACACTGGCCTGGATTCGGCTGCAGGTCTGATAGTGAAGGTTCTCCGAGCTCCAGCTGAAGCTGTAGGTGATAAGTGCCATTCTGCACTCGGATTTGTTTGTGAAGCGGCACAATGTTAATATGAACTTTTGGGTGAGATAATGGTGTGCTAATTGAAGCGTTGCTCGCATTTAATTACTTCTTTATCACACTATTAATATTAAACAGTCTCGCTGCTGTTCTACACAAAACCTTTTCAAACTGGTGCAGCTTCTGCTTCTTCATGCAGACCCACAGGGTAAAGCAGAAGCTCCACGAGGCCTGATTCTCAACTCATGGCCTCCACAATGCTCACACACACAATCTCCATGACAGAGGAAAACATCTGGATCCTCCCTAAAAATCTTCACCCTGTGTAGGTCTCTATGGAACAAGCTGGTGTTGTGAGCAGCACACACACCCTACAGAGTGAACTAAAGGGAATCCTGTCCACTCGACTGTGGTGTCACACTGGACTGACGTTGTTTTAATCACTATCTGATGGATTCTACATTACCAGAACGGACTGCTGCTTTATAAAGATAAATTAAAAGACAGAACTTTTATCCGCGGGAATCCTGTAAGCCACGAGCTCGCTGGAAACTTTCCTAAACCTGTCTGAAAATTAGATTTGCATGCTGACAATAATATCTCCAAAAAACACACGGTGTGCGCGAGCGTGTGCGTGAGCGTGTGCGCTCCTGCCACGTTTCTAATCTTATTTAGCACCAGAGGAACATGTTGACTTTAATCACAAAGAGGATCTCAAACGCCATCAACGAAACTCGATTAGCGCTCTGGAAGTGGGCAGGTGGGCAAAGTATAAATAAATAAATAAATATCTGAAATACGGGTCTCCATTGTGCATTTTCTTTTTTTTTTAAATCATCCATCGTTCAGAGAGAAAGCGATGTAGCTTTGCTTTTCTTTTCTTTTCCAGCAGGTACAGATAAGCCTCTGCTCTGGCCACTCTCCGTCCTGCCCTCTGATTCGCAGATCAGAAAAAAAGAAGCAGTGAGCAAGTCCCATCAGTGTGGCTTTATCACCAATAATCAGCAATTTTTTTTCCCTTCGTCCACTCCTGATCTCAATCTGGGCCTTGCACATCAGCGCTCACCCCAACCACCACCTTCTCCACCAACATGTTCTCCACCACCACAACGTCATCACCCCCCCTTTAGCAGCCAGCTAATTTCTTATCGGCTGAGCGAAAGGAAGCGCATTGGCACTTCTGGGCGCGCTGCAGTCACACATGGTTACACACAGGTTCCCTCACGCTGTGTTGGAGATAATGAAATTCGCTCCACAGGGTTGAAAGTCAGGAGGAAAAAATTATTTGGGCAGGTTACTGTATAAAACACATTTCCTCGTCCTCTAGCCGGCGCTGAAGTCTGAAGTCTGGCGCTGGTATTCTGCGTCGCTCGTTCATCTTAGTATTTATGGTGGACTTGCTGCCCTCTGGAATTTACAGTAGTGTGTCCTGGCTTTTTTTTTTTGTATTTGAGTAGTGGACACCCAAGCAGAAGTTTAGTAGGTGCCTTTTGAACCTTGTATTCCACATTTGCTCCCCACATGCTGGTATGATAAGCTCCACTCTTCCGAGAAGATGTTCCACTAGATTTTGGAGTGTGTTTTTTGAGATTTGTGCTCATTCATCTCTAAGGTTTGAGATTTGGTATATGGTGAAGCAACGTCACAATTTCGGGGTTTAATATATTTTTAATTTGCTGCTATATTAATTGCTATAATTTCAACCTGCTACTCCAGAACTTATTGGTGGTGGATGAAGTACCATGTTCCAGGACATGAGTAAAAGTACTAATCCCCTGCATCCTTCTCCAGGAGCAGTGAAAGTCCTGGAGAAGACTCTGGGACACACTGAGCTGACAGTCGGTTCTCGAGCGTTGGTCGGCTTCATTTTCATTTTTCTCCTGTCTTTAGTTGGACGGGTTTTTTTTTTGCCCTGATGCAGATGATGCGAGGCAACACCACAGTCCCTTTTCTCAGATCTGGTTCTTTAGTGTCGGTTTGTGTGTCCCTGCTTTCACATTTCTACTGGAGTAAATGTACTGAAAGTTCTTGCTTCTACATGGACTTCAGTATGAACAACAGTAGTGATGTATGAGAAATCTATGTGAATAATGGATGAAGTTGTGTGACACACACACACACACACACACACACACACACACACACACACACACACACACACAGTGAGAGTATTGTTACTCCACACACTCTTATCAGAACGGTGATGTAAGGCTTGTACCTTCACCACAGCTTCTCATTCAACACTCTACTACCTTGTCGTGAGGAACAACATGGATTTCTGAACCGTAATGGAGTAAAAAGTGAAGTATTATATGAGGTGGTATTCAAATGTTTTGAGACTCGCTCTTTTTTCCGGTGGGTGTGGAAGTAAGATCGTCTGGATTGTTCTCTGATGATGTTCATGCACGAGGTTCTGAATGGTTTCGACATTTTGTTGAAAGTCTTTCTATTTTGTCCCTCTTCTGCCTGCAAAAGCTCGCAGGTAAAATGTATTAGTTTCATTTAAATGCACTGACTGCTACTTCCTGCTTCTTCCTGCTGCTGCTACTTCCTGCTACTTCCTGCTGCTGCTTCCTGCTACTTCCTGCTACTTCCTGCTTCTTCCTCCTGCTACTTCCTGCTTCTTCCTGCTACTTCCTGCTTCTTCCTGCTGCTGCTTCCTGCTACTTCCTGCTTCTTCCTGCTGCTGCTTCCTGCTACTTCCTGCTTCTTCCTGCTGCTGCTTCCTGCTACTTTCTGCTTCTTCCTGCTACTTCCTGCTTCTTCCTGCTGCTGCTTCCTGCTACTTCCTGCTACTTCCTGCTTCTTCCTGCTACTTCCTGCTTCTTCCTGCTGCTGCTTCCTGCTGCTGCTTCTTGCTTTTCAGTTCCATTTGCTTCCCTTTTGAATACGAATGAAAATGAAATGGAAAATGAACAAACGTTTGTTTTATTTGAGTTTGACTGTTTGTGTAAATGATGAACATGGACATGAACAATGATCTTTTTTTTTTTTTTTTTATCATTTATTTTAGTTTAGTTTCCATTGTTGATTCTGTGCAGTAGATACATAACAGTTTATTTGGTTTGAGTAATTTATTATTATTTTTATATTTTAACGCCATTTTGCAGAAGTCACATGAATAATTTTATTCTCCTGCAACCTGCACACGCGAGTATTTTTCATCACATCTCGCGGTAGTGCAGGTCTCCAGAACAGATAGTTGAAGCCCCTCTGTACTGCCCCCCTGCTGGAAATGTCTGTAGTTTAGTGTTCTTAAAGGTCAGATAAGATCTTTTTGAGCTTTGCTGATAGCTAAGTAGCTAACACACACACACACACACACACACACACACACACACACACACACACACACACACACACACAAATAAAATGAAGTAGCTAGAAATGCTGCTCTGTAACAATATCAAACCTTCAGCTAAGGAAACAAGACCTTGCTGATCTACAGAAACGCCAACACAACAAAAAGTCGAGTTCTTGAAGTTTGAGACGTAAAAATAAACCCTGTGACATTCTACAGCAAAGTGACACGGTTTATACTATATAGGGACTGAAAATGTGTTACCTTATATATGTCTTTGTGTGTGTGTGTGTGTGTGTGTGTGTGTGTGTGTGTAGCTGAAACATAAGGGACTTTGCACTGTACACTTTATTTTTTTCTCCACACAGACCTCCAGCCCACGCTCGTGACTTTCCGTGCCCGATGAGACGATGGATTCCGATTTAGCTCGTTGTTCAGTGACTTTTCGTCTTTAGAAATTCGCACGGAAGCACTTTTATGAAATCCCTCTTAACGTGATTTTGTTCCCGTGCGTGGGACGTGTACGAAAGGTTGGGGTGGAGGATGAGGAGGAGAAAAAAAACACCACACAAACCATGACATCACAAATACAGCCTCGTGACAGGGCAGGGAAGGATGGGGATGAGCTCGGGGAGGAATATTCCATTACTGTCACCTGGGGAGGGGAAACACATTGCTTACGGACTTCACTTTTGCTCCATGACGCTTCCTGTTAGTCACCAAGCGCTCGGAAAATAAAGGTGATATCGATCGGATCTGAGCAAACAGAGAGTTTTTACATGTGTATATATATATATATATATATATGTATTGAAATGAGAAAACATTAACAAATAATTTAATGTAGAAATGGCAGAAAAGTCATTTGCCTGTTGATTTGTTCTGAATGATCCTGAGGTCTTGATATTGTGAGGAACTGTGCTTAGATAGCTAAAGATATAATCTTTTCTAGAACATTTTCAGACTGTTGAAGAGAAAACCTCTTATACATTTATTTTATATCATTTACCTGCAAATGTGGCTCAAGTGTATGGAATTATGTTCCTGTTTTTACTTACGTTACTGCAGCTATCTTCATTTCTTTTTCCTTTTCTCTTTTTCTCGTTCTCTAAAAAAGAAATAAAAACACAACTAAAAGCAGCTTTTCAGAAAACAGGATGTGTGAAATTCTGATTGAAAAAAAAAAAAAAAAACCTCTGACACTAAAGACGTGTTCCGTAAATGTGATAAAAAAAAACAAACAAAAAAAAAAAACACGTCTCTTTTCAGGAAATTTCACAAGTCCCTGTGAATAAGTGGTTGCTATAGAAACGCATTTTAACAAGCTGTAAGGGAGGAAGCTGAAGCGACACTTTTCAACCAATAAGAATTCAGATGAAACATAAAACCTGGGTGCAGGAGAAAGTTTCTACTGAAACAAAGACAGGAACCGTGCAGAAACCTCTTCTTCTTCTTCTCTTATTATTAATTTATGAACGACTTCACAACCTGGTGTTAATGTTTCTAGTTTTATAAACAGATAATTGTTGTTTGTCTGAACTTCGTTCGTTCTGTCTGCTGCACTTCCTTGATATTTTTTGTCAGTTTTTCACAATTTATTCTAACAGACCTCAGGAGCTCAGGTGCCCTAGAACTCCTGATTGTGACAAACAGCTCCATGTCATGAAGAAAGAACTCTATTTCTGATCAGACACCGTGTTCACCTCCTTCAGCCGAAACCTAATACTGTCTCACAAAACTCACTTTTTTCTCCTATTTAAAAAAAAAATAAGGCTGGACTTCTTGGCTGTCTGCTCTCATCATGTGGGAATGCACAAATCCTCCTGCGGCGCTGCCTGGCCTCGGGAACGAGACGGATGGAAAGAGAGAGAGAGAGAGAGAGAGAGAGAGAGAGAGAGAGAGAGAGAGAGAGAGAGAGAGAGAGAGAGAGAAAGAGGGCCTTTAGGCACCAGAAACCCAATAATGCATTTGATTCATATTGCTATTATGTCAGCAGATTTATCGGTGGAATTGTGCGAGGCCGTCCCTCCCGTCATCACCGATTCACACCGACTGGAGGAGGGTTTTGATTTATTTATTTAGATCATTTCTTTCTGCCTTCCTGAAAGTCGTTTTGATTTAACAGTGATAAAAAAAAAGAGAGAGAAAAAAACCCAGCAGCGGATCCGGAGTTGTAGATCTCATCTGTAATAACGTCTTGTCTTCGAGCTATGACTCTTTTCCCGGAGACGTTTGGCCACTTTTCTTTTCACGTTCTGAAAAAAAAAATGAAACAATCTCTCAGTATCTCGTGCTGTTATAGGAAAATAATCCGTGATGTGAAGCAGACTTTCGTTTTCATTATTTCCCACTTACGGCGTGTCCCGGAGTGTTTTATTCGTCTCCGAATCACATTTAATAATTTCAAACGTCCTTAAAACAAGGCAGTTCCTGTTCTTACTCACGCTACAGCAGCTATAAACAGGAATTTGGTCACTAATGCGTGGGTAATAAATGGATATGTCTGGAAAGTTACAGCTTTACAAAGCACTGATACTGGAGACTCCTTCCACAAATATTAAATACACTGGAAAAAGGATTCACTGTTATGAATTTATTTTAAAGTCTGAAGAAGAATGAGTCCCACCTTCTGACCAAACACAATCCAGATCTCAACTGAACCATGGTGTCAAAACAAATAATATAATACTCAGGATTTGGTAACGTTCCTGATAGCTGACTGATTGTTATAGTTTGCTTCTGACAGGTTGCTCGAGGAATTAAAGGTCACCTGAAACATGTCAGATCTCATTCAGCTTCTCAGCTGGAGGATCCACACCAGAGTCACACCGGAGATGTTCTCCTCATCCTCCCTCTTACTGCTGGGGTTTCTATGCAGCTTTTCATTTCAAATAAGATAAACTTCTAACACAACATAACATGTAGGACAGAACTCATTGGATAAAACATTAAAATCTCATCACTTTTGACTCTTATAGTCCAGTCTCAGGTCCTTTTGTTCCGCCTTTATACAACTTTATAACTGCCTTATGGCTGTAAAAAGTTCTCCCTCAAAATATGTGTAATGTATATTTTAATTAGAAAGTCTTTGTATTTCCTGTAAATATTGTGTAAACCTTTCGCGATAAAGCCGACACTGCGAAACGCATGTTTATTTACTGTACAATTCACCTGAAACTTGGAAGTGAAACTGCTTTGAGATCATTGAACTGAATTGATAACTTTTTCTCCTTGAATATGAATTAAAGAATCCCCAATAGTCTAAAAATTCAAAAAGTCAAAAGTTTCATAGCTTTTCTCTGGAGTGCGCCGCTTCAAGCAGTCTGTTTACACTGGAGTTTCTATCCAATCAAATCTCAGCCGTAATCACGTGTTGCCAGGGTCGGAGATATTTATCCCCCTTGAGCCTTCACAGTCAAAGTTACAGAAATACAAGTGAGGTTGCCCTCTGGTGACTGGGAGGTATGATATTATATTTTGATTTCATTTGGGCTCTTGTTTTGATTATACTTTGGTCACCTACCAACCAGTTCTTCATTATGTGTAACTGAGATTTATTGTGTCTCGTAGCTGTATGTCTTCTCAAAATCTTTATTCTGTCTGTAATTGTGTACTTTGCCAATAAATCAAGGCCGTGAATGGAGCTGTGTGTATGGAGCGCTTCAGATGGAGAGCTGTTTGGATGTGTGGAGGTGTGGGACAGTAGAAGTGCCAGATCCTCAGATGCTCAGAAATGCCCACCAGCTGAATACCGGAGAGATGAACCAGTCTGTGATGTGGCGGGAAGAACAATGAAATGCTAATGCGCTAAGCCCGGTGTGGTTTTGACTTAGCAGAGCTCCACAGATGGTTAGGGAGAACGGACAGCCCTCAGGGTAGCACAGAGAATGTCAACAGGTAGGCAGCTGTCAAAAGATTGGTGGTTTCCTGCTGCTTTCGCCAAATCGCGTACGGCTCTCTGACATTTGTTCTGCGCCATCCGTGTGCATCTGCCGTTCCGAGCTTGTGCACATTTTTTTTTTAGCAACATCTGTGACTGGTGTTGAAGAATTAAAATCCAGATTGTAAACGCAGCAGGTTAATTTTTTTTTTTTTTTTTTTTTTTGATGATGTCCTACTTTTTTGGATAATTCCAATCCCATTTCTGCACAGTCATCTCCAGGATGAATGGAGCGTTGGAAGGAATGGATTGAACGCCTTATCAGCGAGGCCCAGTTGGTGCGAGACGCACTTATCGTGACTCTTCACATCAACTTCGGACCAGGCCTGGTGTGTGTTCAGAACAGGAGGTGTGCAGAACCGCAAGAGCTGCCCTGACCGATTGTATAGGAGCTGCCGAGAGTCGGCTAGCAGATATCCCCTATCTCCCAGAGGCTCTTTGCTCTGCCACTCCTCCAGACTGACAAACTGTCTCCTCCCTTTATCTCTCTCTCGCGTTCTTTCTCTTTGACTCTATAGTTCTTTCAGTCATTTGCTCACTTTTCTTCACGTTGACAGCAGATAAAGCGATGGTGAATATCGCACCTGTCGTATATTATTTATACACTTTACAGGCAGCAGTTTGTGGAAACCTGTCCAAAGGTTTGGTAGTGAAGATTGGTCAATAATAACCTTCACTCCTCTGGGAAGATGGTCCACTAGATTTTGTGGAGATTCATTTCACCACAAGAGTGTAAGTAAAGTCAGGGACTAATGTAGGTGAGGTGAAAAGGTCTCTGGGTTGTAGTCTTCAATAGAATTGGAGCTCTATAGCAGGAGATCTTCCACAACTTTCAACCTATGGAAAGCAGATCTTCATGGAGCTGGATTGGTGCACAGGGGCATCACCATGCTGGAACATCTCAAGTAAAGGGAGTATTCCATGCAATTGCATTCAAAGACATTTGTGTTCCTCCAGCAGTTTGGGGAGGAACTTCGTATGGCTGAAAACGTTATTATTCTCTCTCTCTCTATCTATCTCTTTCATTATAGATCTATATATGTAGTGATCTAGCGAGTGATGGAGATTATTCTGTGGCGTCCGATCCAATTCTCACCCTCTCCGCCTTCATTTCCACTCCATCACTGTGTGAAAAGGAACTTCCCCGTCCACATGTCATATTACAACAAAAAAGAAAAAGAAGAAATCCCTTTTTTCCCCTTTTATTCCTCCTAAATAGACCGCCTTTATTAGTCGGACATCATGAGAGCGGTTCATTGAGATAAAGCTCTCTCGAGCTGCCAATTTATGGCGCGCTCCCCCACAATGCCTCATTGTGTCAGGTGGAGGAGGAAGTGGTGAATGGCGGCCTCGTTTTACGATGTGTGAAAAGATAAGTAGCTCGGCGCTTCACAAAAGTCGACAAGAAACACCGAGGCCCCTTTTCTCGTCAGCCTTTGATTTCACGCTCTTAATAGACCACACAATGAGCTTTTGTCAGGGCACTCTACAACTCCAGGCTCTTCTCGGTGATGATAGCGCCGATACCGACTCCGTGCCAGCGATCTAATTGGTATGCATGAGTTCGGGGGAATCGAAATCAACTTTAATACGATTTTGTTTAACGAGACAAATAATGTCTATTTTTAAAAAGAGTCAAATCAATTTACAGAATTAGGTTTATTTTCTCATTTCTAAAAATTTTTTTGTAATTATACCTTCACGTCCTGAACATTGTGTGATGTAACATATTTGAGATAATTAGTTTTTAACTCTTGAGATGAGATAAATAATCAGTTGAAAGTGACATTGACAATTTGGGGAATTTTTTGAAATGTAATTACACTACTGCTGCCACTTTTATTTTTGATTTTTTAACCAGGCAGAAAAATAAATAAATAAATAAATAAATAAATAAATAAATAAAATGAGTAAGTAAGCATTCAAATAAGAACAATTTCAAATAAATACTGAAATAAAACTATTATTATATTATCTTTACTAATAATAATATCAAAAATCAAAGAAAAGAAAATATGGAAATAAATATTTATTTGTTTGTTTGTTTTATTTATTTATTATTATTGTTAGTAGTAGTAGTTTTATTCATAATTGTACAGTGGAGGTCAGTGTTTGTTGTACCTGTCATGTATCTGTATTAACCTCGTAGCTCCAGTACAAAGCTGAAGTAAATTCATGCAGTAATTTTGATTTGATTCTGATTTTGATCTGCTCTGCTGTATTAAGTGTGGAGTTTCTCCAAGTTTCTCCCACAGCGAGCGTTTAATGGCTTTCAGAAGCATGGATTTTTTTAATGGAGGTGTTTGTAATTTTCCCCCAAGAGAAACCCGTTCCGCAAACAATCAGGCATCACAGTGTGAGGATTTCAGCATGCTCTCGTTCACCAGGCTGATTTCGCTTTCTTCCTCTCTGTTTGTGTGGCGCGGGGGCACGGCGGGGTTCGAGGCGCTCGCTGGTGACAGAATCTCCGTCTGGCCGAGGCGATGATGATGAGCGCTGACGATCAGCCGGGTGGACGTGTGCACAGAGCAGCCTTAAACTGACAGATGATATCACCCCGGGCGGCCATGTTCCTACCGTCTGCTCGCTCTTCCCAATGACTTTCCTTATGCCCTCTGACCACGCCCAATCATTTATTTATTTATATATATACTGCAGCTTGTGCTGTGGTTTCTGCCCTTGGCTGGAACACTGACCCGTTTCAGGACGCACAAATATTGTCTGACGTTTGACATTCCCTTTCTTCGGATGACTCAGAAAAAGTGAAGCTGCTCTACACATGTTTTTATACACACTCATGTGGGTAGTGGAAGTGGTGAAGGCACTGGTTCAAATCCCAGCACCAACAATCTGCCACTACTGGGCCCTTGATCAAGGCCCTTAAACCCACAACTACCCCATTGTAAGTTGCTCTGGATGAGGGCATTCTCTGGATTCTTCACTCTGATTGGCTGTGCTGATTATGTTCTCTTGCAGTAGCACACAGAGTTTAATGGAAGGAGTCTCCAGTGTCAGCGCAGCGGCGACAGTCCGAGGGGAAGCGAAAAGTCTTCAAGAAAGACGAGTTTACGCTTTTTGGAAACAGGAAGTACTTTGTGTTGTGAATTTTCAGTGTAACAAAAACTAAAATAAAAAAAAAAATGGTTTTGTTCTTTAATAAAAAGAAAAATTGTGAAATAAAACACTTTCAATAAAACAAAAGGTCTAAAAATAATCAACTTCGGAGGGTAAATATATTATTTACTAATATCTAGAAATAATTTACTAAGAAATCTATAAATAATGATGTAAATAAAGAACACAGAGGCGATAAAAGGGCACAATCTTTAAAATTATTAATCTTTTATTTGTTATAAAGACAAATTGATTCAAAGACACAGTTCTGAATCACAGAAGTTGAACATGGGATATGAGTTTAATCAAATCTCCTACTGTTCATCATTTTCCAAAAACAGCGTAATTTAGAGTGTGTGATTCCTTCAGTGAGGTAACATCTAACTCTTCATAATAAATGATGGAATAAACACATCTTGGTCTCGTGGAACCTCGTCTTCAGGAGTTCTGTAATTCAGTCTGAGTTTAGCTCTGCTCGGTTTGGCTCGATGTGGAGAAACACTCCAGTAGAAGCTGATCTTCATCACCATCTCAACTGGGCGCCCCGCTGTGCTCCTGCTTACATCATAGATGTTCTGGATGATGTGCATGTGTGTGTGTGTGTGTGTGTGTGTGTGTGTGTGTGTGTGTGTGCGCGTGCATGTTCAGGAGGCTAAAGCTGAAAAGGTTTATATCCAACTTTAAGGGGAAAGTGTGGCAGAGGCAAAGCGGAGTCACGTATCTGATCACATTCTCGCCTTCACATCTGGAATTCGGTTTATTTCGTCGCCCACTTTGTGGCTTTAATCCAGTCCAGGACCCGAAATCAGATAAGTTCAGAGAAAGTAGCTCGAGGTGATCCATCGAGCTGTTTAGAGGTGGAGGTGGGGAGTCTCTCTAACGAGCGGCGCTAGCGTAACGCTCCCAGGCACTCTTTATTATTTTAACCTCAGCCATCATTCTCCTCATGATCACCACAAACCTCATCTTCATTTCTTCTTCTACAGGAACGCACTTGATATACATTTATAGCCCTTATTTAGCTTTATTTCTTTATTTCCTTCTACTGTTTTATACACCCCCATGTCTTAGTGCCAACACTCTAACTACCTCTCTTTCAACAAAAACAACAAACAAAACAGACTGAACACAAGCACGACAACAACAATACAATTTTATAGGAGTGCAAGTAAAAGAACTTAAAATGTAAATAATAAAAACTAAACCCTCTGAAGAAACGGTGAAGATCAGCAACAAGCGGCACGCATGCTTTACAAAAACAACAACAAAACAGCAAAAACAATTTAAGAGAAAATCACAAACAACATCCAAAATAAGACCCACAGCAACACTACACACAAAGAACACCCAAAACAACACTTACAGCAACACCACACACACAAACAACACTCACAGCAACACTACACATGAACGACAACCAAAAGAACATAGTAACCATAGTAACACTCACACACAAATAACACTCACAACAACACTACACACACAAAGCACAACCAAAACAACACCCACAGCTACACTACACACACAAACAACACTCACAGCAACACTACACATGAACAACACCCAAAACAACACGCATAGTAACACTACACACACAAACATCACTCACAGCAACACTACACACACAAACAATGCCCACAGCAACACTACACACACAAAGAACACTCACAACAACACTACACATCAACAACACACAAAAAAACACACATAGTAACACTACACACACAAAACAACACCCACAGCTACACTACACACACAAACAACACTCACAGCAACACTACACATGAACAACACCCAAAACAACACGCATAGTAACACTACACACACAAACATCACTCACAGCAACACTACACACACAAACAATGCCCACAGCAACACTACACACACAAAGAACACTCACAACAACACTACACATCAACAACACACAAAACAACACCCACAGCTACACTACACACACAAACAACACTCACAACACTACACACACAAACAATGCCCACAGCAACACTACACACACAAAGAACACTCACAACAACACTACACATCAACAACACACAAAACAACACACATAGTAACACTACACACACAAAACAACACCCACAGCTACACTACACACAAACAACACTCACAACACTACACAGACAATCAACACCCGAAACAACACCTACAACAACAGCACCCACAAGCACCAACAACAACTACAGCAACACTCACAATATCAGCAGCAACAGCAGGAGATTTCTAGTAACTGGAGTAAAGAGGAGAAATGTAAAGATAAGTGCAATGTTGAGGAGAACATTCCATTGTGGAAAGAGAAGAATCTTCAGTGATCTTCAGAACCCTGAGCACTGATCCTGCATTCTAATCTTTTCTCCCCTCAAACCTTCCTGGGTGAAGGATCTCTTCTTTCAGCCCACTTTATTTAACACACAAAGATTAATTACTTTC
>NC_139595.1:19369976-19437938 GCF_946808225.1 Silurus aristotelis | reverse complement strand
GTTTCAGGCAGCCATGTTTGTAGTCCACACACTTACAGTCTTATCTTACAATCTTATCAAGATTCATGAGCACTGGTGGTTGTGGAGAAATGAAAATTATATCGATCTGTAAATAAGTAAGTAAAAAAATGTATCAATAAATAAATATTGTTATTTATTTAAAAACATTTATTTAGAACAGAGTTTTCTTCTTAACATAAACCAACATTTAAATAAATAATAATAAAAAAGCAGTGGGATGTAAGTTATTGCTATACAGTGAGTTTTCCAAACATTTAGTTTCATTGTACAGAAGTTGCATCACGCCGTATTCATACTTTTTTTTTATTCCACAAGGTCTTTTCCTGAGTAGATTAAATTCCCAGTATTTTTTTGTTTTTCAGTCAATCTAAACACAACTACAAGCTTTTAAACAGATTTATTATACATTTCACTGTAGTAAGGTCTTTGTACAGATATGGCATCATCTGGAGTGGGAAAAAAAAAGGGGGGAAAATCTACAATGTTACTGTTAAGTCAGTTTGTGCGATAAATAAATAATGTAAAATAAATAACTAAATAAATCAGTGTTACAGCGGGGGGGTCCTGCTCTCGAGCCGGTGTGAACATCAGCAGGTCGGATATCAAGAAATCATTTTGCAGCACAACAGAAATGGAATTAGCCTGTAATTGTGTATTTGCAGCGAGAGCCCAGGTGCAGCGAGAACCTGCTACGTCAAGGCGAGATTGAGAATCGCCCAATCAAGCCTGTGCTCCAGCCGTCATCTCTGCTGAGAAAACGATCAACACTCCAGCAACAGATGGCTTTGGCCTTCGCTCAGGCCGAGCGTCCAACACGGAGATGCTCCATTCCGAGCACGATGGACCCGATCCCGAGATCCGTTCTCTTACCGCTGCGCTGACGCTCCTAATTTGGAATTAATTAAAATGTTACACCCAGCGTTAAGTCCGATCTCCTGCGTACGATTTATAGACCCTGTTCTGCAGTCTGTCTTATTTCTGGCCAACAAGCGCAGTGTAATAGGGCTTGCTGATGTTTTATTTATTTATTTATTTAGACTTGAAAAATACCTTCAAATTTATGACACACACACACACACACACACACACACACACACACACACACATTACATCTCACAACCTCTCGGGGAAGAAGAATTACTGTCAGAGTCCCGGTAAGGAAAGACAAGACGAGCTCAAAGGAAAGACATGTCCAATCACCGCATGGCATCGCTTCAAACGAGGAATAAAATCATGGGTTTGTGTGTTTATTAAAAAGCAGTCACTGATGGCTAAACTAAGAGATATATGATCATTCTTGCAGCTTCAGAATTGACAAGCGTGTGTGTGTGTGGGGTTTATTGAGGTCCTACTGGAAATACTACTATTGTTTTTGCTTCCCAGTGTCTCCTTTAAAACCCCTTTGTTACAGTACACTGGTGTTTCCAGCCAGATGTGGATCTTCTCCAAGCTGATACAACAAACTAGAAAGTACACAATTTTACAGGATGTCTTTGGATGCTGTAGCATGAAGTTTTACCTTCGCTTATCCTATGAGACCCACAACTGCTCCAGCATGAAAATACCCGCAAACAACCTTCTGGGGGAAGTTCCAGGTTCTTCAGGTTCATGTTACCTCTTGTGTCTCCATCAAGACAAGCAGCAGAACCCTTGGTGGTTCCCATGTACCTGTGTTTGTACAGGCGTTACACGGACAAGCAGCTGGAGAAAGAAACACATTGAACATGTCGGGTGTTTTTGCGTATTTTTCCTATTCAGGGTCAGAAGGTCTTTATCTTTCATGCTAATACCACAGCAAACTTCAGCTCGCAAGACCGAGGGCCACAATTTCACAGGTCAAAGTTTATGTGAATAAACAAAATAAAATCTTGTTTTTTAAATCCCACATTCTTCTCTTTTTCAGTAGATGTTTTTCTTCTATATCGCCATAGCAACAGGCGTGAAAAAAAAAAAAAAAAAAAAAAACCTAAAAATGCGAGAGCTAAACCGTATCATTAAGGTGCTGCAGTTTCTGGAGTGGAAATATACAGTGGGTGTGGCTGTGACATCACAACTTACCGATAAACAACAGAAACAGGAACTTGATTAGCCACGTAATTGTGCTCGTTATCTCGTACATTGCTAATTAGCTGAGCTAAGTTTCTGCAACTGTCTAGTGTCTCTGCATTGCATTCTGGGACACGTAGGAGTGCGTGAAAGCGCTAAGACCGAAACCTGACCATGATCTCTTCCCCAATGTATCTACGTCAATAACAATGTTCCCTCAGTGACGGCGCATCACAACCGAGCCACCGACAAAAAACATTCAAATTAGCACGAGACCTGATAAAAACATCGCTAGTTTTCCGATACAAAGTTATGCAATGTGTTTTTGAGTGTTTTGAGTTTCCCTTTCAGTGTCCAGACTGCAATGATGAACAGAATATGAGTTTCCACTTTATGTGTAAATGAGTCAGCCATTCTTAAAAGGCCTCAACGGATGTTTTTTGTCTTAAACAGTAAACGCGACAGACCTCGTCTAATGACGGCTTGGCGACACGAACGCACCCGAGGTGCTGGAATTAAAGTCAACAGTAATGGTGTGAGAGATCCTCAGGGAAAGTTCAGCGTACATAAAGGACTTTTAAGGCGACTGATAGATGCTTTCAAACCCTAAGATCAAATCACTGTACTGTTTGGCAGTAGGGGGGCCATTACTATAGCACATCAGTAGAAAATGAGAAGCTCTGGGCCAGCGATCGCGTTATGAAAGCGCACGGCAAAGTAATTTAAATGTGCGAGTAAAAGAGGCTGACAGATGGGGAATCGTTAGTGGGGGGATTGTGCGGTAAATAAGTGCAGCTTTTGCGATCATCACAGCAAACATTTTCACCCACCGAGAACAGAGAGAGATGGAAAAAGGAACGTTTTCTTTCCCGCTGGTGAACTGAAAGTCGCTAAGCACTGCACTAAAATCTGAATACGTCGTGTGGAAACTCAGAGAGACGTCTAGGGAACGCCTTGATATCTTTACATTGTTGTTTATGATTATAGTGCGGTGATGGTTGGGATTATGAGGACGTGGCAGAGGCCGAGGGCAGGTGTGATTCATGTTCTTTATTACGCATATATATATATATATATATATATATATATATATATATATATATATATATATATATATATATATACACATTTATAATACAGAACATAAATATACTATAGACCCAAGCCTTCACATTCTCAAAATCACTTTAATACATCAAAATATCACATAGAATCATCACCTGGTGGGCATTAGGTTGAGACTTGTGTGTTTGGTTAGTGACTCCCCAGAGCTTTACTTGTTGGAAATGGAGCTTTGATATGGAACAAGCATCATTTGTTAAATCCTGGCATGTAAAGTGTATTTTTAAATAAAAGTTTACCAAAAGTTACCATGTAGATAAATAAACATCAAACATCATCTGAATATCTGAAATCAGGTATGTCCAGTAGGTTACAGCTCCAGACTCTTTCGTCGTAGTACATCAGGGGGAAAAGGGGAAAAAAAGCTGGTTAGAAAATATTGTTTTTAGTTCCCTATAAAACCCGGCCACTAGTGTTACACAGGTCAGGTGACTCTTAGTGTCGGTCTCCAGCCTGGATAAATGTGGAGGGTTGTGTTATGAAGGACATCAGTGTAAAACATGTGCCAAATCAAATATTCGGATCAGGAGTCAGAATTTCATAGCGGATCGGTCGAGGCCCGGGTTACCAACGACCGACACAGGTATCGTTATCCAACAGGGTACCGGTGTAAATTGTGCTACTGTTGGCTGAAGGAGGAGAAGGAGAGGAGGAAGACGTCTACAGAGACAGCAGGGAAAGGAGAAGTGGATGAGAGTGGAGGTCCAGGTTGGTACTTTAAATGTTGCTACTATAACTGGTAAATGGAGTATGTAGGAGATGCAACCTGAAGGAGATTGGAGACTTTAAGGTGTTGGCAGGGGACAGTGTAGCTAGACAGCATCGGATGGTGTTCAGTAAGAAGAGAGGGCTAAATGCTATGGCTAAAGTTCATGCTAATACCACATTCGATATCAGGTCACGAGAAAGATTTCCACAACTCCACAAGTCAGAGTTCATCTAAGGAAACTTAGTAGCAGGGTGCAAGTATCTTTCATACCCCACGTCTTGTATTTTTCACAGCTTATGTTTAGCGTAATGCTACGGCTGAAACGTCCACGTCGTCCACTTTCCATCAGCGCCTTCTTTAGTGACTTCCGGTGCATTCATCCTGCTTCAGATCGCAAATCACTCGCTTCACTTTTGTCAAGTTGGAAATCGGTTAAAAACACGGAATTCTTAATAGGTTTTTAAATGACCTTCAGTGTTTTTTATGACCTGCCACGTGCCAATGGCGTGAAGCCGTAAATCGGAAACAGAGATTCGTTTTAGAAGAAAGAAGTTGCCAGATTACAGTACAATTATGATTTTTTTTAAGTCATCCAAGAGCATTAACAACGAAAACAAACCTTACATCTAAAATGGAGATGAGTAATTTATAACAACCGGCGAGCAAAACCCAGTAAACAGTGGAAGAGAAAAAAAAGAGGGAATAGAAATGTCATGAAATGAAACTCGACACGTCGAAGTGCAAACGAGAACTCGATGAAAAGTTGATTTGTTTGTGCTTAAGAACAGTTTGTGCCTCATTCAAGCTTTTGAGAGAAGATCAGGTCATCAAGCTGAATCAGAGAACCCTGTGGGGTTTTGTGTAGTGTGTGTGTGTGTATTGTGTGTGTGTGTGTGTGTGTGTGTGTGTGTGTGTGTGTGTGTAAGTGTAGGGGAATGAAAATGGCTGTTGTATAAGCATGAGACAAGATTACAATGCAAATTAAACATGACTTTGTGCTCTTGTGTGTGTGTGTGTGTGTGTGTGTGTGTGTGTGTGTGTGTGTGTGTGTGTGTGTGTGTGTCTGGAAAATGAGAATAATCTGCAGCACTGGCTGTTTTTTCAGTAAATGGCAGTGAAAGTACCTGTAAATCTGCGTGGAAATTACAGCGATCTGCGAGGCTCGGAGATGGATTACACGTCGAGGAGTGCGCATATTTACCCGTTCTGTAAACTCAGCCTTTGTTTGTCTTGAGTTTTCTTACTTTTTTCTCCTTTTTTTTTTTTTGCCTCCTTGTTTCTGTGGATCGATTTCCATCATTTCGAGCCGCTAAAACGCGTCTGGTTCTCCATACACGCCAGCAACACTAAATAATAAATTAGCATGCCTTGAGCGAAACATGGTTTACACCTTACTGATAACTGATTATTTTTAATACTCACTGTTTTATGTATTTCGCCTCCGGAGAGCCCTGAGAAATACTAAGCAGTGCTTTCGGAAAGTGAGTTCTCAAATAAAAAATTCCAGTTTAAGAGAGGCCAGGAGACGCTCATGAATATCCAGCGAGGTCTAGAAGCATTTATTACGAACGTCTGCCAAGTAAATAAATATTGAAGCCTTTTTGTCTCAATTTTTATTAAAAGAGCGAGAATACAGTCCAACCACCGAGGGGCTTCACCGCTGAAATGCTCCTGCAATGTTCTTTGGGAGTATCAGAATGGTCAGATTGCATAAAACAACTAAACGCAACAAAAAATAAATTAAAGAAATGCAGCTATGGGACCCATAAAGGTTTCATGTTCAACACCAAAAACAGAGGGTTTACCTCATGCCATCAATCTTCGAGAGAGAAATTTCCATGTACAAATAATCCAGCAAGGCATTAAATACAGAACCCTTCAGAACTTTTTTGTCTCTGTGCAGGAACCATGAAGGTTTTAGGTAGAACCCATAATCAGAAGCATTACCTTTTTGATGTGCTTTCACGTTTAAGTCTTCAAATTTGTATGAAAATTTCATCAAGGGTTCAGTAAAAAATAAATAATGAAATAATTCATTTCTAGAAACTCTAAAGATGCTTTAGGGTTTAAGACACTTATGGTTCAACAAAGGCTCACAATTCAACCCTCGGAGAACCTTCAGGGTTTGAGTGCATCAGTATGTCTAGCTAGCTAACAAACTTACTTTCTAACATCAGATAGCTGCTGCTATTCCGGCGATGTTTCCAGTAGCTGGGCAGAGTTAGCGCACAAAAACGCATTTAGCCAGATGGCTAGTTCTGATTGCGATCCTCTAATGGTTCTTTGACTGTTTAACAGTTCTGGCGGTTCAATTTTAGGGAAAGAACCTCCTCAGTGCTATTGTACAGTGTGTGTGTGTGTGTGTGTGTGTGTGTGATCTCGCTCGGTTTTGAAATGCGACGGCGCTGGTGAGAGGCGAGTGTGTCGTGAGTGAATAATGCTCAGGTGGAATTAGGTAAGTGAAAAGATAATTAATTTTACTAATTGATGAGTCATTTAGCATTCTCTTATTATTAAGTACTGCCCTCAGGTGGAAGAATCAATTACTACAAATTTAGTTTAGAGCATGACACATGACGTGGAACCCAAAGTGTGTGTTTGGAGCTGAGGGATGAGGTGATGTACGCCGAGCTCCTCCGGTCTGAATCCCAAACTCTGAACTTCCACTGAATTTTGATGGAGGTGGAGGTAATAAAGCTATTTTGAGACCTTGGTTCTCGTACTTACATGGACTGCAGCACACGCAGGAAAACAATGAATGTCAGAGACGTGCTACAAAACGATCCGACGCATGACAGAACGTTTTCAAGTCTCCATCCTGCTAATTGTTTCATTAATGCTATTGACGTGAACCCCTCGCAGAAATGTCACGTAAAGCTGGAACTGAAGACTCCTTCCATAAACACAAAATAAACACACGGAAAACCTCACCGTATTACCGTAATGATGACACGCCTCGGTTATCCACGATTATGTAGAGCTCGTGGTACAAACCTTGTATATTAGCCGTTACTATAGAAACACTAACGGATTAAAATAAGTACAATGAGCTCATTTTCTGAGGGGCATCCGCCCAAGCAGCTGTTACACAAACTCAACAAAATGTGTTGCTCTGACATCATAATGTTGTGTGTTTCTTACATAACAGCGTTTGCATTTTTTGCTAACGTAACAACTTTTGCTTTTTTTTGGGTAATGTAACAACGTTTTCATTTCCCAGAAAGTAACAGTGTTGCCATTTTTAACTGAATTAACAACATTTGTGCTTTTTGTTAACGTAATGTTTGCATATTTTAGTGCTATTTTTGCTAACATGTCAGCAGTTGCATTTATCGATACCGTAACAAAGGTTGTGTTTTGTGTTTACTATCACACTATCACTATTGTGTTTACATTTTTTTTACCCAATGTACCAACGTTTGTGTTTTTTCTAACGTAATGTGTGCATTTTTTGCTAACATAGAAACGTTTGCATTTTTGGTTAACTAACAATGCATTTTTTTGCTAACGTAACAAAGTTTGCAATTAACAATGTGTTTGCCTTTTTGCTAAAATAATGCTTGCTAATCTTACAATTTAGCATTGTGCAAATGAAACGATGTTTGTGCTAAGTTCACAAAGTTTCAATTCAATTCAATTCTTACGTTATTCAGTTTGTTCAGGTTCGTTTTAGGAGTCTGTTAAAAAACTTTTCCCCCGGAGCACAAATCCAACACGACGCGGCACTACAGCTGCTGACAAAAACTTTCTCCAAATCTTTGGTAGAAGTGACTGTGAGATTAAAGCTCTGATCTCCTCGGATAACCAGAACACAGCATTAGCACATATATATGCTTTAGCTTAGCGCTGCCTTCCAGATAGAAATAAATCTTTATAAAACATGAGAGACGGCAGAGTGTCAGGTGCGAAGTCAGCAGATCCTCCATTCTTATCATCTCGTTGTACTCGGCGCTGACGATCAGAAGCGAGGAACCAGATGCCGACGCCTCGTTTAATACGTCAGCTGTGACAGTAAGTGTGTTACGCTAGCGTAGCTTGTCAGAAAAACTCTCGCTCAGGCGGAAGGTTTTATATCACACATCATCAGCAGGGAGGAAGTTCAGAGTCACCAGGGGTGTTTCCTGCACCTGAGAGAGAGAGAGAGAGAGAGAGAGAGAGAAAGAGAGTGTTTGTGTGTGTGTGTGTGTGTGTGTGTGTGTGTGTGTGTGTGTGTGTGTGTGTGTGAGATCAAAATAAGGCCAATTGTGATACATTTCTTTCACATTTAAGGAAACAATATATACAAGGCAAAAGTATTTGGACACCTGACGTTTCCAGGCACATGTGGTTCCTCTCCAAAGTGTTACCATAAACCTGGAGAAACATGGGTGTATGGGATGTCTTCAGATGTAGGAGCATAAACTTTTCCCTTTGCTTGAACCCAAACCTGTTCCAGCATGACAATGCTCCTGTGCACAAATCCAGCTACATAAAGATCTGCTTTCCATGGGTTGGAGTGGAAGATGTCCTGGAACATCTCCTGGAGGCCTCCTCACCTCACCTACATCAGTAATTGACTTTACTGACACCTTTATAGCTGAATGAATCTACGCAATTCTCCAAAAAGTCTAGTTGAAGATCTTCCCAGAAGAGTGGAGGTTCTAATAACTGCAAAAGGACATTAAATGTATAATGAGAAACAAACAGCAATCTTATGGTGAGGTGTCCACAATCTTTTATCCATATAGTGTATAAATATATATTAATAAACTGCACAGGTCGACATGAACGAGGTGTTACTATAGAAACTGTGATTAGGTATCTGTAACAGAAATCTGATCTCCTGTTGGATGTAAAAGCGTCACAACGTCGTCTCTTCTCAGGAGAAAATCATTCACTCGTCTTACTGATGACAAATTAGCATCACAAAATGTCACACGATGCTTTTGTGGCTTCTTTTCCTACCAGGTTAAAGGATGTGGAGTATTTTGGAGGCGTCTGGAGATTAAAAGCAGGATGGAAGATTCAGGCGCCAACAAAACTCGCTAATTGGAACTTTACCTGCAACTCCAACTGCTATAACACGAGCGTAATAAAATCAAATCCCTATTATTTAACAAAAGCAAATCCATTATGTTACCCAGTTTATTTTAGCAACAAATCTTAGTATCACCAAGCTGCCACTGCTGGGCCCCTGACAGAGGCCCCGAAACACAGTAAGTTGCTCTGGATAAGGGGGCCTTCCAGATAATACAAATCATATGTGGCTAAATAAATTAAGTTGATCAGTCACACCATGAAGTTATGGGAAAGAGTAGTGGAAGTCAGGCTGAGAGAAGAGGTGACCATCTGTGAGCAACAGTATGGTTTCATGCTGAGAAAGAGAACCACAGACGCATTATTTGCTTTAAGAATGTTGATGGAGAAGTATAGAGAAGGTAAGAAGGAGTTGCATTGTGTATTTGTGGATTTAGAGAAAGCGTACGACAGGGTGGAGAGAGGAGTTGTGGTATTGTATGAGGAAGTCTGGTGTGTCAGAGAAGTATGTGAGGGTGGTGCAGGACATGTATGAGGACTGTGTGACAGCAGTGAAGTGTGCAGTAGGAACGACAGACTGGTTCAAGGTGGAGGTTGGACTGCATCAAGGATCGGCTCTGAGCCCTTTCCTGTTTGCAGTGATGATAGACAGGTTGAAGGACGAGGTCAGACAGGAGTCTCCATGGACTATGATGTTTGTGGATGATATTGTGATTTGTGGTGAGAGTAGGGAGCAGGTGGAGAAGAGCCTGGAGAGGTGGAGGTACACGCTGGAGAGAAGAGGAATGAAGTCAGTAGGAGTAAGACAGAGTACATGTGTGTGAATGAGAGGGAGGACAGTGGAGGGGTGCGGTTGCAGGAAGAAGAGCTGGAGAAAGTGGAGGAGTTCAGGTACCTGGGTTCAACAGTGCAGAGTAATGGAGAGTGTGTTAGAGAAGTGAAGAAAAGAGTGCAGGCAGGGTGGAGTGGGTGGAGAAGAGTGAAAGCAGGAGTGATTTGTGATAGAAGAGTATCTAAATGAATCTAGACAAATCTCCAAACCTAGAAGTGTGTAGGTTTTTAAAAAGGCAAATAGGGACTGATTGTGGAACGTAATGTTAAAAAAAGCACATACCAAAGAGCAGATACTGGAGACGCTTTCCATAGATGCTAATATTAAACATCTCCTTACAAAAAAACGTTTATACACGTCCCTGTAAATGATCTGCTACTATACAAATGAAACGTATATATTCGATTGCTCGTATTTGTTTACATACAGTAGCTGCAGTCAACACCTCCTGTACCAATCACAATTCAGGATTCAGCAGTGGTGTAATTATGTAAATGTGCTTCCTTAAGAACGGTAGCTGTGCCTTTGTGGAAAAAAACGAGTGTTGCTCTGATCAACAGGGAAAAAAGAAAGCGGCTTCCTACACACACATCAGGACAATGAGACTTTCCTGGACTCGTGCCCAAGGACGGCTACGGAATTGTCAAGATTCCAGCTCTGGCTCTCTTCCGATGATCATCGCTAGAACCTTTTGGAGTAAATGATGGTGAAATATTGTCTGTTATCAGAAGTGGGTCACAGTGCCCCCGGCTCAGGTGTCTCGAGCACCAGCTTGGTGTTGTAGATCCTCAGTGGGGGAGCGGCAATGCCTCGGGTGCTTTTGGAAGCTCTCGAATCTGTTCAACAGGTTGCTGGTAGTGAAAATCTATGCCAGTTGGATGGAAGAAAACCGATTCTGGCAACAGCCACGATCCGTGTACAAGACCTTCATCAAGAACTGCAGAGGTGAAGCGATGCATTTAACCCTCATCCTGTTGTTGTTTGTATGTTTACGGTTCTGATTACAAACTGAAGCATGAAGGTTGTAAAATGTCAAATGGAATCGCTACACGCGGGGAAGCCGAGCGGGAATTACGCTAAGGCATGTAATACAAAGCAAACAATTGTAACAGAAAATGCAGCGCCATGACACTGAAACCATGACAACAAGGGAATATCTGTAAGCTTACAGCGAACGTAGAAACAAGTCAGGAAACGCAACGGCGATAAAATCTTTTTTATTATTATAAAACTGATCATCCCTCAAACTGAAGCTTATCTCAGATAGATAGATAGATAGATAGATAGATAGATAGATAGATAGATAGATAGATAGATAGATAGATAGATAGATAGATAGATAGATAAGATAATTAATGAGATATGAAATACAAATATAACAGTTTAGTTTATTACAATGCAGTAAAATCGTTTCCCCAATGTGGTGAAGGAAATACCAACTTTTGCATTCATTTCTATTTATGTGATCTTAAAGGACCTCCTATCCAGAGCAACTTACAATGTTCCCATTTATACAATGAACATGTGAAGGGGCCTCGGTCAGGGGCCCAGCAGTGGCAGCCTGGTGATACTAAGATTTGTTGCTAAAATAAACTGGGTAACATAATGGATTTGCTTTTGTTAAATAATAGGGATTTGATTTTATTACGCTCGTGTTATAGCAGTTGGAGTTGCAGGTAAAGTTCCAATTAGCGAGTTTTGTTGGCGCCTGAATCTTCCATCCTGCTTTTAATCTCCAGACGCCTCCAAAATACTCCACATCCTTTAACCTGGTAGGAAAAGAAGCCACAAAAGCATCGTGTGACATTTTGTGATGCTAATTTGTCATCAGTAAGACGAGTGAATGATTTTCTCCTGAGAAGAGACGACGTTGTGACGCTTTTACATCCACAGTCTTTACTGTTCTTTTGAAGAGCCTTGAGTGCAGATTTTATACAGTTTCTGGATTCTGATTGGTCAGAAGGAGATCAGATTTCTGTTACAGATACCTAATCACAGTTTCTATAGTAACAACTCGTTCATGTCGACCTGTGCAGTTTATTAATATATATTTATACACTATATGGATAAAAGATTGTGGACACCTCACCATAAGATTGCTGTGTTTCTCATTATACATTTAATGTCTATTTGCAGTTATAAGAACCTCCACTCTTCTGGGAAGATCTTCTAGATCTTGGGGCGATTCATTCACAGATGTAGGTGAGCAGGTGAGGAAATGTGTTCAATATTGCAGGCAATTTAAGATCTTCAAATTAACATAGGGAGGCTTTAACAAATAGTTCTTCAATAAATAAACACTATAAAGACCTAAAATTCTCACGATTTTCTCCGATTTTAAACCCTGAGCTAATCCTGGAGCGTCCACATCGCTTGCGTTGTTTAAAGTTACAATGAATAAAAAAAATACACACGCAGCAGATTTTTTTCCAATCTCTAGAACGTTTCAAGAATGAAGAACGGATTTGTAGCGATTATTTCCCTCAGCGCCGGCGGACATCGTCTCGCTCACACTTTCACGCAAGTGACTGCGGAGCCAATTAGCAGGAACCGGTGTAGGCGTCGCGCGGTATACACTCAGCCATTTCCTGTTCGGCTCCTATACACGACGGGAGGCTTCTAAACGAGGAGGCTCCTCTGACCTTTTTTTTTCTCCTGTCGAGGAGTTTTCTTTCTCCAGCTCTTGGGGTCTCAGGCGGCTAATCAAACGTCTGCGTTCGGTAAAAAAAAAAGAGAAAAAAAGCATGTGTGTCTTTCTCCAGCCGTCATCTTCCAGTCTACTACGCTAATAATCTCGCCCCGGCAGCGCCGCCCGCTCCAAATTCATTATGCCGCTTTTTTTTTTCCCTCTTCAGATGCCGCTGTACTTTTTTTTTCTTCAGACCACACACACATTAACACTCTCACACACTTCTGTTAACTGCGATCGTTCTTCATATCTCCAACTCCATCTCTGGCTGAATTATGCATGCTGCTTCCATCACTCATGCTCCTCTAAAGCCGTCTTCGACTGGCAATTAGCGTCTTGAGCAGCAGCGGCAGCAGCAAAGAAGCTTTTGGGAAAATAAAAGAAGTTGCGAATAAAAAGACAGAAAAAAACGACACAGTGCTCTTCTGGGAACTTTTTACGCTGGTGTTTCTTCATTCTGAGAACAGTCTGGTCCCTCAGATGGAACACACTTCACAACCTGATGATGCTTGTACAGAAGAGCAGAAATCAGAAAATTCTGAAGAAAGATAAAAAAAATGTTTTAAAGTTGCGTTTCCTGATGCAATTAGTCTCGAATAAAGTCTGTTATTACATCACAACATGCACGGGCCAATCACGTTCCAGTTCCAATACCAGCCAGAAACACCTGCATCTGAGGAAAGACTCAGTATTAAAAAAAAAAATGTCTACAAATTATAGTGCACAATTATTGGCACCCTTTCGGATTTCGGAATTTTGATAAATAGAACATTTCAGTGGCCTGCTATGGAGCTCTGACCTCAACCCCAGAGCCCACGATATCAAAGTAAAAACAGAATTTTTCAAATGTGTGTAAAAAGTGTTTTAATAAAAGAATCTAAAATATCACATTTAAGTATTCAGATGCTTTACTCAGTACTTAGTTAAAGCTCCTTTAGCAGCAATTCTACCCTCAAATCTTTTTGAGTTTGACACAACAAGGATTAGGTGATATTCTGCCATTCTTCAAGAGATGTTCACCTGTGGAACATGTTTTTATTGAGGAGATCTCTGTGTTTCCTCTCAATCCTGACCAGTCTCCCAGTCCTTGCTGCAAAAAAACATCCCCACAGCGTGATGCTGCCACCACCATGCTTCACTGTTTTGGGATAGATTTGGATAGGTGATGAGCGGCGTTCTACACAGTCTGAGAGTCTTTCAGGTGTCTGTTGACAAACTCCAAGAAAGATTCCATGGACTTTGTCCATCTCCACAAAGTATCTCCAGAGTTCAGTCAAATACAAATGACATAATCCTATTTTATATCAAATTTACAGACATTTCTAGAATTCTGTTTTCACTTTGTCAATATGGGGGACTGAGTGTAGATTAATGAGAAAATACATCACTGAATGATGAATCTGAATACTTTCTAAATGAACTGTGTGTGTATGTATATATATATATATATATATATATATATATATATATATATATATAATACAAATACAATATATGTGTGTGTGTGTGTGTGTGTGTGTGTGTGTGTGTGTGTGTGTGTGTGTTTGTGTGGGGCATGAAGCAGAACTTAATTCTTCTGACATACACACTTTTAAAAGCTCGATCAGACAAGTGTGAAATTCATTCTGTTAAGAACACACACACACACACACACACACACACACACGCACACTAGATACTCTCCCCTAAAAGAATGTTGTTGGTTTGTTATTAACAAAACATAAAAACCAACAAAGAACTGGAACAAAGTGACGTTGAAGCTAAAAGAAAAAAAATGTGCATCTGCATTTCATCACTCGAGAGAAGAATCATCACAACCTTTTCCTTTTCTTCAGAACCTGGTTTGAAACATCAAACCTAAAAGTAATTCCAGTCAGTATGAACCCTTTACCCGTCGGAGTGTGTGAGTGTGCGGTTTTACGTCTTCTAGAAAAATATTCGACTTGAATTATTTTTGTAATTAAGAATCAAAAGTTCTACAAAGAACCTTTAAATACTCCCCAGAATAACCAAAGAACCCCTAAGGGTCCTGATGTTGCATCTCATGATCGACACTTCACAAATACATTCCATCAAACATATAAAAATGTTTCCACTCAGTTCTAGGAAGATTTTTATGAGTGTTGTTTCTGTCTGGAAAAAGTGGAACGCTTGGAATGAATCTTAAAGAACCCTTTTCCCCAAAAGTTTTATGTTCTTCAAGGGTTCTTAAAGAGTTCTTTGGATAATTTAGGCCACTAGCTAAGGGAGATGGTACAGTAGCTTAGTGGTTAAGGCAGTGGACTTTGGATCTGAAGGTTGTGAGTTTAAATCCCAGCCACACTAAGCCTCCACCCCTGTGCAAAGTCCTGAACCTCAGAGCTGCTCAGTTTTATATACAGAGATAAAAATGTAAGTCGCTCTGAATAAATGTGTCTGGCCAATGCCCTAAATATTAACTCCTTATCGTTTAGGGTTCTACACTGAATTTTAAATTGAGGATTTGTAGATATTTAGAAATGTGGAGACGGCAGTGAAAATCTCTTCACATCAGAAATCCATGAAGGATGAAATAAAACTTTGGAAGTTCTCCGAAAATTTGTTAATTTATGAAACTACCAAAAGATGAAGCATCGAGTCCTTCAGCCAGTGGAGGGTTAACGAGCTGAAGAACCCCGGGTTTGATGAATGGAGCCGAACTTGTGTCGTCTTTCTTCTCTTTTCTCTCGAGTGTGTGTCCTGTGTGTAATTTTGTTTGAGAAAAATATCATCTAGCAATAAATGATATGAGTGTTCCATAATTGATGAGGTATAAATGATTGATTGTGCACTCGGAGTTTTTGGTTAATGTGGTTGATTTTTCTGGAAATAAATCAGACTCGACTCTCATCTCCTCGTCTCCTCGTCATCTCGGATTCTGCTTCGTCTCGAATTCGTCTTGGATTTTGTGCTTAAATTTAAAGAAAATAGTCGAAAAAACAGCAGTAGTGCAGACAGCAGTTTATAGTCATACGCTCATTTCCATAGCAACAGATTCATACGGCGTGAAATCGTTTGCGTTTTCTGTACAATGAAGGAAGGAGTCTCCAGTTTCAGTGCTTCAGAACACTCGTGGTTAAAGCTGCACTTTGTATAACAGGTGAAATTGTGTTTTTTATCCACTTATAGTTACATTTCTCCTCGCGGCGTTTCCAAGCCGTGAGTGTTTTTTGTTTGATCTCAAGCTTGTTGGTTTTAAGGCTTTGTTAAAATAATGTTTCACGGCTGCAGGAAGTAGAGCCCGCACTTCCTCTTTCATCCCGTAACCGGGGCGATATTCCTCCACGTCGGCCTTCTTGCTGTCGCCTGACAGACGAGTGTATTTTTAGATCTTTGCCTGAGGATCTGTGTTTTATTCTCACAGGAGTTTACACAGCGGCTGCAAGACTGCAGGTGTGTGAGGGAACACATCTCATTACATGTGAAATATCCTCATCTTGGTGTCCAGGTTGTGTGTGTGTGTGTGTGTGTGTGTGTGTGTGTGTGTGTGTGTGTGTGTGTGTGTGTGTGTGTGTGTGTGTGTGTGTGTGTGGAGATGTGTGATGTGGCTAATTGGCTGGCTCTCTGTCTCCAAGCAATTTGTGAAGCACAATAAGACTGGAGAAAGAAACAACTGTCTCAAGTCAATGCCGTGTCAGAGAAGCTACGCATGTGTCTGTGTGTGCGTGTGTGTGTGTGTGTGTGTGTGTGTGTGTGTGTGTGTGAGTGTGGTTAATGCACAAGGTATAATTGGCTTCGATCCAAGAATGTTTGCCAATATTCTGAACAAAGCTCGGTAGTTTGGGCGTCGCTGACATGTGATCATCTCTCACCTGGAACCTGAGCGACAGAAGAAAAGAGGAAATTCAGCTCGGTGAGGAGATACAGAGGAAGGAATCACGACCTGAGATTCATTTTATTTAATCTTTAGATCAACAGGAAGCATCAATGAGAAGATCCTTTAGTTGTTTAGTAGATACGTTTGATTTAGGATTCGATCCAAAATTGGTTTAAAACATTAAAACTTCAAATGTGTGTTTTGTGCTCTTGGGATTTGACCTTCACAATTTTTACAATCTGAAACACACACACACACACACACACACACACACACACCTGGCAAGAATTTATTACTAAACTAACACTTTGAGAAATGAACAGAGAATCATCGCAGGTAAAGTTTGCACAAAGTCTGAGGTCCTTATTTTATTCTATTAGATCTTTTTTGGGTTTTGTATTTAAAACCCAGACACAGTTTTCAGATTAATCAGATGCGTAAGTCGACTCTGAATACACCGAACTTTCTCTAATATTATCCTTTTGATACTAATTCTAGTGTCCCTCCATGCGAAAGCAAAAACCAGCACCATGTTTTTTTGGCAAAAGTGCATAAAATGTACCGTATGAAATGTATGGGTGATGATTCAACCCTTTAGTTAAGTCTAAAAACACTTAATTATTAAATGGGCCCCGAAAGATCCAAGTTTTAATACCAATGTTGAACAGTAATGAAGTAAATGTAATTCTTAATCTGTACTTTACTGAAGTATTTAATGTAAGGGAGACTTTTACTTTATCTTCACTTCAATACATATATTTTATTGTAATTATTTTGTAGTTAAAAAAGGAGGTTTTGGGTTCATGATGATTGTAATAGAAATCAATCAGTGTTTGAGTCTTTAATATCATTCTATTAATAGATCAGTGTGCTGAGAGTCACATTCGAGTCTTTACACAGAAACTGAGGTGATTCAGTAAAAATGATAACAGGAAAGTTATAGTTATAATAAATCAGTACTTTGGATACTTAAGAACATTTGAAGGCAAAAACTTTTGTACTTTTTCTCACAAGTGAAAGTTTAAGTCTTTCTTCTTTTTCTCAAATACATGGTTTGTGTTCTTCATCCACCACTGATTAATGCAAACTCAATCCCTACTGTAGGACCAGTCATTCATTTGGATCTTCAGCGTTCTTTAAGGGATTTTTTGATTATTAAGGCCTTAACAAATGAAATTGTTTTCCAGATATGGAAGCTCTTCTTGCTTGTAGGGTTCTACCTAAATTTTAATCGTTTCTTTCAGAGGGACTTCTAAAGAACCGTGAAGTGTAAAAATTTGAAAATGTGGAGACCACGGTGAATAACTCTTACCATCAGAAATCCATGAAACGTGAAATTGAACTTTGAAACTTTGTACCAACACTTTGTACATTTGTGAATGGAGGTGAATCTGTGTCATATTTTTCATCTTTCCGCTCAGGTGTGTGTCCAGTGTGTGTGATGTTGAGTGTGCACTGTAACTTTATGCTGGGTGGGTGATTTCTCAGGCCTGGTGAAGGCTTTGAAAAAGAATGGTGATGGAAATTGTTGATATAATACGAGTGTGGCTGGGGGCTGGGTTAGCGTTTTCATATCCTCCTGAGAGGTTTACCAGTAAGGTGAGGGTGTGTGGAGATGGCAGGAGAGCTGTATGATGTTTCATCAGTGTTCCCAGATTCTGAAGAGAACCTCTTTTTCATGTTTGCACTAATTATGTTAACGCTAACGCATTGCAGCAGCAGGCGGTGGATCACAAAAAAAGAAGTACTGAGCATCCGTGTCTTTATATACGAATAAAAGAATGAATAATCACTACAGACTCTACATCTCCAGGAAGCCCAGGAGTTCAGTTAGTCACATCTTCTTATTGTATTTTCTTTGGATTAAAAAAAAAAAATGGCTGAAATAATTTCAGTTTGTTCTTATTTTTGTAGCTGAAATGTAAGTTCTTGTGAAAAACAATCGGCGTACCAGCCGAACTCTCCCGAGCAGAACTCACCCCGCTAGCTTCACTCCTCCATGATTGCGATTATTATTGGCGGTATACGATATGACTTCTGATACCTGGATGGGATTAACTCGCTCTGTACGAGTTTACAGAATGATTTTGCAGGTGAGAAGAGACAGGGAACGAACTCATCAGATATGGAGTGTTTAAAATAGAAGCCGTCTGTCAGAGTGTGTTATTCTGCTCCGTTCATCACTCTGTTCGAGAGGAAGTTTATTCAGAACGGTGCTGCGTCCTGGAGCTTACACTTCTCTGAGGTAATATCCAACCAGCTGCTCTGGAAATCATATTAACTCCATCAGTAAATAATGGGAAGATGCTAAATGTACAGGTTTGTTGCTGAGCTCCAAACTTGGTGCAGGTTTAGCTTCAAAGCTGAACCATTATCATCATCATCATCATCTCTGCTGCAGAAATCCAGCCTGGTGACCATCTGCAATTATTCCATCATCATCAACTTTCTATGATGTGTTCCATTGACATTCCATCGTTAACATTTTCCAATCCATGGAAAAGCCAGGCTTCGAGTAGATTCAGGAGTAGAACTTAATAAATGTTTATGCCATGTTGATTTGTTTTTAGTTTTATACTGTAGGTTTCACATATTCCTGAGATGCAGTGAGTGATTCTGTCTTTACTTCTGTAGACAAATAGCCTGAAGACACCTGAGAATCACTGTGGATAGTTTCACTTAGTAACCATGATGATGGACTACAATTGCCAAGAATTGGTTTGCACTCGAGACTCCATCAGTGAACAGATGATTGTCTCAACAATAATAGAACTATACTGAATGGATACCTGGGGTTTAGACCAGGTCTGGTTTTTGAGCCTGGTCCCTCACAAGGTGTCTTGATCATGAAGTCTCATGGAGATTTTACTTCACCAACGTCACCTTGATTTTCTCGTTAGGGATAACTGCAGTGGGTATCTATCTATCTATCTATCTATCTATCTATCTATCTATCTATCTATCTATCTATCTATCTATCTATCTATCTATCTATCTATCTATCTATCTATCTATCTATCTATCTATCTAATCTAATCTAATCTAATCTAATCTATCTCTGCTTTGTTTCTATTGATGAAAAGGAATTGAATTCTACCCAGTTAAATAATTTGATTTAAAAGGAATTGAAATTAAAGTAGAAATTTACACCTTAGATTTTAAAGTTGGGTATCACACTGATGTAAATAATCCTCAGATGTGGAAACTTCTACTCTAGTTTTCAATTACGAGTCAAATTCAGATTTAGCTTAACATTGAGATACTGTATATAATATAGAACGTACATTTGAAACCTCAAACTCACACAAACGTTGGCTGAGGATGTTCTCCACAGGAACAGTCTAAAGATCCATGAGGTTACTGTGAAGGTTACTATGAAGAACCATAAGGGTGGATATGGAGTGTAATCTGGGCTTCAATCTGCGAAGGAATGCAAATGGTTTTGCAATAATAACCTCAACAACGATGGAACTGTAATGAATAGACATTTGAGGATGAGGATGGCTTCCCTTCTAAACCTGGTTCCTTCCAAGGTTTCTTCTTCATGAAGTCTCAGGGAGTTTTTCCCGCCACTTTTCCCCCACTGACTCACTTATAGGGATACAATTATAGGGATTAATTTAATTTATAAAAGAGAAATGTGCTGCTCTTAGAATCCAGGTTGTGTTTTTGCTCATTGTTTTGCTATTTTATTTGTGTATATTGTGAATTATAGTTAATAAGAAATGTATATTTAAAACCTATTTCTTTCTTTGGGACGATGTCATTGTTAAAGTGGTATGCAAATATCATTGAATTAAATTGAATTGAATTGATACAATTTTGTGTACAGATTAATGTACAGTAACAACTCTAACGCTTCATTCAGATCATTAGGGTGTGAAATATTCAGATTTAAACAAGATCGAAGCATCCGATTTCTCCAGACACGAAACGACAAATCATTCCATTCCATTTCGTAGTTAATGTTTTTATTTACGCATTTCTGATTCGTCACCAGGTTATTTCATCGATTGGTAGAGGATTAAATTTTATTGGATACAATTTATATAAAATCAATAAAAAACACACCCCTAATCCAGTTCCTAATCCAGACTCTGTAAAGAATCGAGAGAATAGTTTATTTTAGAATTTTCGCATTAATTGCAGGATGAAGCGATCGTCACATGACTCATGCCAGCGTGTGTTGACACGCATCTTCACTGTATTCATTACGTAAAGAATGAAACATGATGTTATTAAAAAAAAACCAAAGAAACACAAAACAAAAAAAAGAAATACTCTGTTGTTTCTCTCGTTCCATCCAGCAGTGGATTCTTTTCTTTTCTATACGACAACAACCACTTTATTTAATAAAGAACAACATCACATCCACTTCCTCCTCTTGATATTTTCACAGAGCGAAAGTTTGTAGTAAATTTTGTTTTCATCATAAACCATGAAATGTGTCCAATATGAATGCGTCCGCTGTCCTGCAGGAAACATGTGGAATGTTGCATTATCCTGAACTAATTCTTCCAGGGAACCTCTACGGATAATTTGGAGTTATTGGTATACAAAAATCTCATTTATACACCTGAGCAGTTGAGGGTTAAGGGCCTCGCTCAAGGGCCCTGGAGTGGCAGCTTGGTGGTGCTGGGATTTGAACTCGCAACCCTCCAATCAAAAGTCTACCACTTCCTGTTTCTTTATTTCTTTACTGTGTGTGTGTGTGTGTGTGTGTGTGTGTGTGTGTGTGTGTGTGTGTGAAAGATCCATTTACAATGAGCTTTATGCATGTACCTAATCACCTTGACCATCTGTACGTTAATCCCTGCAGAAGACTAATTTGTGCGAGAGAGAAATCTCTCTTATTTGATTTCTATGCTAATCCGATCCTGCGAGAGTTGTGGCTATACGCTAGCTGTGTTGTTACTCATCTGTTACGTGCTCCGCGTTTTCTTTTTGTATCTCTTTGTATTGCGGATATCACGAGGTCTCCGTGTAGCATCACAGAAATATTAGATTATCGGCGTAAATCAAACGATGTGACCTCGACTCCAGATGGTCTGCTTATAATTACTGCATTTCAGTTCTGTCGTACGTCTATAAATTTAATATAGTTGAAGGTCAGATGAAGGTGAGCATCAAAAACTTTTTTCTTTAAAGCGTCTCAGTTTTTGTGTTCGGCTCGAAATCCCATTTCTTTCCACCCTGAAATGCAATTACCGCAGCATCACTTTCATTTTCCCCCGTGGCTAATATTTGTGTCCTTCAGACGTCGGTCAGAAGGTCTGATCAAGACATCGCTTAGCCTCGAATCGCTTTTTAAAAAAAAAAAACACAAGAAAAAGTGCTCTGTGCAAATCCTATTGATTGAGTTCAATCTGTCACTCGATTTTATTCAAACATGAAGTGCTTTATTGCTGAAACAAACTCACGTGCGCACTCACGTAGGCTACGCTGGAGCCACCGCGGCAACGACGACGAGGACGACAGGTCACATTGAGGAGACAAAAGAAAACAGACGACAGTAAATAAAAGCCTTGCTGCCACGAACAATAAACAATACGAGTCTGCGCTGGAGAGAAACAGTCAGTACTGTCACTGTAGCGTGGTCGATAAAGTCAAAGTCGCAGCAGAAAAATAATAAATGATCCTCCGGGAGGAAGAACCCTGAAGCATCTCGACACGTGAAACCCGTCCTTCAGGCGCTTTTTCTACAAAATCGCTCCGAAAAGTAAAGAAAAAAAAAAAACGTGGCACGACTGTGGAACGTCTCAAAATAAAGCTGCACCCTCAAGGCTCCTTTTATTTCAGGTTTCCTGATGAAGCTTTGAATTCTCACAGAGTTTGATTTGCATTATCTCACCACCCAAAGGGGTTCATTAACAACAAATATAACGTTCTGGTTTTAAATCATTTACTCATTCTAGAGCAGCGTTATCGTTTCTACGGTAACGGCTCGTACGCAAGGATCCGTACCGCATACGGTGAACTGTTAGGAGGCTGGAATCGAATTTTAAAGGAAGGAGTCTCCAGTGTCAGAGCTTCTGATCTTCTGATTGGATATTTGTGCTGATGGTGAATGTAGTGAGTGTAGAACACTTGAAAGTTTGGGGTGATGAGAATGTGATGAATGTGTTGGTAAGTCATTACAGTATTGCAGTAGAGGAATAAATTAATAATGATCTCTGACACGCGTGTGGAAGCTTAGTGGTGAAGGTTTTGGATTTTAGATTGTAACTTAGTGGTTAAGTTTTTGTTCTTTGAATCTGAAGGTCATGAGATCAAATCCCAGTCACGCCAAGCCACCCCTGCCTGGGCCCCTGAGCAAGGCCCCTAACCCCATAATTTCTCAGTTGTATAAATGAGGATAATATGTCTTTATTTAATAATGCATTCTCTCTGTTTTAGCTTTCCGTTCACACTGAGCGCTTTTTCAAAACGCTCTCCAAAGTGGATCAAATGTTTAGAATCGTTTCAGTGCAGAAGAGTGACTTTAGGAAACGATTAAAAATGAAATTCAGGAAGCAAAACTTATTTTTTGACGAAAACAGTTGCAAATGTTGTAAAATGGGGAGATGGTAGTGGACAAGATGTTGGACTTTTGATTGGAAGGTCATGGGTTCAAATCCCAGCAGCACCAAGATGACACTGCTGGGTCCTTAAACAAAGCCCTTAATGCTAAACTGCTCTGGAGAAGGGCATTTGCACACATTTTCAGAGTGAGACGTGTGAGACGTGTCCTCCAGGTACATTTTGTCAAAACGACTCCTACAATGTAAAAAACAAACAAAAATAATAAGGAAAAATGTTCGGAACGTGGGGTGACTGTCGCTCGATCGCGAGCTCCGTGTGGATCATGATTGTGTTGAAGATGAAGTTATATTCAGCTCAGGGTTTTTTTTTTTCCTCGCTGCATGTGCATCTCCCGTGGGACAGAGCAGCATGGGACGTGGCTGCACGGCTGGTGGGATTTTCCGTTTGCAAAATCTGCAATTCCGATGAGTCCGACAAGACGAAAACAAACTTCCTTAACACATAGTCAGAGGGACAAGCTGCTCTCGATCCTCTGTTCTTTTATCTGCTCGTAATATTTTTAAGCTTCTACACTTTCTCCCACTGAGACTCTCCCTGAAATCCTGTTTTTAAAAGAAAAAAACATCTATTTTATATTCACAAGTTCACAACAGCAGCTTCTTGTCAGGTTTGGAAAAGACAAGAGTCAATCAGATACGACTCGTCTCCGTCTCTTAGCTCACAACTTTACTTCCTGGATCCGCCTTACTAATCCTGAGATATCAGACCTGCTACTGAAAATATATACAGTACAGATATTATACAGAAAAATAAAGCAGGGATTGTTGGAGGCTCTGACGAGGACACGTAGCTGCTCAGATAGCTAGCATACAGGCATACAGGTAGCATGAAAAAGCTGTTTTTTATTTTTTACTATTTTAAATGTAACAATAAGCTTTATTAGGGTTAAGTTTGTGGACACCTGAACACATGTGCATCCCATTCCACCGATTTGCATCTTAAGATGTTCCACTAGATGCTGTGGAGTTTCGTTCAGCTACAAGGGTGTTAGTAAAGTCAGGTTCTGATGTAGGTGTGAAGGTGAGGAGGTCTGGGGTGCAGTCAGCATTCACATTCATCCCAAAGGTCTTTGATAGTGTTGAAGATTTATAGCAGAAGATCTTCCACACACTTCCTAGACCATGGAAAGCAGATCTTCATGGAGCCGTCTTTGTGCACAGGGTCACTGTCATGCTGGAACAGGTTTGTGTCCCCTGGTTTAAGTCCGAAACACTTGTGTGTCTCCAACTTTGTGTTAACAGTTTGAGGAAGAACCACATGGTGGGGTTGAGGGTGAATAGTTTTGCAGACCTCTGTGTCTTTTATCTGCTTTTTATGGTTACCCAGGACTGAAAACAAACATCTTCTGATGTGCGTGGTTCCTTTAAGAGTCGTCCCAGTGCAGACCTCAGCCCCAATTAAATATAACGAGAAAATAAACACAGGCGTCTGCATTGGTATTTGAATGCATTAAGTTTCCGGAAAGCTCTCGCTCGATGCTCAGGAGGACCTAATCACACACTTACAGCGCCCAGGTTACTAAGCAACCAATGGAAGAAAACAATCCGCCGCCCGTGGCATTTCTACATGGCATTAAATGTTGACTCGGACTTCGACGTGTTTTGAATGTGAAGTCGGCAGAAGCTACAGAGGTCACGCTGAGCCGTGTGTTTTTTTCTTTCTCTTTATTTAACATGCATTGTGAATTTCAGCTCATATTTTTAAGCAAATTAGGAATTCATTAGGAACAAATGGAGATGAATGGGAGATTAATTTCAGAGTGTTGCTCATGTCGTTTGATGGGTCTGGAGCCAGATGATGATTATTGCAGAGATCACAGCAGATAGCAGGTCACGCTTCTGAGAGAAAACACCACGAGGTTGTGAGGTCAAAAAGACGTCGCTGAAAGAAAGCCAGAGCGGGTTCTAGAGCGAATGTTTAGATCCATTACACCATTACTGAACAAATAAAACATTCTAGATCTATAAATCCGTCCAGATTCATATCCGTCACGTATTAACTGTACATTAGCTAAATCAATTTTAAATAAGTAAGTAAATGAATAAAAAAAGATATATATATATATTGTTAAATAAATAGAAGCATGAATAGGTACACAAATTCACCAGTACACAAAGAAACAAGCAAATAAATAAATATACAACCGGAAATGCATAAGTAAGTGCAGAAGTGTAAAAAAGCCTCGAAAATACATACATTTAGAAAGAAAGAAAGAAAGAAAGAAAGAAAGAAAGAAAGAAAGAAAGAAAGAAAGAAAGAAAGAAAGAAAGAAAGAAAATTGAAGGAACAAATAAATTAATAAATGAAAGCATGACTTAAATATCATAAAATATTTTGCGTTATAAGACCTTGAGAAAAATTGTATTTTAAGAGTTCATTAATTTGTTAATTAAAATAATGATGATACATGGTCAAAAAATTTTGATAATTTGTACAGGGATAATTTTTGGTTTTATTGGGTTCGTTAAAACCCTGACCTTCATTTTCCAATCAGTCTGATTTTATTTGTGCAGCTTCATTATTAAAAATTATTTTAAAAAATGAATCATTCTCCAATTTTAAGCCTTAAACCTGGAATTTCTGTAGGTCTTTTAGAACCTGAAGCACAACTGGTGGTCCCTCGTCGCCTTTGGCTTCTTTGGCCTGAGAAGGGATGTAAGTGCTGTCAATCTCAATGAAGGTGGAACTGGTGGCCACAGCTGGTGGACAGCTTCTCATCTCTATGTAACGACTGAAGCTTGCGATTCTCACCTGACGCACTCAGCCGAGCGTGAGCCAATGATTAGAAACATGGCTGCTGTTGACAAGTCTGTCACATGCCAGTCCAGACCTGACCTCCTCACCAGGAGAGACCGAGAGAGAAGTAAAGTTTGTGTTAATAAATGTGGACCAAGGTCTATAGAAACAAAGAAAATGTGTGTGTGTGTGTATGTGTGTGTGTGTGTGTGTGTGTGTGTGTCCTCGTCCGTGTCCTCGTCCCTATACATTTTATAAAAAGGGACAATCTAGAACCTTTTTTCTCCAGGTTCCCTATTTATTCTTGTTCTCCAAGCTATTTCTCTGGAGGATCTCACAAACATTTTGTCTTTCACCTTTGGAACAGGCCACAATAATGTTTAAACTTGTAGTCTTTTAAACAAACAAAGAAACAAGCAAATAAACAAATACATTTGCAGGTTTTGGATACTGAGTCCTTAATTATAAATATACTCTTGAAGAAACCTCAAGCACATCATTCCTTTCTGTGTGTACTGGAACTGGAGTACATCTGGAGACAAATTTCATTTTAAAGTTCATTATTTCCCTTCTAGAACCTGTTCCTTTTAAATATTTCTTATGAGGACAAAAAGGTTTTGCAAAAGTTCTTTAAAGCTGTGCAGACTTCTAAAAGAGCTTCAATTTCCTATAAGGAACCATTCTGTTGAACCGGAGAACCAGTATGGGTTCTACATTTACACACTCTTTGTTCTAAGTGAGTGTGTGTTAACCGAGGAAGTGTGTGGAACAAACTTCACATTATTGCGCATGAACTTTTCTCCTGAATATTTACAACCTGTCAGGAATTTAATGTTCAGCAGCATTTTCTATTTAAAGCTCTTCCAGAAATCACTGGGTAATTAAAATTTGTAGAAGCTTGTGCTTGAGGGATTTGGGTTCTTTTTGAATGTTTAAGGGGTTTACTGGAGAACTAGCGGTTTGTTCTACGGTAGGTTTCCTGTTCCTTCATTTCCTTCATCATATCTGTTTTCCTAACTTTTAAGGTTTCTTCAAAGAAGAAGTTGGAGAACCTTTAAAGGTTCAACATTTTTCTGGCTTCTGAAAACTTGAGGTATCTGGAAGTTTTTCGTTGTTTTTCTGTGATCAGTTCTGACTTGTGGTGGAACCTCCAATATGTAGTAACCCAATTAAATTGAGAAGTTCTCCTGGAGCTGGCCTCGAGCTCCTTGTGACATCGGAACAAATTGCTCTTGCTAGTGACCTAAAGGTGGCAGACAGGTAAAGTGGTACAGACCCCCAGTACTAAAGCTGGTACAGGCCCTGGGAAAACCAAGGGTAATGATCTCATCAGAAGGACTTGATGTCCCCCTGCAGAACCCTCTGCCCTGTTACCCAACATTTTCTATTCATACATTAGAAATGCTTTGATAAATCTGCTTTGAAGAAATGCTAAGAAAAAGTATGAAGGGAGTGAAAAAAAAGGAAAAAAGAAAATCGCATTTGTGGAAAACGGTTGCAGGCGTGAAAACGCTCCTGGCAAGTGGCTCGCACAGATCCTGTTTTCCTGGGAGGCCTTTGTGCAGACAGCATGGGTTTCACGGTTCTGCCTGTTCTTTAGCCTGCTCTGGCTCTGGCTTTTCCCCTTCAACCATCTGCAGAGTGACGCAGCAGTCGGTTCCGCCGCTGACCCGATGGCACTCGAGTCTCTGTACTCATTTAAACCCACTCCGTGGCTCGTTTTAAATCTCTAATCGACAGCACTTGTTTTGTTAAAGTGTTCCCATCAAGCAGTGACACCTCAGGCAGCTAAAAACGACAGAACCGTTGCGCTAGCTCGCATAAACAGTCCGCGACCTAAGTGAAGGTCATCCCGCTAGAACACGATGTAATCAATAATGCAGCAGTCATAAGTCATAAACCGCGAGAAGTACCATTGGTTCTGGCAGAAATCCATCACGCCGAGCAGCGCAAGACTGAAAGTTGATCGAACTCATAAAAATAGTCAAATTGTTTTAAAGTGATTTATTTGAGAACCTGAATGAATCTAAAAGCGCTCATTTACAATCTCGGGAACGCAGAACTTATTCCCTGCAGTCTCAGTGCACCAGAAATGATGCTAATCCTTAATTAGCATCTCAGCCTCCACAAGGGGACTTCAAAGTTTTGGTTCAGGAAATAAGTGTTCCAAGGCTACTGATTGTAAAAAGGACCTGTAAAAAATTCTACATTAAACCTTAAAACAGAGAGTTTACATCGAATAACAATTGTTTTTTTTCTTACATAAGATTCATAGGATGCTCGTTAAGGTGTATTTAAGTATTTATTGATTAATTAAGTGTAATTAGATGCCTTTCTGAGAGCCCAGTAAAAGGTTTTGTGCAGAGCCCCATAACAGTGTTTATCTACCAGAAGAAGGTTAACCACTGCTTATTAGCATCTCAGTTCCTACGCACCTAGAAAAAAGGTTAATTGCACAATTAGCGGTTCGTAGCTTCTGTTTTTATAATGTACCACTTTGTTGTAGTGTTCTAGCTACCTGTAAATGTTCCAACACAGCCAGGAAGCAAACCACTGATTATTACAAACTTAGCATTAGAAAAAAAATGTGTTTTGTATCATTTCGGTTTCTTAGCTTGTTTTGTGGTAAAGGGAACCCTTGAAATGTTCTTGAAGTGTGCTTCAAGAGTGGAAGAACATCGCTAGGAGACAAGAGATCAGGAAGACCTTCGACTGGCTCAACCCCAAGGAAACTTTGAAACTGTTCAGTAACTCGTGCATGATGATTGTCGGACAATCAATTCTGAAAATCAACACGACCTCACTACCAGATGACCAGACTATTCTACTCACCAGATTTGGCTCTTCCCAAGATGAAGATCCATCTCAGAGCTCGGAGTGGATGAGCATGGTTAAATAGTGGAGAGTGGAGCAAACCCTGCTACGTAAAATATTTGTACAATTTTGTGGTGTCGCGATCGTCATCGAAAAATTCAATTAAACCATTGTAAAATTCCTCAAGCTTCATTGAGGACCTTTTGTATATTTCAGCCACTCTTTTAGCCTTCTTTGTTGTTTTTGTTTGTTGTAAAGTTTTTCAGATCTTTTTTAAGGTTTTCCTTCACAAGGACAAGGCAGGTTTCTTTTCCATATTTTTAAATTTTTCAAAGAGTTTACCTTTTCATTTGATCCTCTGAAGTTGAAGAGAACAGAAGAAGTCTTTACGCTTCAAGATTTTTGAACAGTACACACACAAATGCTGGTCGGATGCCTAAAAAAAGATTAAAATAAGTTTTCACTACAAATCCTTGTGCTTAAGATCTCAGGATGGTGTCCAGAAGCTCGGTGGTAGAGCGTCTCCGTGTTGGCCACTCGGTCTGTGTGGAGGCCAAAGCCATCTGTTGCTGGAGTATTGATAATTTCCCCAGCAGGCCCGTCAGCTGCAGCGCAGGCTTGATTGGGCAATTCTCAATCTTGCAGTGAAGCAGCAGGACGTCTCTGCACCTGGGTTTATTCTGCAAACACACAATTATACTTCCAATCAGTAGGAAGATGAGAACCTGGCGGGGGATCCGTTGTGGCGAGAGGCTTTGTCTCACGATTTTAGACGTTATGATTGAAGTTCCGTTTGAGATGTCATGCTTAACGATTGATCGGCAAGCAATCTTCTTTGCTTCGGAAATGAATTTGTGAATATCAATATGTCAGTGGCAGGCCATTTAGGTACTACATTAATCCCACTGTTTGAAGATCAGAAGGAAATCCGACCTTTAACACCTGTTGAACTGGACGTTTTACATCTGGGTGATGTGAGAAAGGCAGACGAGGAAATTAGACATTGGGAACCACTCTTAGTAAATAGGTTCATCAAGAGTTATTTTGCATTCTTACTAAATCAAACACATTTTAAGTGGGAAGGTTGCCTCAAGAATATTTCACGGTGTTTAATGAAAAAATCTCATCATTTATTCAAAATACCTCAACAAATCCATGAGCACTCATCTATAAACACTGTAGAACATCTAAAGATTTCTCTGCATGGGTTTAGGTGTTAGGTTTAGAATAGGTTTATGTGTTCAGATTAGGTTTAAAATAGAGAGTTACGGTTAGTTTAAGGGTTAGGGGTTTGGGTTAGGATAGAATTAGTGACAGGATAAAGGTTAGAAGTTACAGTTAGGATAAGAGTTGAGGATTAGTGTTAGGGCTAGGGAAAAGGTTAAGGTTAAGCCTCTGTATGCCTCTGTTAGTATAAGGGTAAGTTAGGGTAAATGTTTAAGAGCGGGTAGTATAGGATTAGAGTTATTATAGGATCAGGAGTTTGGATATGGTTAGCGTTAAGATAGGGTTCATGGTTAAGATGGGGTTTAGAGTTAGGGATAAGATGGGGGATAGGGTTGATAGAGATAGGGTTAGGGGAAAACTGGGGTTTAGGGTTATGATGGGGGTTAGGGTTAAGATAGAGATAGGGTTAGGGGAAAAAATGGGGTTTAGGGTTATGATGGGGGTTAGGGTTAAGATGTTAGACTTCTTATGGTAAGGTTGTGACTGCCAAACGCTTTAAATGCAAATTTAAATTAATAGGAATTGGGTTAGAGTAATTATAGTGTTTCGACAAGGGTTTGTATGGGGTTATGGTTATGGTGAGGATCATCAAGGGTTATAGAGGTTGGGGTTAGTGTAGAGGTTAGGGTAAGGGTTATAGGGGTTAGGATATTGGTCAGGGTAGATATTAGGGTAGGGGTTAGGGTTATGGAGGGGTTATTGTATAGTTTAGAGTTGAGGTAAGGGTTAGGGTAGAGATTAGGGAAAGGGTTATGTTTAGGGTTAGGGTTAGGGTAGAGATTAGGGTAGGGGTTAGGGTTATGGTAAGGGTTAGGGTAGAGGTTAGGGAAAGGGTTATGTTTAGGGTTAGGGTGGAGGTTAGGGTAAGGTTTAGGGTAAGGGTTAGAGTAAGAGTTATGGGGTTAAGGTTATGGTGAGGGTTAGGGTAGAGGTGAGGGTAAAATTTAGGGTTTGAAACAGATTAAATATAATAAATAAATAATGTTTTTACCTTCACACCTGTAGAACTAGGCATTGTAATGTTGGGTGAAGTCTATACTCTCTCGGCTGAAGAGTTTTAGTTCTTTGGTGGTTCAAGTTTGAGAAATGAAACCATTCCCTTGTGAAGAGTTTTGGGCAAAATCTTCAAGAGTTTGCTTGAAGGGTGCTAGAGGGAACCATCATTTCTTCATTCATCCACAGGAATCCCTATGGTTCTTCCTTATAGGAGATCACTGTGCTGTGATCATCAGTGCTGTAATATAAAACAAAAGATATTGTAGTGTTCCACATAGAACCAAATCCCTAACCCTAAACCCCCGGTGGGTTGTGAAAATAAATCCCAGCACCAACAAGCAGTGAGTCTTCTTCAGTGAGGTTCTTTAAACTGCTCAAACATGCAAATACTTATGTATTATAAACGTACAAATATTCTGAGTCCCTATAAAACAAATTCCACACCAGAAAAGCTATTAATGATGTTCCATCATGTTCAGGAGGCACTGAAGCTCTGGAAATGATCTAGAATCAAATAGTACAGCCACAAGAACCAAAATGGCTTCTGCACATACGCTTTGCACTGCAGCTGTGAAGGTTTTAGCCAGATGCAGTGTTTGACAAAAGGAATCCCCCCATGGACAAAGCTGGCCACTTTCCCGTCTCCCATCTCCCCGGATACTACACATCCCCTGGTCTGTAAAACATCTGCATGTGGCATGTGACGTGACTTTTGTCCTTTTATTGACGTAGTTTTCCATCAAACCCATTTCAGGGATGTTTCACAATGAGTAATGTAACTATAAATGAATAAAACACACAATCTATCGTTGTGAAAGAAAATTCTAATTGTTTTCAATCTGCAACCGCAATCGCCACCTACTGATGACATCACACTCACAGCGATCGGTTAATTGGGCAGTTGCTTCTAATGGATGAGGTGCAACGACTAACCGAGATCCTATCGCCTGTGTTGTGTTTTATTATTTATTTATTTTTACACACACACACACACACACACACACACACACACACACACACACACACACACACACACGTCAAACTTGTAAACCTCGTTCTCCATAATTTAGTTTTTTCCGAGCGCCGTCGATGCCGCATTCTGTCGTCGTTATTATAGCTGACGTTTGCACTTTAATCGCTGTTGAGTGGCATCCAGCCAGGACGCCAAGATTTCAAATCCATTAACATTTCATGCAGCCTTCACCTGCCACCAACGCTCCATGCCATTTTCCATACAGCACACACACACACACACACACACACACACACACACACACACACACACACACACACACACACCCACACACCCACACACACACTTACGCATGCATGGGCAAAGTTTAAAAAACACAAAGTTAAAAAACATCAGCATGAGATTGTTCCAACCAAAAATTATTCACCTGGGACGTTTCCTTCTGAACAGTAAACTGCATACTGCAGGAAGTAAACAGGAAATTATTTGCACTTCACACACACACACACACACACACACACACACACACACACACACACACACACACACACACACACACACACTCCTTAATTATATACAGTATACACACTATATATAAACTAAAGTTTGTGGACACCCGAGCATAAGGTTGAAGCTTTTTGAACATCCCATTCCACATTTATTCTCCATTCACTGGTTTAATGAGCTCCACTCTTCTGAGAAGATGTTCCACTAGAATTTGTTGAGATTCATTTAGCCATGAGGGTGTTAGTAAAGTCAGGTAGTGATGAAGGTGAGAAGGTCGGGGGTGCAGTCAGTGTTCACATTCATCCCAACATGGTTGGAGCTCTATAGCAGGAGATCTTCCACTCCAACCCATGGAATGCAGATCTTCATGCAGTCGGCTTTATGCACAGTGGCATTGTCATGCTGGAACATGTTTTGGTCTCATAGTTTAGTTAAAGTGAAAGAAATTCATGTTTGGGGAAGAACTACACATGGCACATGGAAAAGTCAGGTGTCCAAATACTTTTGTTGAAATCCATAAGTATCAAAGGAGGAACACTGGCACAGAGGTTAGATTCACAGCAGACCCGTTTAGCCGCAGGTGACAGGCTAGCTTCTCTCTTTCGTCATTATTTATTCATTTGTTTATTCATTTCGTAATAAATCGACTCGCGTACTCGTGCACCCACGGAATCGCAGCAGCTCTGCGCTCTGATCGGCGGTAAACACAAGCTCTGATGATGAAGAGCAGGACATTTAACATTTAAGTTTGAGAAAATGGAAAAAGGAAATCGTAATTATTTAACTCGCTGTTACGTTGTTTAGTGTTTGGTTTTAAAGTTTTTTTCTTCTTCCATTTACTTTTTTATACTTACATTAATATGTATATTTTATACCTTATATTCTTTTTTATTTTTTATATACTATTTCTATTTCCCTGTACATTCCTGAGTATTGGACAGTCATATAAAGTATGTTACTACAGTTTTCCACACAATCCATCAGATCATCCGTCTCCACACCCCCCTGTCCTCTACATCTGCCTCTTTCAAACCAACCATCTGCATGTCTCCCCTCACCACATCCATAAACCTCCTCCTTTGGTCTTCCTCTTTTCCTTCATCCTTAACATTCTTCTACCCCATGATTCCCCACATTCCTCTTCCGAACCACCTCAATCACACATCTCTCACCTTTTCTCTGACAGGAGGGAGGTGGTACCTTAGTGGTTAAGGCTTTGGACTTTAGAGCTGAAGGTCATGATTTCAAATCCTAGCCATCCCAAGCCTCCACTTCTGGGCCCCTGAGCGAGGCCCTTAACCCCATATATGTTCAGTTGTATGAACGAGATAAATGTAAGTTGCTCTGGATAAAGGCGTCTGCCACATGCTGTAAATATAATGTGAAGTCTCCTAAACCTTCTTCCTCCACGGTAAACCTTCTTCCTCCTCCTCTTATCCTCGTCAATCTGGAGCATCTTCCACTCTTCAGCTAGCTCCGCCTCTTGTCTCGAGTTTCTCAATGCCATTTCTTTTATTTCTTTATTATTTATTGTATTTTTGTATAAAATCTTTCGTTAATACTGTAGTATAAATGTGGCATTTTTCATATTTTGCATCACTGCATTGATATCTCATTTACGGTAACAATAAACGGATAAAAATCCTTGTTTATTGAATTTGGGACTCCTCCCACCAAACCCGTCACTGATTACGGTCGTGTCTCTGCACCACACGCTGTCTGTTACACCTCACACCTTTACTGCGCTCAGATTTAGCGACAATTTCATATCTGTGTTCTTATTACTGATCCCTCAATCAACTGGCAGCATCACTAATACCCCCTCACTCCCTTCACAACCCCCATCCTACCCCCCCAACACCACCACTGCCTTATGAATGGCAGCCAATCAGCAGCAGCCCCCCCCCCCACCCAGCGTTTGCAAACTGCATCCTTGTCTAGCAGAGCGAGAGAAAAAAGCATCAGAAAGGGTTGAGAGAGAGAGAGAGAGAGAGAGAGAGAGAGAGAGAGAGAGAGAGAGAGAGAGAAGGAGAGAGAGAGAGAGAGAGAAGGAGAGAGAGAAGGAGAGAGAGAGAGAGAGAGAGAGAAGGAGAGAGAGAGAGGGAGAGAGAGGGAGAGAGAGAGAGAAGGAGAGAGAGAGAGGGAGAGAGAGGGAGAGGTAGGCAGCTGGAGTCTTCTGCACAACTGTAGCCAGTCTCGGAGTCTGAACACTGCCAAGAGGCGAAGACAGGAGCCACTGCCGCACTTCAATGAGAACGACACAAGCCCAAGAGCGAGAGAAGCTCCGACTGAGGTAAGAAGCTTTGTTTTATTTGATTTTTTTTTCTATTCTTTTTATAATCCTCCTGTGCAACAAGCATCAGTATGAAAGGAGCAGATTTATTATAAGAGCATGCATATGAATGAGGGAAGGTTTGTTTCCTGTCAATTTGCTGCAATAGAATAGAATAGAAAAGAATAGAAGTCAGGATCTCAGGATGGAATATAATATGACTGATATCAGCACAAATATCCGCATATGATCAATAATCTCACTTCTGAACAAGTTCTACCAGAGCCTGCTTCACTGCCGTGTTGTGATGATCAAGATGAGGATGATGATGAGGATGATGATGGTTAAGATATAATCTCGTGCATTTCTAAGACCTCAGTATTTTGCAACAAAAGGCTCCAGGATTAAATGATATGAAGTGTGTGGTGAGGCGGTGAATGATGAGCGTGTGCTTCTGGATGTGAAGGATGAATGAAGTGTTTGTTAAGCTGTTCCACTCCTGTTGCTTTATCTCTTCATTGCTGAAAGTGTGTGTGTGTGTGTGTGTGTGTGTGTGTGTGTGTGTGTGTGTGTGTGTGTGTGTGTGTGTGTGTGTGTGTGTGTGTGTGACCGGGGACCTGTTTTATGCACATTAATATTACTTTGATGCGTCAAACCCACACTCACACACACACACACACACACACACGGTCATTCTCTCTGTGAGTCCCTCAGAGTTGTATCTTGGGTCCTGTTAAACAAAAAAAATGAGAGCTTGACTTTTTAAACGAGGTAAAGACAGGGCTTCATCAGGTATGATCCAGACGTCGTGTATCATCCATCATACATATTCCACATGCGTTTACAATTCGCAGCTTGAACGCAACACACAATGAAACAATATCTCCTGAAATGTCGTCTGGATCTGAGGAAAGCCCGGGTGCTGGAGATCACTGCGGGACTTCTGAAGATAGCATCAGGAAAACAAATCAACAACATGTACTGGTTGAGATAAAACCCCTCTGATGGTTAGGTCCAGGTCTGGTGTGACATTTACATTTGGCTCTCAGATGAACTGAGAGAAAGAGAGAGGGAGAGATTTATACATCTGAGCCGGACGCATAATGGCACGGCTGTTTGGCGCAAATGAAAGTGCGCATTTCCTCCGAGTCGGTGCCACATGTATAATTGCCTTTCCACGCAGACATGAATTATGAGACTCGCATTTGCACTCGCAATTACGGGTCGCATTCATTCTTCTCTCTCTCTCCCTCTTTCTATTTCCTATGAACAGAGGATTAGCGTGGATGCAATTTGCCTCATAATGAGATAAAAGTCAGAGACAATCAATTTATTTATTGTAGAGGATATAATAACACGGATGCCTCCGTCCTGGCATGTGCACACGTCCCGTCTTTTTCTTACACGGCCTGGTAGTTAAACACGGCTCGGAAAACCAGGAAAAGAATCGTCCGGGGAGATGGAGGGACTGCACTACTGCTGCTGCTGCACCGCACATAGTATATCTAAAGTATGCAAATAAAAACAGGCAGCACTCGTGATACCAAGCAGCCGATTCAGGGTGCATTAATGCTAACGACTCCGTAAGACCACCGCAGAGGACAAAAAAAACCTCGGTTAATTCCAGGCAGCGTAATGAAATCACAGGAAGTGCCGTCTCTAATAAGGCACAGCTCACACGAGCGCCTTGATGATCGCCTGTGAACCTGGATGTATCAAAGCCTGAACCTCCGGCCAGCAAATCATGGAGCCAGAGATTTGATCTGTATCAAAGTTTCAAAACAAGGACGACAGGGCATTAATATTACAGAGGAGACGGCAGCTGTGAAAATTGTCCAAAGTAAGAGTTGGATGAAGAGAGAGATACCGAGAGAGAGAAAGAAAGAGGTGTAGAAAAGCTCCGGGGCTCCACCATGTGGTCAAAAACGGAAATGCCATTTTCATCTCCAAGACCTCCCAACCTTATATTCATTTAGTTTTTTGCTGTAAATTTTGTCACTCTATACACACTTTCATAATTTCATTCATTTTTTGCTAATTATATATACACACACACACACACACACACACACACACACACACACACACACACACACACATATAAATATGAATATAATAATAATTGTTTTATATTTAAATATATCTATTTTATATCTGAAACCCTTAGCTCACAATCCTCAGTAAAGATCAACAGTTGTAACTTCTTTCTTTCTTTCTATCCATCTCTTTTTTTCTTTCTTTCTTTCTCTCTTTCTTTCTCTCTCTCTTTCTCACTTTCTTCCTCTCTATTCCTTCCAGAAACGTTACAGGTCTATGACATCATCCACGTCCGGTGTTTTATTGTTACATCTCTAATTGGAACGCTCGATCATAATAATACGAAGAAGAAGAAGAACTGTGGAAGTCGTTTTAATTGTTAAAAAGGGAGTCGATTTTCTTTCACACACTTAAACTCACACACACACACACACACACACACACACACACACTCAAACACACACATGAAGCCTGAGGGCCTGGAGGAGATTAACATCGGAAGCCGAGGCAGGATTACGTGCAAGAAGCATTTGCGCTCTACAGAAAGCCATTAGCGGACTTGCTCGGCTTTTCAATTACCAAAGCAATCTCGCGCCGTCTTTTTTTTTTTTTTTTTTGGAAGGGCCGCGATTATTCTGTCCTTCATTTTAAACACAACACTTACTTCCCAATTGGCCGTGCTGTTGGGAATCTTTGCAGACAGACACGTCGTGGCGGGGATGAGGGTGCAGGTCTGTTTCTGCTCGGCGTTGGGAGAAGGCTGGAAGCCACACTGCTCTGTGATTATGACAAATGTGTTGAGACTCTGGTGTTATTTTATTTTATTTATTTATTTTTCTTCATCCTGCAGTAGAGAGCAGCCGTTGCTACGAGACGCCACATCCAAAAAACTCCCGAGTACACACACACTCCTGTTGGTCTCTGAGCCTCAGGGTTATGTTGAACCCATAATAAAAAGATATTTTTATGCTGTAATGTGACCCTTCTACAGCCCTCAATCAATTTTTGCAAACCCTCGTTTATTTACCCTGATTAAGGGCACCTGAATGACCTGTAGAGCAGATTTACAGAAAATTCATACAAGCTTTACACATAGATTTAGTGTCCAGACATGTTTCACGTGTAGTGTGCATACATATACTATAGAATTACAATATAACATACATTTATTATAGAATTACAATATAACATACATCTACTATAGAATTATGTCATACATCTGTTATATAATCAATCCTAAATGACTCACGAATCATTTTGCTTCACGTGATTGTAAGTGATTCATTTCTGTTCATATGATTTTTACACGATTTATTTTTTCGTGTTTTTTTTTACACACGACAATCATATAATCCTACATCTTACATCTTTTATATAATTACAATATAACATGCATTTATTATAAAAAAAAACATCATTTATTTATTATATAATTGCAATATATCATCTGTCATATAATCAGAATCTATCATACAGCTGTCATGTCATTGATCATTGAGGTTTTGGGGATTTTTGTTTTTACAAAAATTTACATTTATTTAATTTAATTATTTATTTAATTTTTGTTTATTGTAAATAATTCATCTATTTCCATATGATTTTTTTACACATTAATCACAATCATTTTTGAATTATTCATTAATTTCCGCGTGTGATTTCTACACGATTTGCTCATCACCCCTTTTTATCATGTTTCGTTTGTTTTCTAGTAATACACCGTTCCCGCTCTGAGATTTCAAGTGATTACACGTGATCCTAGACAACACGACCTCGTTGTCCTCCTACGTGATCGTCACACGATGGATTTATTTTTACGTGTGAAGGTTCGACAGCGCGGTTCATGCGTGTACATGTGATTTCATGATTCCAAGCGTGATTATGTTTTCAAACAGCGACAACTGCATTTTCTCCACGCGTGCAATTTCAGGCTGTAGCATGAGACGTGTTCGAAATATAACCCTGCCATTCACGTGTGGAAAAACCTGGATGTGAACCAGGAAAAAGACTGCGGTGGAGAAGGAACCTGAAAGAACCTTAGAACCTGATTTAAGTTGCTGTTTCCTCCAAGTCGAGTGAAAGCATCCTGTCAGTCAAAAAGCCGAAGAAACAAACAAACGCGTGCCTTTCAGCTAAAGGCAATTACTACACGAGGCAACAAGCTGAGAGGGATTTGAATCCGACCCCAGACGCGCCGCTACACTTAATCAAAGTCGAGCGTATCGATCGGGTTATATGAGCGGCCTTTGGTGCACCCTTGTGCATTGATGCACCTGCGCTTTACTTTCTGCAGCTTAATCCGGGCATGAAAAACCGGCGAGCGTAAACAGATCTGACATTGTGAAAAGCAGGACGGCCCGATGCTCCGTGAATAAGATTTGTTGCAGCGCTTTATTGAGTTGCAGCCCTTGTTTTGCCGGATTATTCATTGTTAGCGCTGGCGCTGGCACGAGGGAGACGATGTCATATCGATCGATAGCTCCCACACATAATGAGGATGAGAACGTTTTGGGAAAAAAAAAGGATTCAACAATGAGAAAAGTGACTTGTGCAATCAGGCATCTGTAATGGTGTCATTCTGGATGTTGGAGATCATCACACCTGTTCCTACAAAACCTCCAGATCCAGATAATGGAGTAGAGTCATTATCTAGATTTTTTATCCAATAACGTTCACCGTGAGCAGACTCGGTGGTGTGATCACGAGTGGATCCAGTTGAATTCTGATTGGTGTTGATTCTTGTTCTAGAACCTCATACACAAAATACTGAACCTTTACATGAGCTACAACAGCAGAAGAACACATCAGGTTCCACTCCTAAGTCTGTTTTTTCTGGAGGGCTTTTCTGCTGACCAAAGTTTTAACAGACTCCCCAGAATCTAGTCCGGCTATTCTGCTCTCTCATGAACAGGGAATGTTTCTTGTTTTCTGGATTGTGATTGGTCAGATTGAGTGGATTCTTCTCTAGAAGCTCTTGACAGGAGTGTAGCTGTAAATTTCAGGTTTGTATGAAGAATCGTATAGTTCCAGTAAAAAAAAGCTCAGGTCGTATCCCTCACACTGATATTGTGAAGTTGCTTTCACCTTGAGGTTCCTCAGTGACATGAGATGCTGCGAGGTCATTGTAGGATCATTTATAGCTGCTGTAGCATCAATGAGAATATGAATTAACTTTGTCTGCTGCGGTATCAGAGGAACCAAACGAACCAGGACATTGTTGTTAGCTAAATAATGATTTTTCCATCTAGTGGAACTCGACGATGCCAGAGCTGCATAATAATAACAGTATTATAAAGCTTTTACATTCATTTTGAGTTCCATCTCTGTTCGAATGATGGATGAATCTTGTGATAAAAATATATTAAGTTTTCATTTCCTATCAAAAGCCTGGTAATGCATTAAACACGTTTCTCCTCTGTGACAGGAAGTTGGCATGCAAACTCACTTGCGCTCACTTTTTTTCCGCTTTCTCATTTTTCCAGGGATTCAAAGGAAGATCAAAGCCACCATCTACGATGCCAGAGTTGCTGATCCAAGCGTTTAGATCTTTCTCCATTCAGCACCGCCTTCCTTATTAGATTATTCATCTGGGATCAAACCCAAGCTCGAGAATAAATTGGAAACAGCCGAGCGATGAATCCCTTCTTCTGGCTGTTTGCGCTGGTTTCCCTCCTCCCCCTGGTTTTGGCTGTGAGGAATCAGGGGATGGTTATCCGCCTGCAGCAGCCGGACGGACGAGTGCTACACAGGTCCAAGCGTGACTGGATGTGGAGACAATTCTTCCTGTCGGAGGAATACACAGGAAGCAACTATCAGTACGTGGGCAAGGTGAGAGACGCCACTGTCTGTGAATCCTCCATCCCCCATCCCCATTTTTATCTCCATCACCCCACTAGCCCCAACATCCATCCACCCCCTCCTACCCCCCTAAAGGCTTCTACTTAAATTAGAATTGACTTCCAAACAAGGCCTCGAGGGAGGAAATGTAAAGGAATGAAAAATCTCTTTTGAGGTTTATGTGGCATGACATAATATTTAAATACGGGTGCCATAGTGAGTCCGTTATCAAAGCAGGAAAAAATAAAGCCGAGGAAATGCGAATTACACAGTCGCAGATGCATGAATATTCAAAGACGAGCTAAAAGGAGAAAGGGAAAAAGGGGTGAAGAGGGAAAGCAGACGTGGGCCGAGGGGTGGGCGTTTGATAGAAGGAGAATATTTTGTAGCAAACGTTGTGCTGGTTTTACTGTTCTCATTTCTAGGACAAAGTGACTCGCGAGGGACCTGACAGGAATCGACAATTACAGGCTATTTCATTCTCTTTCTCGATGCTCCCGCTCTCTCTCTCTCTTTTTTTATCCGTTGACTTCCTACCCATCTGCAGCGCCCGTGTGAAAGGAGGATTTGCAATTCATCAAGCTGCAATTCAGAGGCGATGCCAAATTTATGCCACATTAACCATGAAAGAGGAGCCCACACCAGCACTCATCAGCACGTTCTCTGTTCCTGACATGGCGTGATCACAATGTATAATTTGCTACGCTAAAAATATAATGCAACTTTTCCTGTTGCAATTGAATGCAACAGTTAGAAGAATGAGAGAGAGAAAGAGCGAGAGAGAGAGAGAGAGAGAGAGAGAGAGAGAGAGAGAGAGAGAGAGAGAGACAGACAGAGGCATCCAAACAGAGGCAGGGAGATTTTCAGGTCAACACTCGTCTATTTCACAGGTTTTTGTTGTGCTAGAAAGGGTAACATGGCTATTCTGAGCAGGCTACGCTACTGTACATTTCAATGCCCAGCCTTCCAAATGACCACCTCATTAAAAAAAAACTAATTTTGTCTGTTTAAATCTAATTAAATTCACTAATCTAATTAAAAAACCTTATAATCTGGTTAGCAAAGAATGAATGCTAACAGCGCCGGTCATGTTAGCATATAACCCCTGCTTTTGCTTGATTGAAGTCCCACTTTCAGTTAATTAAAAGGCTAATCGGGTGAGTCTTAAATGTCAATTAGCATCGTCTTTATTTGCTAGCATCAGCAAAGTTAGCATATAACATTCAGACTTGAAGAATGTAATATGCTAATGCAAAATCGAACAGCGTGCGACGTACTTTGAAGATAATCTGCTTTCTGGATTCATTTTTAAAATGGGGATCGCAGTAATGTAGTTAAAGATTTCATACTGCAATAGATTTTTATCCACATTGAACACTTTCCTTTTTACATGTTTTATTCCTCCTCAAGTTTCTGCCAGACTTCTGGCGGTTCCAAAGCTTCGGCACTGGACAAACTCCGATAAATTTGAAACGAACAAATCTTCACTTTTAGAAAACGTATGCACTCATCATGCAGTAGATTAGAAAAACGTGTACAGCCATATATTCATGCCAGTTTTTAAATCAGGTGCATAAAACACTAACAACTATGTATATACAGATCAAGAGCTTCAGGTAATGTTCACATCAAACATCAGAAAGGAGAAAATATCTGAAACTTTACAGTGGCGTAGTTGTTGGTGTCAGATGGGCTGGTTGCTTTAGAAAACAATGTGAGCTACAACACCTAATAAGATGGATATTAGGTCTTTTATATTATGAAGGTCTGCGGACTACAACACCTAATAAGCAAAATGAGAAGAGAATGACCAGACCAGCCTGATGTGTCTCTATAGTAACTAAAATAAATCACCCTTTGCAACCGTGTTGCGCTGACAAACATCTCAGAACGCACAACATATCAAAGCGTTAAGGTGGATGGGCTTGGCGAGAAAAAGACACATCAGGTTCCATTCCTGTTCTGAAAGAAAATAGAATAGGAAACCCAAGACCCTGATGTTGTCTTTTGTTCTTGTGGCTCATCCAATGTTCAAGGTTCAACTCTTTGTGTGTAGCGAGATGTGGAGCATCTGTCACAGCTCTTAGAAAAAAGCAGTTACTATAGTAACAATATTGTTTTAGAAAATGCTCATTTATATAAACATGAAGTATGATGAGATACACATGATACAGAAACGCATTACAGATAGATCTTACATACAAACTGTAAAAGAATGGATATTCACATGCTTCATTTTACAACCTCTAATTGCTTAGTTTTGTTGTCTATTACTTTGTTCACTCGGCTGAGTTATTTCGATCGATATCTAGTCAGGAGCAGCATTAAGTCACGCATGATGTCGTGATATAACAACATTATAAATTAAATATGAACTTGACAACTCAATTAAAAAAGATAACAGAGGAGAACATTGAGATAAATCCGGTGCATATATTACAATTTCATGACTTTAATTTAGCTCATGGACCTTAATTTAGTATCTCACAGACATGTTATGTAGTGCCCACAATCACTGTGGCTATCAGATTTCAGAGCCCAAGCAATACATCCAAACATGTGCAGAACCCAGTTCTCAATACACAGAACTTTCCCAAAGACGTTTCGGACCTGATTTGTCAATGATCAATACAAAAATAAACAAAATGGAAATTAAAAAAAGATTTTTGATATGGATATCTTTTGCAAAGGTTTAGAAAACAAGGCAGACAGAACAGATTTAAAAAAGAGCCGGAAAGTAAATAAACGGCAGTCAGAAATGACACGTCTTTAACGTTTTTCTGCATTACGTTTTGCTCAGGCTCAGTACAGGGACGTGAACATTTTCAGATGTTTTATCGTGGACGTGCAACTTTTGGGAAATGATTGAAAACAAAAGTGTGGACACAGAACGTTTTTATCGGGATTAGTGTAACTGTAGCCTTAGTGATGGAGGCATGGCCTTTCTGTCTGTCTCAGTATAGGAAGTGTGGCTTTTGTTCCTTTTTGTTACTGTATTTGGTTAGGTAAAGGAGGCGTGGCTTCTATGTCTATTATTCTCAGTATTTAAAGGTGTTGATATTACACCTATTAGAGATAAACCCCCTCAGGTCATGACTGACTGCATACTAAAGCCAAAAGCAGGAATTTCCAGTAACGAGTCTGCGCTGGATTTATGCTGATCTCATGGTTACTTGCGTATTGCATTGATGCTTTTCCATGCTTGTGGTCTCAGCGTCACAAAATGCAGAAAGAAATGTTAAGAGCTCAAATGTATAAAACTACACACACAAATCTGTCAGCATGTAGAGTGTAACATTTCTGTAGCACAGCAGAGGTTTTGGCACCAATTTCGCCTTGGCAACTATTCATGTCAAACACCCACGAGCGAAAATTTGATCACGCATCAGTGAAGAGAATGTGGTGCTTCGTAGAGGGAGAATGAGACTTTTCCAGTGGAGAAACAGGTACCCGGTGAGAATTCCGTATATAATATTTACTGTCTGCAAGCCACCATCTTGCAAAAGTTACTATTAAGCGCATTCCTGAAGAGTAAATTTTAGCAGAGGACTTGTTTATCGTGCATTAATTAAACATGAATCTGATGAGCTTTTTCATCTCTAATCATCGAGTCATGATGCTAAAAAAAGCACAGATGAAAAAAATCTCAGTTTAACTCATCTAATAAGCAATGTTGGTGCAGAGAGAGAAAACGCAGAAATCCAGATCTTTTCAGTTCTATTACAAATAGTAATGCAGCTAAAGGATACACAGGGTGAGGGAGAGAAAGGGGAAAAAACCTAAATCAAAACGGACTAAAAGCCTCATTAGTGTTTAATGGAATAAGTCCCGAAGGCGTGTGCTCTGAAAACTCTCTCTGTGGTGCTTATTAGCTGCTTTTGTCCCTGGAGAGCTTCCTTTCTGAAAGCTTTTGCTGATAAGCTGCAATTCTTGGCTGAGAATCCATCAGTGGGACAAAAACCACTAAAACAACATGAAATTAACATTTTCAAAACCAACACACAGTGTGTTCAAAACATGGTGAAAAGAAATATGTCCAAGTGTGGGAGTCAGTGTGTCCTAATGTACGAGTTAAATGTGTCCCAGTGTGGGCGTCAATGTGATCTAGTGTGGAGTCAGGGTGATCCAGTGTGGGCGTCAATGTGATCTAGTGTGGAGTCAGTGTGATCCAGTGTGGGCGTCAATGTGATCTAGTGTGGAGTCAGTGTGATCCAGTGTGGGCGTCAATGTGATCTAGTGTGGAGTCAGTGTAATCCAGTGTGGGCGTCAATGTGATCTAGTGTGTAGTCAGTGTGATCCAGTGTGGGCGTCAATGTGATCTAGTGCGGGAGTGAATATGATCCAGTGTAGGAGTGATTATGACCCAGTGTAGGAGTGAATTTGATCCCGTATAGGAGTGAATATAATCCAGTGTATGAGTGAATATTACCCAGTGTAGGAGTAAATATGATCCAGTGTAGGAGTGAATGTGATCCAGTGTAGGAGTGAATATGATACAGTGTAGGAGTGATTATGATCCAGTGCAGAAGTGAATATGATCCAGTGCAGGAGTGAATATGATCCAGTCTGGGAGTGAATTTGATCCCGTATAGGAGTGAATATAATCCAGTGTATGAGTGAATATTACCCAGTGTAGGAGTAAATATGATACAGTGTAGGAGTGAATGTGATCCAGTGTAAAGGTAAATATGATCTAGTATAGGAGTCAGTATGATACTGTTTAGGCATCAATAGCATTTCAGGTGGTAGTCAGTTTAATCCAATAAGTGCATCACTATGATACACTGTGGGCATCAGTTTGATCCACTGTGGGTGTCAATGTGATCCAGGGTTCATGTCAGTGTGATCCAGTGTTTGCAATAATAGCATCCCAGATGAAATTCAGTATAAATAAAATAAGGCGTTAATGCGATCCAGTGTGGGAGTCAAAGTAATCTGGAGTGGTCATCACTGTGATCCAGTGTGGGTATTATTGTGTCCCAGAGTGGTCAGAAATAAGTAACACCCCTGTCTTTCCCTGTTCTTCCAGCTTCGCTCGGATAAGGATAGAGGAGATGGCACAGCGCGCTACGTCCTCTCCGGAGAAGGAGCAGGCACAATTTTCCGCATAGATGAAAAATCAGGTGATCTCCATGCCACTCAGAGACTCGACAGAGAAGAAAAATCATTGTATACACTACAAGCACAGGCCTTCAACAAATACACTGGTCTTCCTCTGGAACCAGCCACAGAGTTTATTGTCAAGATTCACGACATCAACGACAACGAGCCCAAGTTCACACAGGCCGTCTACAGCGCCAGCGTCCCCGAGATGTCTGACGTCGGTGAGGGAGCGCATATCCAGTTCCACTTGTTTTCTTGTTTTCCTGTGGCGTGTTTAATGTCACGCTGGGAGATTGCTCTCAGGCGTGATGCCTCTGTGAATCTGTCGTCCGAGAGCCTTTAAGGTCAAGGATGGCTCGATGCCTTTGGTTTTATTCAGACTTTTATTTTTCCGACAAGCCGCTGGAGCATGAAGAATGTCAGGAAATGTTGAAGTGTGATACGGGAGCAATTCTTTTTTATTTCTTTTAGCCTTTTCTCTCTTGGTAACCAGTTTTACTTCTCCTGTGCGCATAGGGATGTATGTACCTATTTTGTTTCTGGAAATTGAGCCACAGTTGAGTGGTGATGCAACCAAGGCACGAAATTGAAAGCCTGTTACAGCTCTGCTGTGTCATATTTATACATAACAGCATGCCCACAAGCATTTTTTTTCTTAATGCAATGCCTCAGAAAGTTCCAATCGTTCACTGCTGGAGCAAATCGGAATGGAAATCAGGGAGATAATTAATGGGGACACTTCATCGTGCCTTAAAACAATCAGTTCCATCTACAGGGCTATAACTTATCAATCTGAATTTGCTAAACTAAATTTTAGCCAGGGGTTCAACAGGATTAAATGGCAGAGGATTCAACACTTCGCCCTGCAGTATACCTTTAGGTCTATGTTAGAAAAGCTCATAAAAACCAGGTAGCTAGCTTGGGTACTAAGGTAATCATGTAATTAAAGCCTAATCAGACGTAGCCTACCACAGTAATCTTTGGGTATTATATATTCAAAGATATATATTAGATAGATACATAGAAAATAATGTGATATTACTTGAAATCACACTTACTTTCCCTATATAATATAACTTTGTTTTATAGTTTAACACATTTTATTTATGTAATCTGTAATTTGCCATGGCCAGTTTAACACCCACAAAAGCAATCATTGATGATTTTCATTTGCAATTTTTTTAATTGTTACAACTCTAAATTCTTATTGGTCAGAAAGTGTTGATTCAATCACAGGTTTTTATTTATGCGCTCATTTTATAGTATAATGATTCACTCGTGGTGGCTGAAGAATTTCAACATTACCTGATTTAAAAACATTTACCAAAAAACATTGACCATTGAAGAGTCATTATCAGCCAGGATTGAGGGGGACAGTGGTTAAGTTTGAGTGAATGAAAATCGTAAACATAATTTGTTTGTTCACAATGTAAACAATACACTGTTGTGTAGTAAAAATGTCTAACCTGTGAGCACAACACGTATAATTTATTATAATTACAATATTTGTTTAAAATCTACTTATAGTCCAAAACTATTTCCAGCTAAGAAATTAAAGTTTAAAGGTTTTGCTGAAGGTCCTACAAGTGCCTCATAGTCTGTTAGTCCTGGGAATTGAACTTGCAACCTTCTGGTGATGGGGGCAGAACTGAAGCTCCTTCGATCATCAGAGTGTGTTGATGTCAAAGCAGTAAGAGTAAAGGAGAGGGCAAAGTGATGAAGTAGGTCTACATCTTTAGTGGGAGTCTGCGAGACAGAAAGGAAAATAACTCCAACTGAGCAGTTTTAAAAAAAATTGCTTTTGCATTACATTTCCGAACCATCCGTGATTATTATTTTTTTACTTCCTCAAAGATGAGATATCGCATTAGCAGCATGACGCAATGCACCAAAACTAATGCTAAACTGATAACTGCTGTACTGCGGATTGCATTTCTATTTCTGGCCTGGAAGCAGTAGGTGGGTGTGATGATATCCAAAACGAAGTTGTCATAGTGTGCGGAAACATTAAACTGCACCGTGGGAGGCCAACGACATGTAAGAGTATCCTACGGTCTCCATAAAAGAAAATAGCAGGGAAGTGAGATGGCAAATATTATCTTTAAATTAAACCTAAACTTCTCACATTACATAATACTTAGAACAGTTTAGGGAGGAAATATGATCTTAAACTACATTTTTACACTTCAGTTAATTCTTGTCTAATGTTCGAGGTGTGTTTTTGTGTGTATGTGTGTTTTGTAATTCCGGATTTTAATGACAGCACAATGCAGGGGTCTCCAAACTTGTGTGTGTGTATATATATATATATATATATATATATATATATATATATATATATATATATATAAAGTGTGTATGTATCAAATGGCACTGTATTTAAATTTAGATTGTAGCTCTTAAAGAAAAAAATGCACAAAAACCATGTATGTATACACAATTTCCCTGAAATGCTCTTGCAATCAAGAAGCAACTCTTCCATGACCCTGTAGTGGGAAAAAACCCGGTCGTTGAGAGAATTTAGCAGAATTTTCCTGTAGCTGGAAAGTGTATTAGGTAGCTGTAGTAATTCTGGTTAAAAACTAAACAAGGTGACCATAAACTAAAGACCACAGACTGATCAATGCTTAGTATCTCTTAGCGTAAGTATCGGCCTCATTCAGAATTTATTTAGTTATTGTTTAAACATAGAAGCGTTCTCAAATCTAACACAGAATTCTTCACAGAAATCCTGTAGCTTAGCTAAAAAGTCTAAGCAAAAATAATGATGAAAAATATAGCAACAACTTTTTTTTTTTTATTACATAAGTTACATTGATTATTGTAGCTTTAAATTTCTTACCAAAATCCTGTCAGATTAACCAGCGAGCTAGAAATTCAGGGTATTTGTGAACAATTCTGAATTCCTTGCTGAAATCAGGTTAGCTTAAGTCAGCCATCTAGCTTGTAATGCAAAAGGTCTACAAACATTTATGAAGGTATGTAAAAATTTCTCACAGAAATTCTGTCAGGTTAGCTCATGCTAGCCATCTAGCTAGGAATGCAAAAGGTTTTACGAACATTTACGAATGTACGTTATAAATGTCCTTTAAAGAAATTCTGTCAGGTTAGCTCATATCAACCAGCTAGCAAATCTGAAAAACATGCTAATAATATTCAAAAAATTGCATTAGCTGAACAGCAAGACCAGGTATAGCATGTGAAGGAAGTTTTAAAGCCACACCCAGATACCTATTGATGACTTTAAACCACACCCACTGAGAGAAGAACATTCTATAAAGTTGATTAGCGAGGCTGAGCTCAGGTACGTCTGTGATGTGCAGATGTGTTCGTTTCAGTGCAGCATGAGCATGTCGTATTTAAGAGTTAATGCTGTGCTTGTGAAGGTAGTCTAGAATAAATGTATTATATAGTGCTAATGAATGCAAAAGTAGGTGCAGGTAAAAAAAGGACATTGACCTTTCCGTTCTATATGAAGCTTGGATAAGTCCATTTGCATTTTTTATCACATCGTCCACTTTACATCTCATTTCAATTCCGTCTTTATCACCGACTTGTCACACAATCAGGAGGGATGTTCTTGTGGTGACACAGAACTCAGAGAAAATGACTCAGATATGCAGTAGATTATACATATTCATGAGCACTGCTGCTGCTGCTGCTGAAGCTGAAGCTGCTGATGCTTGCTGTACCGGGACCGTCCCAATCCTCAAGAACAGGATTTGTCTGTCCGGGGTCTTTATCATGAGATTAATCAGCCGACACTTTGCTCTAACGGCAGCGTAAGAGCTCATGTTCAGAGGGATGACTCTTACCTAAAGAACATAATGTTAGCACAAAGTCACTTGTTCACTCGGTCTGTAGGTCACAGGCTAATTTCCTCTATCCATCATTTATTACCGGAGGCTAGCAGGAAGTCCAATTACAAAAAAAAGAAAGAAAGAAAAACGCACAAGCTAACATCGCTGTTTCCTCTGTTATTCTACCACAGCCCTGCTGAATTCCAGATTCTGAGTTTTGTCAAAAGTGTAGCTGCAAATCACAGGTTTTATATAAATTCACTTGGACTAATACGTTATGGTTTCCATAGTAACAGCTCTTTCACAGGGAATTATACAGTGGCAGGTCACATAAACAATTGAAAAATGTGTCTTTGTTGAATTTTATTTCTTTATTTTTTTAAATTCAATATCAATGAAAGGAGTCTCCAGTGTCAATCAACAGAATCTTTTCAGCAAGCTAAGAACTCCTCATTTTTTTGCAATAGAGGGTTCTTCAAGTTCATTTTTTTGAACAGGAACTGTTTCCTGATAAAGAACTAACAACTGTTTAAATTCTCAGCTAACGTGTTCTTGTTCAGTGTCCTTACTTGAGGCCTGGAGACATCAATCAGGCAACAAGACACCAAAATGTGCAATAAAATATATCCAAAGTTAATTAACAGTAAAATACATATGCAGACCTTCATGATTAAACCGAGAAGGTACGTATCAGTGCTACATACATAAGCATTTCTCCTCAAACTATGACAGTGGCAACCTGATAAATATCTTGGGAAAGATAGTAGAAAGAATTCACACAAACTAGTAGGTGAGTTGCTTCCAGTAAAATAGCTGAAGAACTTGAAATATTTCCAAACAGGAACCCTTAATGGAAAATTTCAATTGTGGTAGGGTGGGTTGGGCTCGGTAGTTAAAATGTTGGACTTCTGTAGGTCATGGGTTCATATCCCAGCACCTCTGCTGCGTCGTTTAGCACGGCCCTTAACCCCCAACTGCTCAGTTGTATAAATGAGAGAGTATCTCTCGATAAGACCGTCTGCTAAATGTCACAAATGTAAATCTACACTTTAACTAAGTTGTTGAGGAGATCTTTATTTTTTAACAACATATTCCTCGTTTCTTCCTGTCTGGTTCTTCTCAAGGTTTCTTCCACCTACCATCTAAGGAAGATTTTCCTTTGCTATAGTCTCTCTAGGCTTGCTCATCAGGGATAAATACACATACATTTCAAAATAATTATAAAAAAAAATATATCAATATTTTTTTCTTACATTCTGTAAAGCTGCTTGGAGACAATGTTCATTGTTAAAAGTGCTATAAAAAAAACATTTAATTGAATTGAACTGAATATAATCGATGCCAAACTGGCAAAATATCTACGTAAACATGTGACCCCACTGATGGTCAATCTTGTCCTGTTATTCTCAGGGACCTTCGTGATAGAAGTCAACGCGACAGACGCAGACGACGCTTCATACGGGAACAGTGCCAAGCTCGTCTACAGTATACTACAAGGGCAGCCGTACTTCTCTGTGGAACCAGAGACAGGTGTGTCCTTTCAACATATGGTTACAACTGTCATTTCCAGGTTTTGTTCCTTTGAAAAGATTGATGTCTATGTAAATTAAATGAGGCCTGCAGATCACAGCATGGGTTTGAATTTGTATGCTCCGTGCTGCAAATAACATATTGCGTTTGAAAGGCATTATTTAAAACCAGACCGCATTTAAATATTGACACAGGCCTGCTAGGCTATGTATATTTTTTTGTCATTTTTTATTTATACTCCTGTAAATGCACAAAAATTCCCCTGGACCCTTCGTTCACGTTTGCTGAGTGTTCCCGTTATGTCCATTACGAAGACATTTTACCCCATGGGGGTACTGCAATATGGTGCCCCTCCCTGCCACTGCTCCATTTTCCAAAGACATTGCGACACGGCAGTCTTTATATAGACAGACAAATTCTGCCTTAGACATTCACTTATGATTATACTTTAGTTTTTTTCTTCATTGCACAAAAAATGACTTTTAATTTTTAAGTATGTAGTAATTCTGGTGTGGTGTGTACCTTGAATAATAAATGTGAGGTATTTACAGCAGTACTTGGTGCTATTCTGCTAGAATTACTTGCTTGAGTGCACACAAGTTGGAAATATAAGGGCTTAAAAACTACCGTGGAAAATAAAAACTCAGATATACAGCGGTACTTGGATGTAATGAGGTTTGGTGGATACAGCATCCGGCGCAATGAATCCAAGTCTAAATAAAAGGCACTAGAGGAAGTGGAAAAGACTCTGCTGGTCCACTTGGGTTGTACTTTGCATGACTATTTCAATCAAAACAGAGCTGCACAATGTGAAAAATCCCTGAGGTGCGTTTACTGAGAAGTGTAAGTAATTGAAAGAGTTTGGAAAAATTGTTTGGTCCAAATAAATGGAACCTTTGTGAGAAACAAACCACTCAAATAGCTTTGTTGTTAGATATAGTTAATCCTATTGATGACACAATAAGGAAACCTCAAAAATAGTTGATTAAATGAGAAACTAGAAAGAATGTAGATGTTAAAACTAAACCCAAGTTTTGATGGAACATTTTAAGGGTTTGTGATACCTAGAAAAATCAACCACAAAGTAGACTTTAAACAAATCAACATCCATTATGTAAAAGACACAATCTGAAATCTAGAGATTTAGAGAGAGAGAGAACATAGGTGGTAAAAAAGAAATAAAACAACATGAAGGTAGTTCCAGTGGCGATGGAACACAGGGTTGTGATAAATCACTAAATCAATCAAGCAAGTCTTTAATATATCTGATAGATTTCATAGATTGAATTTCAGCAGTTAAATGAGGAACTAAAATAACTAGAAAACTCTATCCAAGGGAGTTCTGGTGAACTGGTACAGGAATGTCTCAAGGTCATAAATTCACTAGTTCATAATTGAAAAACTACAGAAAGGAAACAAACCTCACCATAAGTAATAATGAACAAGCAGGTGTGTTCCTGGTCCACCTGTGAGGAAAACAGAAGTTAATTGTTTAATGTTTAATATTTGCTGTCGTTTGCCAGAATCCTACCTTAAACATCTCATTGTACAATCTGTCACTGACATCTGTACATCTGACTAATTTAACTTATAAAATAGGAATGAAATATAATTGGTAAACAAGAAACTAGACAGAATGTGGACTGATAAAGAAATTTCCAGTAATGGTGAAGTAGTAGTCCAGGTTGTGAGCTCTTAAAATGACTACAATAAGCATAGTTTTGGAAGATCTCTGGTATGAACTTGAGGTCGGTCCATTGGTCACACTGAGAGAGCAATCACACTAAGAGCAATCACACACAGAACAATCACACTAAGAGCAATCATAACCAGAGCAATAACAACGAGAGCTATCACACTCTGAGCAATCACAATCTAATCAGTCACAACCAGAGTAATCACACTCAGAACAATCACACTCAGAGTAATGTGTGTGTTTTGTTGTGCAGGAATTGTGAGAATAGCTCTTTCCAGCATGGACAGGGAGGTGCGTAAGGACTACCAGGTGGTCATTCAGGCTAAAGACATGGCAGGCCAGATGGGGGGTCTGTCTGGAACCACTGTGGTCAATGTGACCCTCACAGATGTTAATGACAGCCCACCTCGCTTCGCCTACAGTAAGACATTTCAAGCATATTTAACAGAAGAACAGACTTAACTCAAGTCCCTGACAAATGAATCGACAATGAAAGCATCATCCAATTAGAATAACAAGCTCATCCATATATATTACATCCAGGCCATATAACTTAGTCTAATCATTTTTATTGCATCCACAAGCTCACTATTACACACAACTAATTGCACTTCTGATATCATTCAGGCTCATACCATTTGAGCACTTACGAGTCGGCGGAAATTGGCTCCACGGTGGGTCGGATTAAAGCCAACGACGGGGACGAGGGAGAGAACGCCGAGATGAAGTACAGGATTGTGGAAGGGGACGGAAAAGACTCGCTCGATATCATTACTGATGAGATAATGCAAGAGGGAATCATCGTTGTCAAAAAGGTAAATCTGTGATCGAGCTTCATCCAGTCATCATGTTCATGATTTGGAGGGATTCAGACTGTAATTTATATCAACAGTCTGCTACAATGTGCTCAGGAACACAGTGTCACTGCACACCTCAGTAATGATGGAACTGTAATAAATGGACAGTCGGTGTCGAGGACGTAGTTGAGGTTCCCTTTTGAGTCTGGTTCCTCCAAAGGTTTCCTCCTCTTCCCATCTCAGGGAGTTTTTTCCTCACCACAGTTTCCATAATTACAATACAATACAAATAAACATGCATTAAATCGATTTCTTTCATAAACAGCTTTTTATACAAACTCTGAAAGTTTGGTGTTAATTGAATAGTTGGTATTATTTTATAAATATATATATATATATACAATACTGTAAAAAACTAAATGCTGATATATTTTTACATTTTGGTTTATTATATACATTAGAGGTTTTTCAAAACTGTTTAGTATAAAAAATAAACCAATAAATAGATAAATAAATAAACAATTTCCACCCCAGAATGATACAGATTTTATTTCAGGTATAAACCGCTCGATTTCATGCTTTTGTTAACAAAAAAAAGCCAATACGATGATGTGAAGTGAACATGATGGTATGAAGGTAGTTAAAGCTATTTCATTGGGTATTTTTCTTTTTTTGCTATATGTTATTTGAAGTTGTTCCAGAAAATGAATTAGCACCTTCTGACCAATCCGAAAGAACGCTTGACCTTACCTAGACCTTCTCTTTAATAAAAAAAAAAAAAGTAGAAGTCAATGAATAATGCATTCTTTTTCTCTCTGTTCTTTCAGAAACTGGATTACGAGAGCAGGCGTGTGTACACCATTAAGGTGGAAGTGAGTAACACACACACGGACCCCAGTTTCCTCCATCTGGGTCCGTTCTCAGACACGGCTATCGTTAAAGTGACGGCGAAGGACGTGGACGAGCCCCCGGTGTTCAGTCGGCCGCATTTTGTTGTGGAGGTCAATGAGGACACGCCGAAGGGAAGCATCATCGGGACGGTTACAGCCTGGGATCCTGACGCCACTGATTACCCTGTGCAGTATGGAGATGATTTTTACATTTATATCGTTTTTAATTCATCTAGAAAACTTATATTATTCGATTATACACCATGTGTACACTAAATTGAAGTAACCATAAGATTGGTTTGTGCTTCATCTGAACATTTCTTTCCACATGTATTGCCTTTTTGTGGTTATAATAATCTCCACTCTTCTGGGAAGATGTTCCACTACATTTTATGGGGATTTGTGAGTCGTTCATCCACAAGGGTGTTAGTAAAGTCAGTGTAGTGATGTAGGTAAGAAGGTGAGGAGGCCTGGGGTGCAGTCAGCGTTCACATCCATCCCAAAAGGTGTTCTATATAATTCATAGATTTATAGCAGGAGATCTTTCACTCTAATCCATGTATACCAGATCTTACTAAAGATGGCTTTGTGCACAGGAGCGTTGTCATGCTGGAACATGTTTGGGTTTGTTTTTCAAAAGAATGGAAATGCATCCAAGGAGGTCCTTTAAAACCACATGCTTTCAATCTTCTGCTAACCGTTTGTCGAAGAACCACATATGGATAGAAAAGTCAGGTGTCCAAATACTTCTGTCAGTACAGTGTAGTTTTAATAGTAACGGCTTATTCACATGGACTTGTACAGATAATAATCAGACAAAAAAAAAATCACTGATATTGTTGATGATTTTACAATTATGATAGAAGTTGAGTTTGGGATCAGACAGAGGAAGAGCTGTAACTTTAGTTTTAGTTTTTTTCTCGCAGAAGTTTATTATTAAAATGTTAGTTAAAATTGTGCAAAAGTTATAATTAGATAGAGCCAGAAAGGAAATACAATAACATTTTCTGAGATAAAAATGACTGACAGTTGAAATGCACACAGTTCTTTCTTGTATTAAACGTTAGAGCATCATTCAAATTAGAGTTTTTTTTCAGAGTTTCGTCTCCACACATGCGGTTTAAAGAAGTAAAATGAGTCAGATTCGAGCGGCGGCGCTGAATAGGGTTCCATTATCACATCAATACTCCTACATAAAATATAAAAGCACAAGGCAGACACCAGAGTAATTTCAGCCTAACAATTGTTCACAGGTTTGCAATAGATGAGCACACGGATCCCGACAGACTCTTTCACATCGACCCCAGAAATGGCTCCATTACAACCCTGAAGTCTCTCGACAGAGAGGTGTCGAAGTGGCACAACATCTCCGTGCTCGCCAGCGAAATCAGTAAGTTCACTCTCGGGAGTAGAGAGAACATTTACATCACGAAGCTGAAGAATAGTTTTTTTTTTCTTCACACAATCATGCTTCTTTCTTCAACTTTTCAGACAATCCTCGTCAGAGAAGCCGAGTTCCCGTGCTGATCAAGGTGCTGGATGTGAACGATAACGCGCCCGAGTTCGCCATGTTTTACGAGACGTTCGTGTGTGAGAATGTCAGAGCTGGGCAGGTAGCCCACATTTTGTTTTTACTAAACAAGTGTTTACATTTTTGTTCCAAAGTGAAAAACACAATATAATAATAATGAAAAAAAAGACCTCAGGAAAGGCCATACTTTCTTTTATTTGATTGACAGGTACAAACTCCATACTACCTTTTTAAACAGACATACAGGTACAAAGGCCACGCCACCTTTAAAATCACTAAAGCCACGCCTCTTATACTGGAACTATATAGAAGCCCCACCTCCTTAATTAAGATTGACAATCACAATAGCCACGCCTATTTTTTTACAGGCTGTTAGATCCAGATCATTGAAATCTGCACATTGTCATGATTTCCTACAATTGACAAGCACATAAGCCACACCCCCTTTTAATGAGACTGATTAAGAGTGATTATTTGGTGCTTAATTGATTAATTAATGTATATATTTATGCTAAAAACTTTTTGTTAACTACAATACAAAATGTTTTTATATATTTAGATTTTTATCTACAGAATTAATTCAATAATATTTATTTGTGCACAATTGTGACCAAAAAGTCGTTTTATTTCCAGATGATCCAAACCATCAGTGCCATCGACACGGACGAGCCTTTGGTTGGACACAAGTTTGTCTTCAGTTTAAGCTCCAGCAATCCGAACTTTACCATCTTTGACAACGAAGGTGAATCTAAGTCTATTCAGTATGCAGAAACCATAATGTCTTTTTTTTCTTGTCTCTTCTGCCTTGTCCTTGGACTGGAACCCTGGAGATTCATCACTGGGTGTTTGAAATATTCCAGATAACACAGCGAGGATCCTGACCAGGCGGAGTGGCTTTAACAGGCAGGAGATGAGCACGTACTACCTGCCGGTGGTGATCTCAGACAGCGATTATCCCATCCAGAGCAGCACCAGTACTCTGACGGTCCGAGTGTGCGGCTGTGACAGCACGGGAAACCTGCGATCCTGCAGCGTGGACGCTCTGCTGCTCTCGGCTCGGCTCAGCACCGCCGCCCTGGTGGCCATCCTGCTGTGCATCGTCATTCTGCTCAGTACGCTTTTAAATATAATATTCATGCAGCACTCAGAAACCTTTACAGCACAGTTCAGTTCTCATATCTGACAAAGGTCAAAGGAATGTCGCTTCTATAGTCACAGCTCATTCACATTGATTCGCCCCACTGATGATGTGAGGTGGCATTTATTTAACATTTATGTAACTATAAACAGATACAAAGTACACCATTGCTATTCTTTAGTCTATAAAGCACATCAGGTTGTTCTGTTATTGGGAAATAATTAAATACAGCATAATTGTAAGTAAGCGAACAACATAGCTTTCTAAATGTTTCAAAACTTGATATCAAAAATGTAAAACACTGTCAAAATGTAACCTTTCTGCTTTCATTCATGTGCTTTCATGCTTTACAAAGGAATTGGGCAAATTTTCGTAAATCTCTTTTTTCATCCCAGTGATCGTGGTTTTGTTCTCGGCCCTGAGGAAGCAACGGCGCAAAGAGCCTCTGATCATCTCCAAAGAGGACGTGAGGGACAACGTGGTGAGCTACAACGATGAGGGTGGAGGTGAGGAGGACACGCAGGCGTTCGACATCGGAGCGCTGCGCCACCCGGAAGCCATGGAGGAAAGCAACCAGCTGAGGCGTGACATCATCCCGGACGTCCTGTTCCCGTACCGCTCACGTTCGCCCACTAACGAGTGCAGTGACCTCAGAGACTTCCTGATCAGCAGGCTGAAGGAGACGGACGCCGACCCCTCCGCTCCTCCTTACGACTCTCTGGCCACTTACGCCTACGAAGGCAACGGTTCCATCGCCGAGTCCCTGAGCTCGCTCGAGTCATCGGCTAACGAAGGAGATCATGAGTACGACTTCCTTGGCACCTGGGGGCCCGAGTTTAAAAAGCTAGCCGATCTGTACATGCTGAAAGAGCCGACATCGAATAGCTAAACGATTCCACGCAGAGTCACGTACGTATACCGGTACGGACTAAGCGGGAACTCTCGGGAACTCCTGGTGGATTTTCTACTGACTCTCAGACTTCTAACTTTCAATTTTTTGCTAAAAAAATCCTTTTCTTTTTTTTGTTCATGGTCCTGTGATGGTTTTTGTGCCAATGAGACGAGTGTTTAGTGATTTTGTCGATGCCGTTTGTTCATTAGCAACAAAGAAAAAAACAAAACGAAACGAACATTTGACCTCAACTTCATTCACTTGTGTGAAAGGTTTTACTCTCGTCATTTGCAAAACTGTGCATAAAAAAACTCACTGATCAGATCAGCAGTGTTGTGGAAACGCTGCACACACACACACACACACACACACACACAGGCTTGTTTCTGAATGTTGTTGTGTTTTATATCCATATTTTTTAATGAATATATTTTAATAAAAAATACAAATGGATCTTTGTGGTTTTCTGTAAATATTTGTGCAACATTTTATTGACCAGCAGTTTGAGCCTCATGTGTTTTACACTCATCTGATCAGCAGAAGGTTGTTAGTTCAAGACCCGAATGAATAATTATAGCAAATAAATAATAGCAGTTTTTAGAGAATTAGTAATAAATCTGATGAGTTGAGAAACAGAACAGATGAAGAGGCATGTTATTTACACTTATATCTGCTCATATACAAACCGTTTAACACCGAAATAAAAATTGTTAAAAAAGTTAAAATAAAAAACAAATTTATTATTCAGTAAATCAGAACTGTAAATAAAATAAAGTCAAATACTCATTTTTAGTACTTTACCATGAATGTTGTATTCAATTATGACCCAAGAACCACGATGTTCTCTAATCTATAAAAAGAAAACGGTCCCAACACTCGTCTCGGTCGGGTTCTGCGGAAAATCTGCGGTGGTTTTGGATAATTGCGAGATCCTCTGGGTTTTGTAGAGTTTGCTTGATTTCGCTTCATTTCTGCAATCAGTAATCAACAGGAACGCCAGAGTGAAATTCTGCACTACAGAGCCATTAAACATGAAAAGACCAAATTAGCGCTAACGTCGATCTTCAGTTCACTTCTGAAGGAGTAGTTTTACCGCCAATAAATTCAACTTTGAGCTTAATTGTGTGGAATTTTACAACAAAACAGACTTTTGTGACACAAACAGAACTGCAGTGTCGGGAAATACGTCCTTAACAGTGAAATACGTGAGAGTGAAGACAGTAGTTAGATCGATCAACATCAAGATATCACTGATCCCTTTCACATGGATGACATCACTGACATAAGGAGCAGTGAGGAACAAGTCAAGTTCCACTTGGCCAGTTGGATCATGGATGGACGTTTGATCAGGAGTTCTGTGGAACAAGTGATGAGGTAATGGAGGTAAAAAAGTAATTAGGTGTTGGAAGAGATGGAAGTGATGGAGATAAAAGCAGTAATGGGGTGATGAAGGTGATGGATGGGGTGAAAGTGTTGAAGGTGATGGAGTTTTAATCCTTCACACCATCAAACAATGTATAAAGTGCATGAGATTCTGCAGACAGGTGTGATGATTTGATGTCTGAAGGCAAAAGAAAATTTCTGAGGGAAAATTTTATTTTCAAAAGTAATTAATACATTTATTCGCAAGATAAAATTCTTGTGAAAATATTAAATATTTTGCCGAGACGCCGTAAAACGTAGTTTTCTTCACACAACCTCCTTTTTCTGTTGCATGAGATTTTTTTTCCGTGTTTTTTTTCAGAGACTCTGTAGGAACCTGCTGTGGAACCTGGAAAACACCAAAAACCCAGAGAAGCAACCTGAGGTGAAACATCTGTAGGGGTTTTGCATAAATACTCCTTATATTAACTCTTAAAATGTAAAGTTTAAAAATGATTTTACTATCAATTTATTTTGCAAATCATTTTTATTACAAATATCATTATAATTATTATTATTATTTGTATTATTATATATGATAAATTATAAATTATACAATAATTTATAACACATCTTTCAGCATCTAATTTCCTGCTATTCTTCTTTTACCCTAAACCATATTATTATTATTATTATTATTATTATTATTATTATTATTATTATTATTATTATTATTATTATTATTATTATTATTACTTTAGTTGCAATGATCAGTCATAACCAGCAGATGGCGAGATAGACTAAAAGAAGAATTCCACACCGAGTTACACAGAGAGAGAGAGAGAGAGAGAGAGAGAGAGAGAGAGAGAGAGAGAGAGAGAGAGAGAGAGAGAGAGATTTTGACATTATTGTGATCAGTTATTGGTGAACACAACTTTAAAATAACCACAATCCTGGTATTTTAAAATAAATACTTTATTACAGTGTAATTGCACATTAATTACACATGTATAATAACAAAGCTGCAAATGAAGCAGAAATCAATGTAACTGTTAAAATCTAAAGTATTAAACTGGGATTTGGGAGTAAAAACTCGAATAAAAACAACAAAACAAAAATACACACATTTCTTCTGTGGGTTTTTAAGAAACACAGCAGGGTTTTTTGTTGTAAGTGCGGCACGTGACGTGTTTGTGCATCTGCACATCTGGAGCGAGCGAGTCGATTTATCGTGGTGATGAAGTTCAGCGAGAGCAGGATTTCAGCAGAGTGAGGCTCCTGTAGAAAAGCTCCACTCCGCTATAAATCACAGACGAGAAATGAAGGAGATGTGAGAATTTCAATATAAAAGAGATCTCTGAACCCTGACGCTCTCTCTCTCTCGACCACCTGACCATAAGATTGGTTCCACTCTTCTGGGAAGATGTTTCACTAGGTTTTAGAGTGTGATATTTTCAGACACCTCTCATGTCTTAAATGTAAAATAGAAATGTTAGAGCTCATGAGAACTCATAGGAAGCGAGTGTGTTGTGAGATCTGAGTTTTAGAGGCTCCTGTCACGCTGTGTTCTGATGAGTCACTCAGTAGACGAGCTCCAGAATGTTCAGATCGACCCCGAAACTTGGAAGAATTTTGCCTCGGATTGACGAGCGACATGGTGATTCTGTGTTTGTTCATTATTACAAATGAAACCACCACTTCTTATGTGACCATATAGAGGAGTTTCTGCTCATCAGCTGCAAAAACTTTCTGAGATGTTGTGTCAAAGCAGAAAGATGTCCTCAGCTGGACCGGGAAGCAGAAAGATGTCCTCAGCTGGACAGGGAAGCAGAGAGATGTCCTCAGCTGCACCAGGAAGCAGAAAGATGTCCTCAGCTGGACCGGGAAGCAGAGTAATGTTCTCACCTGGACTGGGAAACAGTTGTAATCTTGTGGGTGTCTCTAACTATTCTCTTCTTCACTTATTGTTTCCATCAGCTCACACTTCATCTCTCTTATTCTGTCATAAAGTAATTATGCAGAAAACAGATGTGATGTGGAAATTATTACAAGTACACATTCACAAAACGCAAAAACAATCACATACAAACAATACAAGAAATGTTCTGAAACAAAAAAAAAACTAAACCTTACGGGGAACATGGGGCACATGGGGAACATGGGGGAACATGGGGACCATGGGGGAACATGGGGAACATAAAGGAACATGAAGGAACATGAAGGAACATGGAGGAACATGGGGAACATGGGGAACATGGGGGAACATGGGGAACATGGGGAACATAAAGGAACATGGAGGAACATGGAGGAACATGGGGAACATGGAGGAACATGGGGGAACATGGAGGAACATGGGGAACATGAAGGAATATGGAGGAACATGGAGGAATATGGAGGAACATAAGTAAGGAATATATAAGTTCTATGGAGGGTGTAGAAGATTGCAAATGTTGAACAGGTGATTTATTTCATGAGATTCTTATTTTATCTTTTTTCTTTTTCTTTTTTTTATATTTTGGTCATCAGGTATTTATTTATCTCATGTTTACTCCTCATACACATTCCTCCTATTCACCCCTTTACCTAATCCAGTGGGTTTCAGTGCTTTGCATCATTTTCACTTCCATACACCTGACATTAAACCTGGAAAGATGAAAGAAGCTAAAATTCAGCAGCCCGTGAAGAGCAAATGAGGACAGTGTCTTTGTGTGTGTAATGACATCTGTCTTCACCGTGTGTCCACAGGAATCATTAGCCTGGTGGGGATAATGCTAAAGGTTACACTATGTGTGTTCGTGTGAGTGTGTGTGTGTGTGTGTGTGTGTGTGTGTGTGTGTGTGTGTGTGTGTGTGTGTGTGTGTGTGTGTGTGTGTGTAAGGATGTGTCAAACACACCTGTCTGTTAGAACTTCCTCATCCGTGAGATCACATGTTGGACTTTAGAAAGTGTCGCACTGCAGCCTCGAGGGATTCACTGAGGCTCAGCAGGCTTTTGGAAATGCAGGAAATTTTCCTGGAGATTTGATGACAAATGCATCACAGAATTTACACTGTTATGACACTAACGTCAATCCAGAATACAGAAACATATCTACAGGATGAGGTCTTGGAACCTGTGAAGGTTCAATAAACCAGGAGCCAATAATGAGTAAAACTGAATTATGAAAGTGGGTGTGGCCTATGGACTTGAAATCCATTGAAGTTTATAAGACGTGGTATGAAAAGTTTTCGAGACTAGAGTGCTACAGATCTGGTTGCTTTTGCTGAATGTCTTTCCTCAGATGGTGGCTATTGACAGTGTGGCCCCTGAAAACAATTTCTCAATGAACAATGCTGAAAAAGACAATGAACATGCACTTGTTCGAGCTGCAGACCTGCATCACCTCTTTTCGTAAACCTGCTAAATCATGTCTAACATCTCTGTGGCAGATTTGCCTTTTTATACAGAATTTCACGTATGCTCTTCGATTTTAACTTGCTGTCCGTGTTGAAATCGCAGACGTGGTAATGCTCATTGTGACTGTGCGTGCAGCCTTGTGCTGCCATCTGTTGGCGTGTTACAAAACTATTCTCGAAACCTTTTGATACCACCTTGTATGTGGCCTCCATATTTAAGATCCAGTAAAGGTGTGGCCTCTATATATGAGATTTATTGAAGGAGGTGTGGCCTCTATGTATGAAATCTAGTCAAGAAGGTGTGGCCTCTATATATGAGATCTAGTGAATGAGGTGTGGCCTCTATGTATGAAATCTAGTCAAGAAGGTGTGGCCTCTATATATGAGATCTAGTGAAGGAGGTGTGGCCTCTATGTATGAAATCTAGTCAAGAAGGTGTGGCCTCTATATATGAGATCTAGTAAAGGAGGTGTGGCCTCTATATTTAAGATCTAGTAAAGGAGGTGTGGCCTCTATATATGAGATCTAGTGATGGAGGTGTGGCCTCTATATTTAAGATTATAGTGAAGGTGTGGCCTCTATATATATGAGATCTAGTGAAGGAGGTGTGGCCTCTATACTCTATATATGAGATCTAGTGAAGGAGGTGTGGCCTCTATATTTAAGATCTAGTAAAGGAGGTGTGGCCTCTATATTTTAGATCTAGTGAAGGAGGTGTGGCCTCTATACTCTATATATGAGATCTAGTGAAGGAGGCGTGGCCTCTATATTTAAGATCTAGTAAAGGAGGTGTGGCCTCTATATTTTAGATCTAGTGAAGGAGGTGTGGCCTCTATATATAATATCTAGTGAAGGAGGTGTGGCCTCTATATATGAGATCTAGTGAAGGAGGTGTGGCCTCTATATATGAGATCTAGTGAAGGAGGTGTGGCCTCTATATTTGAGCTCTAGTGAAGGTGTGGCCATTACATATTCTGCAGGCTACACTTGTAGTGTTTTACCTGTAACAGAGGAGTCCTCTGGGAGAGTTCACTCAGAGCTTACAACCTGCTTTTCTTTTTACACTATGTAGAATATTTCATTATAACCTCAATGGGCTTCTCTCTGTTATATCTCTACTTTCTCTTCTTTCCTCTCCTCCTGTAAACTGCACACCATCTGATTCTTGGGTTCCTGTGGCTTAAATGAACAAAATGAAATGAAAAAAGCTCATGTAATCGTATTAATGCTGAACATCTACACTTTACATAATTATGTTTATTCTGATCTACTCGTTTAATTTCAATCAGAGGACACTGAATAATCGTAAAGCGCACTAAAGGATATTACATTTCCAGGATCGGCCGTAAAGACGAGGAAAATACCGGTGTGATTATGTTCACATTATGCTCGGTAGTTCCTCTGGAACATCTGGTGCTGACAGACGGCTCTCGTGCAGCACTCGGTTCACACCGGGGCCAAGCACTCGGAGTGGGACTTGCTGGGAGAACGCTCTGCAGATGAAGGACAGATTTAGAGTGACAGGAAATAAAACAAACTCTGTGATGTGAGGAGCGGAGCCTGTAGAGGAATAAGAAGCAATAACTTATTTGTCTGAGATCCAGAAAAGGAGGTGTGGCCTCAATGTTACTAATAAAGTAAAGAAGGTGTGGCCTGGATGTATAAAATCCAGTGATTTGGATATGGCACTAAAAATGAGATAAACCATGTTCTGAAGTTCTGAAGTGTGCCCAAGTCTTCTCAGACACGTCACTGCAACATGACATTATTTTAAAATCTGACGATTGACCAAAAAAAAAAGGTATAAGCTGCTATAACATGAGTCAGAACAGAAATAACCCTTTTATAAGTGTTAGAATGTATATTATAACAGTAACCTGTTTCTGGGCCTGAAGCGGAACGGTGTAAATATGCTGCATCATCGTTTAATAGACAAAACATTTGCAATTGTTTGTGAATTACTGGGATATAAAAGGAATAAAACACTTGAGGGTGTGATGTTATTAGAAAAAAAATCAACTTCAGATTGGTCACACACACACACACACACACACACACACACACACACACACACACACACACACACACACACACACACTTCATGTGTGAGGCTGGAGGAGAGACAGTGCGATTTAAAGCTGCTCTTGGAGTTCATATGAAGCCGAAAGCTCTGCACGCTGTGGTTGAAGTGTAAAAACCGCCGGCAGGGAAGGAGAAATTATTCACATAAAATATGCATATGAAAGTTGAATATTTTTCTCCCTTGTTCTGGAAGATGGTAGAGGGTCATGTCCAGTGGGAGCTCATTTTCTGGCAGGACCCAGACTGACCCGGAGTCCCAGGAGAACGAATACAAGGTGACTGTTGAGGGGAAAAAAAAATATATATATATATAATGCAAATGCAATCTGTGACACGTTACAGTGAGCAGGAGGCATCACCAGAACACTCCAGCAGAATCTTCACTTATTCACTGCACATCTTTTGGTATCAAATGCACAATTGTGCACTAAATAAAACCGGGTTTAAATATAAAAACAATTAAATGAATTAAGAAAGAAAGAAAGAAAGAAAGAAAGAAAGAAAGAAAGAAAGAAAGAAAGAAAGAAAGAAAGAAAGAAAGAAAGAAAGAAAGAAAGAAAGAAAGAAAGAAAGAAAGAATGGAAAAAAAAATTGCATAGTGATAGTTAATATGCCCCCATGTTATACTAAATATTATGAGTTCATTTGAAGAACATCATCATCTTCATCCTGATGAGTCCGTAATGCATCCTGGTCTTTATTTCCACTGCATTGTGTGTGTGTGTGTGTGTGTGTGTGTGTGTGTGTGTGTGTGTGTGTGTGTGTGTGTGTATTTAATAAAGAGGTTACTCATAGTGTACAGTACCCAGTGTAGAATTCTGTGGTGTAGAGTAACAGATTAATTACGGCTACTTGGATCTGTTCATTATCAGGAACACGATTAATGGAAAAGCGAGATGAGTGAAAAACACTCAAACTTACTATGTTACAAATTGTAAGGTCTATCTATCTATCTATCTATCTATCTATCTATCTATCTGTCTGTCTGTCTGTCTGTCTGTCTGTCTGTCTGTCTGTCTGTCTGTCTGTCTGTCTGTCTGTCTGTCTGTCTGTCTGTCTGTCTGTCTGTCTATCTATCTATCTATCTATCTATCTATCTATCTATCTATCTATCTATCTATCTATCTATCTATCTATCGTCTGTCTGTCTTTATGTTTAATTCAGTTATTTCTATATCGCTTCTTACAGTAAACATTGTCTCTAAGCAGCTTTACAGAATGTAAGAATAACAGAACAAAAGTCCTTATATGAATATATTAAATGTAAAAGTGTGTGTTTATCCCCGATGAGCAGCCGGGGGCGACTGCAGCGAGAAAAAGTCCTTTAGATCGTATGAGGAAGAAACCTTGAAAGGAACCAGATTTAAAAGGTGAATCTCATCCTCATCTGGGTGACAACAAGAATGTAATAAAACATTAAAACATCAGAAACACCATAAAGTGAGAAATATCACGATCACTGAAGTGTGTGGTTTTGAGTAACGTTCTTTTGACAGAGCTGTGGAACCTGGAGCTTCTGAACAACTCATAAATTAACTGAAGTCTTTGAGGTACAAACGTGGGAAGTAATGAAGCACAAATACTTTCTTACTGTATTCAAGTAGATTCTTCTGGTAGCAGTTCTTTTACTTTTACTCGTTACATTTTTACACAAATATCAGAACTTTCTACTTCTCACATTTTAAAAACAGACTCGTTACTTTAGTTTTAATCTATTCGGTGAAATTAACGATATGTTTTCTTCTCATTGTGCACCGTTTTCAGCACTTTAACATGTTTCCTGTCATTACGCTGCTTTTTCAATCCACTGCTGCATCATCTCCAGTCTCTCTCTCACACCACAGACGTAGACTAGATTCTGAAGCTCACAGTGAGCAGTCAGGAGGCAGTAAGAAATCTGGGGTTAACGTGGATGAGACAGAGGGAGTCAGTGATGAGAACATGACTGAGAACAGAGACATTCCTGATCATCATCATCATCATCATCATCATCATCATCATCATCATCATCTTTTCTCATCAACATTTGACATTTGTTTTGTATTAATATATTGATATGATAGTGTTCAGTTCCCAGTGTGACACTTAAACAGGTAAAGATTTTATACTGAAGAACATGTCGGAGCACAAACTTCTTTAACTTGTTTAAAAACGTGTAGTCAGAACTTCACCTTTTACCAGAATCTTTTAAAACATCAGTATCTGCACTTCTACAGAGTGAAGGATGTGTGGACTTTTGCCACCTCTGATGAGATGCGGCACAACTGGAGCTTTTGCAACATCTGGATGACTTGGGATGAGTAGAAAAAAAAAATTATTTGTTTGTTTGTTTGCTTGTTTATATGCTTAAATCAAAATATCAACAATATATTTTGAAACATAACATAAATCAGACAGACAGACAGACAGACAGACAGACAGACTGTGGTGTAAAGGAGACAGTGGATAGTGTGCTGTCATTACTGTAACTCTGAATGGAACAATAGATACTGTGGTCACGTTAATGAGTGAATTTCATAAACAGTAGATTGCATTTTTCCCTCAGAATTTCAGAATCGTTCCCAGGAGCCGCCGTGAGCCGCAGCAGTCAGACGGAGAGACGAAGAGACGGAGAGACGGGAGTGGAATATCACTTACACAGAGATGCGAGTGAAATATTTGCCGCATTATTGCTCAGGCTGCATGGTAATTTGCCAGCTGGCAGCAGCTGGACTGAGCGAAGAGCCATGAACTATGTGAAGTGGATTTCTATAAACATGAGGAAATGTCACAGTTTTCTCTCTCTCTCTCTCTCTCTCTCTCTCTCTCTCTCTCTCTCTCTCTCTCTCTCTCTCTCTATATATATATATATATATATATATATATATATATATATATATATATATATATATATATATATATACATGAGCAGTCTGGGAAAATCAAGATGGGTGAAAATCAGGGATGTGGTGCAATTTAATGGTGTGTTTATATCACAACACCTTACTGAATTAGAGCTGCTTTCTAGATTTTTTTTCCAGGTGATACCCGTGTGTCTCGGGCCAGAAGGAAGGAAGGAAGGAAGGAAGGAAGGAAGGAAGGAAGGAAGGAAGGAAGGAAGGAAAAAGGGAAGGAAAAAAGGAAGGAAGGAGAGTCGGTAGAATGTTCACAGATAATGGCTCTGTATAATTCTGCAGATTTGCTGAAGTGACAGTGACATTGTGCAGAACAGCCGTGGAACCAGAATGTTGTCAAGGAGTTATATATTAATATGGTGTAATAATGATGAAAAACTCATCACACACACACACACACACACACACACACACACACACACACACACACACACACACACACACACACACACACACTGATGATTAAGGCAGAAATAAGAAGAAACTAGCGTGATGTTTTTATATTATATTAACTGATATCAGAAATACAAAATTATACCAAAGTAGAACCAAATACTAAACCCTGAGGAACTCCTATTGCCAAAAGTATTGGGACACCTGACGT
>NC_139595.1:19302811-19369776 GCF_946808225.1 Silurus aristotelis | reverse complement strand
AAAGAGAGAGATACAGGAAGGGAGCGAGGGAGGATTAAACACACCCTCAGCTCTGACCTGCGTTTCACAGCAGCCATTTCTCAACACACCTGAGACGAGTCACTGTGCAGTCAGGTGATTATCCAATCAACCAATCACGTGGCTTCAGCACAATGTTTACAATAATGTTTTAACACTCTACACAATCTACACACTCTACACAATCCTACACACGCTACACATCCTACACACACTACACACTCTACACAATCCTACACACTCTACACACTCTACACAATCCTACACACTCTACACAATCCTACACACACTACACACTCTACACAATCCTACACACTCTACACAATCCTACACACACTACACACTCTACACAATCCTACACACTCTACACACTCTACACAATCCTACACACTCTACACAATCCTACACACTCTACACAATCCTACACACACTACACACTCTACACAATCCTACACACTCTACATACTCTACACAATCCTACACACTCTACACACTTCAACACACACTACACACACTACACACTGCCTAAACAATCTCATCACACACTACACACTACGCAAACTCTTTGAGGTTTTGCTAAAAAGGCTTCTCTTCCTATAAGCCACTGCACCTCGCTGGACTTTCTTTGTTCCACTTTCACTGATGATGATCACGTGTATAAAACGTGTCTGTCTCACGTCTGTCTCTCAGTCTGTCTCACGTTTCTCTCTAATGCTCATCGTCATTGTTGGCGTTTTGAGTCTCTCTTTATGCTTCAGGTTTAAAGTTCAGTGTTCTGTTTTTTGTTAAATGTGGATTTTATTTCTTTCTAAGAATAAATGCTGAAATTTGTCAAAATTATTTGGTAATAAAAATAAACTATTTCAGACCTGATGCTGGTGAGTCTCGACTCGGGCTCGACGTTTATGCGTTTGTTAGAGAAGCTGGTGAGATAAGTCATCTCTCTGTCGCCGTGTGCATGTTGCATATCTTGCATCATATATTATTTTCATGCTCTGATAATAGCAGCTCCTCAGACGGAATATAAATGGCATCAGATATCAGAGTCACGCGTTATTGTTTGTTATGCAGGCCGTGGCGTGTTGTTGCGTTACGTGGTGGAGAGGATTCGATTTTAGATCGCTTTACATCTAAAAAAGCTCTTCTCCACGTCGCCTATTAATCAAAGACGTGAAGACGGAGACGGCTCAGTGATCCTGATAGCCTTTTCCTCTAAATGAGGTGATGATGGAAGACTTTTATTTCTAAGAGTAAAAGTAAGAAAGTGAAATGAATTAATCAACTAATTAATTTATTTATTTATTTACTTGTTTATTGATACAATTATTTTAGCCCTTACACTTTTCTCCTACTTTGGCATGTAATCATTGTTCTTTTTTCTTCTTTCTTTCTTTCTTTCTTTCTTTCTTTCTTTCTTTCTTTCTTTCTTTCTTTCTTTCATCTTTTTATTAATTTTAAATATCTTTAGTGTCTTCATCACTTTCCACTGATGATGCCTCAGTAATATTATATATAAACAATCATTAAATAAAGTAGTGAAATTGAAAAATGAAATTGAGAAAAGAGGGGTGGGGGGGTGAGGGGGGAGGGGGCAGAGTGAGGGAAGAGTATGAGAGAGGGAACGAGAGCGGCTGTTTAAAAGATAAAGAGATGAATAAAATTAAAGTTGGTGGTGTGGGGTTGTGGAGGTGTGTGGTGGTTTGTGGGTGTGAAGGTGTGGTGGGGGGGGGTGGTGTAGTGGTGAGGATGTGGTAGTGGTGTTGGTGTGGGTGTAAAGATGTGGTGGGGGTGGGGGTATTGGGGTGGTGGTGAGGATGTTGTGGTGGTGGGGGTGTTCAGGTGGGGATGTGGTGGGGTGGGGGTATTGGGGTGGTGGTGAGGATGTGGTGGGAGGTGGGGTTGTGGGGGTGGGGATGTGATGGGGGTGGGGGTATTGGGCTGTGGAGGTGTTTCTGGAGGAAACTGGTACATGACAGGTGAACTCATGCTTATCCACCGACATGCCGCATCACTGCATAAATGACAAGGCTGCTTTGTGCTGTTCTAAATACAAATGATACACACACACACACACACACACAAACACACACACACACACACACACACACACACACACACACACACACACAAATCTCAGATAACACACTAAGCATCAAACCATACTGCAGTGAGTAATATATGAGATGGGATAATGACTGTGGGTAAAAACAAACAAACAAACAAACAAACACACACAACAGCCTCTCTGATATTTTACCAGGTCTTTCTGTTTTTTTACACTCCAGATCCATGAGTGAGCTTCATCCATGTTGCACGTCTGCTGCATCATCCATAATCCTGCCTACGAGGTGCAGCGAGCGTGAGAACAGCAAACAAACAACACGTCTAAGAGCAAACCAAACCAAACCCTCCCCCGGCTCCAGAACATACTGCTGAAGGATACGTTACGTTTCACATCCATACAATGAGTTTTTTTCCTACGAGAAGCATTTCATCCTCTGACACTGCAGCAATACTGCCCATGACTACGAGATTTCATTCACACTTTTATCCGTTTATAGTTACATCCTGTTCCTCACTTAAAGCAGCTGTAAAAGTTCACTCCGTCTCTAGCTTCTGTTTTATTTTCTCTCTTTATCTTTGTAGAAAGCTGTTTAACCAATCATGTGGCGACTTCGGGGCCCTCTAGAAGGCGTATAATAATGTTGGCATTTTCTGTTGCAAGCTTAAATATACTCACGTGGATTTAATATTTGCTTTTTTTTATCCACGATGACTGAAAGAGGAGAAGAAATTGATTTGGTCACAGATACACTTACAAGGACATTTACAAGACAGACTTTGAGGAAAGGTCAGCCAAACTGTTCAAAACACAACTGTTTATACTTTTGTGTTTTCTTTACTGTAGAATTTGCACAAAAACACAAATTGCCTTCATCTCAAATCCACAGAAAAACTGTAATGCGTTAAAAATGTGTACAGAAACGCAGGAAACCCCAGGGTGAAGTGATGAGGTGAATATCAGTGCTTCTGCTGGAGATGATGTATGTGGAGGTGCAGTTGTGGCTCCAGTGAAAGGAGACGTGTTGAATTGTGTTCATTGTGTTTCTTGCTTTAGTGATGATTTTGATAGTGATGTGCATGCTCTCTGTATGAGATCCTGTGTGTGATGCAGCGCTGTTCTACTGCACTTCTCTATAATACTGATGGTTTCTCTACACGTGGCATCATAATGATGGGATTAAACGGTGTCTTGATTCAGGCAGGACACCACAGAAGGCCTGGGGGTGAAATACATGGACCACCGCTGATATATAGAGATATATAAGATAGAGTCCATCCATGCCACTTATTTAATTTTGTATTAATTATTTTATTAGGCTAAAACATCCTGTGAAATGGAGTGTAGCCTTGTTTGTTTTTCCATTTGTTTCATCCTCTTTTTGGTTTTCCATCAAAGCTTTTCCAGAGCTCCCTTTTGCACAAAATCGATGATTAATATTCTTTAAACCTTCGTTCCCGTGCCGAGGCTCGTACTTTGATGGCGTAATCAGAATGCATAGGACAAGTAGATCACATCATGCCCGGGCAGCGAGGGGTCTCGTTTCCATGGCAATCGGCCTCCTGTTCATGGTAAAAAACTACCGTGTGTCAGTGAAGGTCTCGAGTGGCGATGGCCTTCAGACATGGTCACACTCCAGTTCTCTGGTTTGGAGGGTTTTGTCTTAATTGGGGTTGAGCTCACAGCATAAAAAAAAAAAAGAAAAACTTTTAACATGGTGAAGGTCATCACCGTTACCTTCATCTTCACCTTTATCTTCACCTTCATCTTCGCCTCAAAGAACAGAACCAGTGCTTATTTATATTTTCCCTTCACAAAAAGGCAGATGAGTCATCCAGTGTTCGAGTCAGAAATGATTGACAGTTAGGAAAAATAAAAGTTTTTCTTAGCACACAAATATGAACTGAAGCTCTCAGGAAACCCGACCCTTTTCCTTCAGAATTCTCATCACCCTTGGTGTGTTAGAACCACTGACACTGGAGACTCCTTTTAGGTGCATTAAACATTCAGAGCTTATTCCTCTGTTTGAGCTGTTGCTATAGAAACAAGCTCATTAACATAAACACAGTGTATAAATAGATGGTGGTGATAGTGGTGGTGGTGGTGGTGGTGATGGTGGTGGTGGTGGTCATTGTGGTGGTGGTCGTAGAGATGGTGTTGATGGTCGTGGTGTTGGTGGTGGTGGTGGTGGTGATGGTGATGGTGGTGGTGGTGATGGTGGTCTTTCAGCTAGACGCGTGTTAGTGAAGTCAGGTACTGATGTAGGTGAGAAGGTGAAGAGGCCTGGGTTCAGTGCAGTCAGCGTTCACATTTATCCCAAAGGTGTTTAATGTTTACTCCTGACTAATAAATATGGCTGGAAATGTCGTGGTTGTGGAAATGTAATTGTTCAGTGAAACATTTATGCTGCATTTTTACTCCAGTGTGTTTCATGAAGATTCTCGTTGCTGAGAAGGAAAACAGAAACAAAGCAGAAAAACAGTCCGAACATGAAACTCCTGCGTGAGCGATGGGAACAAAGCGGACTGCGGATGTGTGGATGGATGAGTTAATTGTGCAGTCGCTGCATCGTCCCCAGCGCTCGGCTGACGTGTCCTTATTTAGCGGCCGGCCCGAGGCAATTAACTCCTCTTTCAGCTGCCTTGGCCAGACCTCAGCGTCCAATTCATTCTGTATTCAGCTTCCGTCTCCATATTGCTGAGCTCTGCACCATGCTTTTGTCCCGGCATTTTCCCTGTAAACTTTTCCGTTTAGACTTTCTTTGTATTTTCATGAATATTATATAAACCGCATGATTTTACATCAGCGTCGTGTCAGCGAGAAGACGTTCGGCTGCTTATGATCTCTCGTACGACTGACTTTACATCAAACGCAATATGAAAAATCAAACACCACAAGCCGGCAAAGCAAACACTCCATCCCAGATTGAATCCATGGCTGCAGTGAGGAATAATAAACGGAAGCCATGCAGAATTTAGAAATAAAATGGATGAAGTCTGACTCAACTCCCTGACAGTCACAACTATCTTTATAAGCTCTCTGTCTGACTCGCGCTCACAGTCCATTTATGCTGAATTTAACAAGGATAAAGCGCATTCCATTAGAATTCCAAACAGAATTAGGAATATACAGTATATTGGCACCCCACCACCTCAGCTCCATTCCTCAGGATTATACACATCCAGGACAAAAGTACCTGAAGAGTAAAGAGGTTTAATATCATGTGAAGACCAAATGTTGAATTAATGTGCTATAACATCAAATCTGCATGTATGAACACTGTATAAACAGAGGTTTGTAGACACCTGAACATAAAATCTGTATTTATTGAGTATTGTATTGAGCATCTTATTGCACCTTTAATCCACAGTTTGCTTTAATATAATACCCTCCATTCTTCTGCACAGATGTTCCACTCAATTTTGTGGAGATTCATGCAGACACAGGGGTGTTAGTAAAGGGTGTTTTCCTGTGGAAATCAGGGAAGCAAAACGTCAATACAGCAATAAAATATCTGGACATTTCAGCAACAGCAGAGACACACAGAATCTCTGGCAAGGCATCCGAACCTTAACAAACTATAAACCCCTGCCACCGATCTGTGACAGTGACAAATCCCTGCTAAACAGCCTCAATGAAGTCTTTGGCCGATTTGACATCCAAAGCACCACACTGCACAGAAGATCCCAGAAGAGCTGTGTGTCTGTCCCCAGTCAGCGTAGAAAAGACCCTCATTAAGATCAACCCACGCAAGGCAGTCGGACCAGACAACGTACCTGGTTGGGTTCTAAAGGACTGTGCTAAGAACTCAAGGATGTACTAACTGACATCTTTAACATCTCATGCATATCTCTAAGGACCTCGCCTGGATGACAAACACCATACCACTGACCAAGAAAGCTCAGTCACGCTGCTAATTTCTCTGCAAACTCAGGAAAATACGAGTCCAATCTTCCATCATGTGCTCCTCTTACCAGGGCGCCATAGAGACCATCCTCATCAGCTGCATCACCATGTGGTATGGAGGTTGCACTGCCTCCTTTCAAAAGACTCTGCAACGCATAGTGAATGCAGCCAGCGAGATCACCGGTGTCTCTCTGCTCTCCCTATTGGACATCTACCACACCCACCTCACTAGCAGAGCCTTCAGCATAGCTGCTGACAGCTCACACCCATCACACCTTCACTTCAACATCCTGCCTTCAGGGAGAAGCCACACCTCTTGAAACATATAGAACAAGTCCAAGTGAAGCCAAAATGTTATGCTACTGCATCCAAAAGCAACTTAAATAATTGTGTGCCAGACGGACGGACGGACGGACGGACGGACGGACGGACGGACGGACGGACGGACGGACGGACGGACGGACGGACGGACGGACGGACAGACAGACAGACAGACAGACAGACAGACAGACAGACAGACAGATAGATAGATAGATAGATAGATAGATAGATAGATAGATAGATACTGTATCTTTCTCCAAACCTGGTTTTCTTCACCTCTTTTAAATCCGACCACAAGCCCTCACTTTTATTCCTCCTTACCATCGTGATGCTGGTGAGCTCAGGCTGGAGCTGTCGTGCCTCATTAAGTGCCGTGTTTGTCCAGAAGTGTTCTGAAGTGTTTTTTGGGTTCAGTACTGACAGGTGGATGAGGAGGAGGAGGGGGAGGGAAACAAGGAGAGAAGGTTATGGATGGATAGAGGGAGGAGGAAGCAGGAGGGAGAAACTAGGCTGTGTCTTGCAACTCTATTTTCCATAATCTGCACCTCCTGCTGCCAAATCTCCATGCAATAACTTTCACTCAAACATCATGGGCTTGGACAGGGAAGAGAACAGTTTGGACTTGTTTGGAGCTAATGCTATTAGTGATGGACGAAAAAAACTCACTTTCCAAACCTAAAACATCGCCATTAACTAATTCACATTCAACAACATTATCTGTAACTATAAATGGATAAAAACTGAGATTTGTAATTAATATATAAAACAATGTAATCTCTAATGTAAAACAAAATGCTACACTTTATTTCTTAAAGACTGAGTTTTTATCCATTAATAGTTACTTTAATGTTGTGGAAGATGTGGAAGATCTCCTGCTATAGAGCTCCATCCATATTGGAGATGAATGTGAATGCTGACTGCACCCCAGACCTCCTCACCTTCATCACTACCTGACTTTACTAACACTCTCCACAAATCTCCACAAAATCTAGTGGAACATCTTCCAGGAAGACGCAGCGTATTATATTATTGGATGTTGAATCGGAAGGTCATGAACTAAAAAAATACGTTTTATGGATCTCATGTGTAAAAATGTGTATAAAGTAGGAAAAGATGCAAGTGATTCAGAGTGTTTTGAACATCTGTTTTATTACCGCTGTTTAAAATGTTCTAAAATATCAGACACCATATTGAGAAAAGCAGTAAAAGAATGAGTAAAAAGTCAAAGCGCTTTTCATTCCCTGAAGGATCCCAATCACATCCCGCTCTGGATGCGTCTCAGTCTACCAGAAGAATTAATCGGGCCTGTCAGATCTTATTTGAGGCATCAGGCACTGAGGTAAAATTACATTCTTTAATACGGTTCTGCATCGCCTCCTCATAAGCACTGCCTGGTTTTTTGTGTTTTTGTTTTTTTTATACCACATTTGTCTGGATTGTCTTTCAAACACCCTTATTCTAATGACGTTCCCATCTGGTGCGAGTTGGTCTGCAATCCCCTCCTGACTCGCGCATCAAAAAGAGGAGATTTTGACATTGACGTCGCTTCGCATTAGTGTGTTTCGGGGCGTGTTTGGATGGCGGACGCGGCGGACGTTTGATTCGTCTGCTTTCTTTCGAGACGCTGACTCGCTCGTTGTTCTGTTTCACGTGATGAGAAACGAGCATTCAGAGGTGGTCTTCCTACGCCGTGACGGCCATCTTGAACACGGTGGTGCTATTTTTACCGAAAGATGACAACTTTCAGAATATTCCAGAAGCTGAAAATCTACAAACTTTAACAGATGAATACATTTCAAGCATTTATTTCACTAATAAATTACAGGCAGTGTTGATACAGGAACTGAAACTTAATGTTTCATAGACACATCTTCATACAAACGTAACTATAAATAGATAAAAAACAAACTGATGGTATTCTTTAATAAATAAAATACGTTTTTAGACAAATTTACTTTATATAAAAAAATATTTTAAAGAAAATTAGTAACTTTATATTAAAGTCCTGCTGTAACTTTATTAGTTTAAAGAACAACATATTTGAGTTTTTATCCTTTAAAAGTTACTTTAAGCAACTTTAAACAGGTTGTTTGTTGTGTTACAGCAGAAACACCTACTGTGACATGTTTATTTCTAAACATTATAGACCCCTGACACTGGAGACTCCTTCCATAGATGTTACAATATAAAGGTTTATGACGACCATCTGCTCTAACATGCTTCGTAATTGAGCTGTTACCATAGAAACAGTAACGAATCAGTAGGTGTTCGTTTATACAGTGTTACTCTACGATTTGTTCTGTGTGTGTGTGTGTGTGTGTGTGTGTGTGTGTGTGTGAGAGGTTGAAGAGAGATCAGAAGCTTTGGCCTGCCTCCACCAGCAGCTTGTATGTGATCTTGTGTTTATGCCCACGAGCTCTCAGTCGTCTCTCTAATGAAGCAAACTGAAACTGTGGCTTCACTCCAACACACACTGATACAAAAAAACGTTTCTGCTGCGTGTAGAGGAGAATCTCACACACGTATACACACACACACACACACACACACACACACACACACACACACACACACCCACACCGTACCATCTGCTCAGAGGTTAATCAGTGGCAGGGATTCCCACACACGCCGCTGTGATGGAAAAGACAGGAAATAACACACTTTAGCAGTTAAAGCTCGAAGCCCACACACATAAATACGAGCAGGAGAGCGCGACATGTCATAACTGCACCATTAACGTCCTCCATCAGAGGCTCGCCGAGTTCCGAAGCGTGATTACGCCGCGCGGAGCCACGGGGTCATCGCTAATGGTGCGTGTACAGGAAGAGGACGCTGCTGCTGCGGCCATGCTGCTTACGGATAAGTCACAAACTAATTCTGGAAATATGAGCTGGAGCTGAACTTCCAACAATCTTCACTTCTCCACCAAACTTCTTTCACTTCTTCTTCCTGGTTAAAACTTTCCTACATTACCCACAATGCCCTACTAGTTGCTAGCAACCTTTGGATGTAGACATCTGATGCCTAATTAGCAAAATGAAAACCTGATTAGATTTTGAGATCAGAGTTATAATTTTTTTTTATAAAAGTATATTTTAGATTAGATTTATGCTATTTTTATCTTTATAATATGTTATTAGAGCAAAATAACAACTTGTGTGTGTGTGTGTGTGTGTGTGTGTGTGTGTGTGTGTGTGTGTGTGTATTGTAATGGAAATAATACAGTGGATCGTTTCAGAACCAGTGCATCCATCGAGTATGTAAAAGCACCTCTGATCAGAATTTCAGTTCACGCAGAGACTTCAGAGCGAGAACATGCGAGAGCCGAGCCAGGATCGATTCACGCTGAATACAAAAGAACATTCGCAAAAAATCTTTAATTGGAAAACTGGCAACCATTTCGGAGCAGAAAAGGACCGGAACCGTTCTCAGGATGAGAGGATTCACATCGAGTGGAGAAGCTTCTCTGTAAATATACACACTGTATGGCCAAAAGTAAAGAGACTCCTGACTTTTCCAGCCATATGTTTTTTTTCCCCCCAAACTGTTACCACAAACCTGGAGATACACAGTTATATAGGACGTCACGTGACTTCACTTGAACTCGGAGAACCAAAATCTGCTCTAGCATGAGACACACATCCCATACACTGTGTTGTGAGATATATAGTCAGAAGTAATAGAGAGAGAGAGAGAGAGAGAGAGAGAGAGAGAGAGAGAGAGGGAGAGTGAGGTCACTTATCACCACAACTCAGACGTGTTGCACTGAATATTACCTGAGTAAATTTTTAAACAGTGACCCGACTCAGTCCATACTGAAGAAAAACAAGCACAATCACACACACACACACACACACACACACACACACACACACACACACACACACAAACACACACACACACACACACACACACAGTTATTATTATTGGATGTCCTTTAAAATTACAGTAACATGATAAGGGCGTTTTTGCTCCTGGTCCTCATAATGACTTATTTGTCCTCATAATATATAAAAATGTTACATTGAACCAAAAAAAAAAAAGTTTGAAGTGGAATAGAAAAACACACACACACACACACACACACACACACACACACACACACACACACACACACACACACACACACATAATTACGTAATTGCAGTAATTGTATCATGTCCTTATAAACACCCTTACATGAGAAATGTGTTTCTACACATTTTAAAATGGGCAGGTATTTAATAATATGCTTTATTAGATAATTCTCTCTCTCTCTCTCTCTCTCTCTCTCTCTCTCTCTCTCTCTCTCTCTCTCTCTCTCTCTCTCTCTCTCTTTCACACACACAAACACTGAATTCACAATGAGCATAAGGCTCCTGATTACAGTGTCTTCTAAATATTTATAGGAACCAGATTTTTTGTGTCTTCAGTCCCCATGAGGTAGGAGAAGGATGCAGAGCTGAATACAAATACAAACACACACACACACACACACACACACACACACACACACACACACACACACCCACATGCACACACACACACACACACACACACATACACACACACACACACACACACACACACACACACACACACACACACACACGTGCACACACGGGATGTGTGTGTGAGAAAAATCCTAAGAGGGTCCTTTCATGGCAAGCCTCCATTTTTCTTGGGGTTAATACCAAGAAGTGTGTGTGTGTGTGTGTGTGTGTGTGTGTGTGTGTGTGTGTGTGTGTGTGTGTGTGTGTGTGTGTGTGTGTGTGTGTGTGTGTGTGTGTGATGGGGGCAGGGGGGGATGTGTGTGTGTGTGTGTGTGTATCTCCGAGCTTCTGATTTATAATCTATAGATTGTTGAGATCGCACACACCCACGTCCACCTTTGTCGCTACAGAGTACAGCAAATTAGTGTAACAGTGAGCACACACACACACACACACACACACACACACACACACACACACACACAGTTTATCCTTATACTGCGCTCAGCAGTGGGTTCAGAGCTTTCAGATCAAAGAAAGAGAGAGAGAGAGAGAGAGAGAGGAGAGAGAGAGAGAGAGAGAGAGAGAGAGAGAGAGAGAGAGGAAGTGAAAAAGCGATAGAGAAAATAGGAATAAGGGGATAGATAATATAGAAATATAGAAATGGAGAAAAAAGGATGAAGAATGAAAGAAGGGAAATTAGGTCAGAGAAAGAAAGAGAAAGTGAAAAAGAAAGCAAAAATGAGAGAAGGATAGAGGAAGAGAGATAGACAGATCTAGAAAGGGTGTTAAAAAATAAATAGGAAGAATAAGAGTAAATGTTACAATTAACTAAGACAGAGAGAGAGAGAGGGAGTGAGAGAGAGAAAGAGAGAGAGAGAGGGAGTGAGAGAGAGAAAGAGAGAGAGAGAGAGAGAGAAAGACAGAGAGAGAGAGAGAGAGAGAGAGAGAGAGAGAGAGAGAGAGAGAGCAAAAATGAAAAGAAAGAGAAACAAGAGCTATAAATGCAAAGAAAGAGGGATGAACCTGTTGAAAAGCTGGAATAGACAGATATGAAGAGATAAAGAACGCTGAGAAAAACGGACAAGAGAAGTCATGAGAAAGTGATGAAGAAAGTGGGAGATGAGTAAAAAAGAAAGAGTAATAGAGAGAGCAGAGAAGCATTTAAAGATAGAGAAGAGAAAGAGGGGTGAAACAGGAGAAAGAAGAGATTGAGAGACACACAGTGAGTAGAAATATAGTGAGAGTGAGAGAGAGAGAAGGCGCGAGAAGAAGAGATTGAGGGAGGCAGAGGAAGAGATAATGAGAGACAAACACACACACAGAGATTAGAAGAGAAACAGAAAAAGAACAGAAGAGGTAGAAACAGAGAGCTAGAAAAAAAGAGAGGGAAGAAGTGAGAGAACGAGAGGAAAAAAGGAGAAAAACTGAGAAAATGTAATGCGAGAAGAAATAAATGAAAGGAGAGAGAAAAACAAAGACTGAAAGCTGGAGAGGGGAAAACGAGAGAAAGAGAGAGAGAGAGAGAGAGAGAGAGAGAGAGTGCGAGAGAAAGAGGGGAGGAGAGAGGGAGAGAGGGAACAGTAAAGGGTGAGTAAGAGGAGCAGAGGGAGGCGGGACGTGTGTGAAAGCCGCAGCATTTTTCCAGATCGTATCTGCAAGACCTTCGGACACCGATTTCCACACGAGCTCCTGAGGGACGGATAGAGAGATGAGAATAAAGAGACAGACAGATGGATCGTTACAGAGACTGATGAAGAGATAAAGAGATGGATAGATAGAGGTAGATTTATGAAGGTACTGCTTTCCTTCTTGCAGTCAGGAAGACGAGCTTGTGGATGTCATAAGTGAAGTCACGCTCTGCCTTTCATCTCGCACTTCTCCGTGTCGGCTCGCTGCTCGCTCTGACGTGAGGTCAGTCGTGACAGATGTGTCCAGGTGTTGGTCGGCGAGTCCTGCAGCTCTTCTGTCCTTAGCTGTCGATGTGACTGCGGAGCCTGAGGGTCAGGACGCTTCACATGCTGACATCCTGACAGGTTGCAGATTTACTCGCCGCTGCAGACGAGAGGAAAAGTAAAGCACACACACTTCCTGCGGCCTTTTGTTCTTCATTTTTTTCACGTCGTCCAGAAGTTCCTGAAGTTCTCCAGAAGCTGCGGTAGGTTTCATTTAATATTTATCTAAATTAAATTTAAATTAAAATTCGAACTCAATTTTTGATCTTTTCAGCGATTTAACACAATACTGTTTTGAATTGTTTTAATTGGTTTTACATATAAAAATAATTTTGGCCACACCCTTTTTACTTTGCAAGACAAAAGCAAAGAACCTGTCTTATAGACTGCTACTAAAAATATAAGGGCCACTCCTTCACTGAAAGCCAAAGAGGACACACCCCTTAACTAAGACTAATAAAGCATAGGCCACACCCCTTCACTAAGACTAAGTATGTATAGGCCACACCCCTTCACTAAGACTAATTGGGCATAGGACACACCTCCTTCACTAAGACTAATAGAGCATAGGCCACACCTCCTTCACTAAGACTAAATGAACATAAGCCACACCTCCCTAACTAAGATCAAAGACACATATGCCATGCCTCCTTTTTTAAGATTAAAGGCACATAGGCCACACCTCCTTCACTGGTAAATATAGACAGGTTGGTCACAATTTTTTTTATGTTGTTTATTTACAAGAAATAAAAGGCCATGCCTCTTTCATAGTGACTAATAAAGAGAGAAGACACGCCTCCTTTATTTTGACTACATTAATGCAGTATGGAGCAAAAGAAAGAACGCTCACAGTTTAACGTAAACACTGGATTTAACTCACCAATGAAAATCAAACTTAAAATGCCGAAGATTAAAGATCCTCTAAAACTGTCGTAAAGACTGTAGTGATGGTTGGGGCCTAATATTCTATCGACATTCTTCTTTCTGAGACACATCCAGCGTAGTACATAATTAGCACAGTAGCTATATTCACTACCTAAATGTTCTCGTTTTATGTATGCTAGCTTTGGTTAGTTGTGTAGCACTAATGTGCTAGTTCGGCTTTTATTCACTTGACTAGCTTGTGGTTACAAATGTAGCATGTTTGCTTGCTAGTTTAGCTTTTTTTTTCATTCATTTTCTTATCCGTAATCCGGGTCGCGGGGTCGAAGGCCCCCGTCGAAGGCCCCCGCCTTCGACTGCTGCCCAATCCTCACAGCACCGTCCCTTACGGGCCCTCCTGCAGGTGGTGAGCCCACGGGAAGGCGGCCCCACGTCACGGACCTTGATATTTCCCTCGTAAGGGACCCCCGGAGCATAGAGGGTTAAGGGCCTTGCTCAAGGGCCCAAGAGTGGCAGCCTGGCGACACCGGGGCTTGAACCCCAGACCCTTCGATCGGCAACCCAGCGCCTTAACCGCTGGAGTCACCACTCCCCCTAGTTTAGCTTTGACAAATTTAATTGAATGGGTTAGCATTTTCTAACTAACCTAGCTTCTTTCACTAAGTTTATTTGGTAAAAAAGGCTGGTTTGCACAAGCTTGTACTGTTGGATAGTTTCAGTTAGACATATTTGATTGATACTCACTCGTTAGCATATCTTTTTTTCAGACTTTTTTAATTGTCATTTTGCTTATTAGCTTAGCTCTTGCTTGTAGGCCAGCATTCAGTTGATTAGTATAGACTGGATTTTTAGCTAGGTGTTCTTTAAGAACTTGTTAGTGATGATGGAATTGTTAGTACCTCATCTAGAGAGCTGACAAAGTTGCTACTTTTTATATGAACTAGCATCGTGAGAAACTCACAGCTTGACTATCAGGTTGAATTTGGAATATACAGGAATATTTCTCCTGTTTATAGAATGTACATTAAAGGTACTTTATTCCATGAACAGGTGTTGAGGCTAAGTGCTAACTTAAAGTACATGGTGATGTAATCCTTACAGGTTCCTCTGCAGCTCTTTAAAAAAAAAATCACCGCCATTACAAAGTAATGAGGCATTAAATTAGATTCGGACACACACCCGGCAATGATCTTTTATCTTCCAGAACCTTCCAGCATGGCCGGTTTAGCTCAGCGAGCGTTGCCGTTGCGAGCGGTGTCATCATGTCGGAACGAGCCGAGGAAACGCCGTGGCTGCCTGTTGAATTTCATGAAAGTGAAGGAGGCATCAAAATAATCGTGCTGATGCTCTCACTGTATTGTTTTCTTTTTATGAATCACTGCAGTGGAGCAGGGTGTTATGGAGAACGTGTGGAGAACCTCTACAGTGATAAGCTTGAGACACCAGAATTGCGCAACAAGACCAAAAATACAAACATAAACAAGCCAGGTTTATCAGGCAGCTTCTTCTGATCATCATGTGTCATTCGTGGCTCCCTCAAGTTTCTTCCTCTTATCTCAACATCTCAATATTTTTAATGAGTTGTTTGGTGCTACATCACGTTAACTACAGTTTCTACCCTAGGTTTCTCTGAGTTTTAGCCTAGATTAGCCCCGCCCACTTTACATCTAATTCAAGAAAATTGTAGAGAACATCCTTAATATTGGAAATATGATGTACAATTATTCTATATTTTGAATCACAAATGATGTCAGTGTTTGGTCATGTTGTGCTGTTAGAAAGAAATAATCAGTGCAGGTGCTGTGATAGGCGAAGTTACAGTTGCCATAATAATAATATATTTATTTTGGGTTTAAATTGAATTTTATATAATTTATTCTAAAAATAATTACTTTCTTCGAATGTAAAGTTACTGTTGCCATGATGATGGATTTTTTTTTATTTTATTTTATTCATTTTTATATAATTTATATAACCGTTGTTTTCTTTACATTTATGGCATTTGGAAGTCGCTCTTATCCAGACTAACTTACAGCTGTCAAGTAATTAAGGGGTTACGGGCCTCTTTCAAGGGCCCAGCAGTGGCAACTTGGTGTTGCTGGGATTTGAACCAAAGGTAAACGATAAATGATTGAGTGTTTGTTAATTTGTATGTGTAAGAAATTGCTATATTATTAAAAGTATGTTCATTATTAGATTTTTATTATTATTTTTAGATAACAGGCCACGCCCCTTTTAGGAAGCTGGGTGCATTCAGAATGCAGATGCAGTTACGTTTTTAATAATAATGAAATGGTAAGCATTAAGGCAATGGCTCAGGATTTAGTGTTTACACTAAAGATTGTGTGTGTGTGTGTGTGTGTGTGTGTGTGTGTGTGTGTGTGTGTGTGTGTGTGTGTGTGTGTGTGTGAGTGTGTGTGTTCTGATTTGTGTAGCCATTCCCTTTTCTTGTCTCAATCACACGCCATTTCCGCGAATTTCATTAAACCCAGTAATGTTAGTGTTGTGCAGCATTAACACACAATTGGCTTTGTTCTTCACCGCCTCTTTCTGACAGTTTTCCCCTGAGGAATGCTCCCTCTGAGAACCATTGTGAACACGCGCAGCCTTGGCTGTGTGTGTGTGTGTGTGTGTGTGTGTGTGTGTGTGTGTGTGCACACTCAAACGCTGCTTTATGAATACCAAGGCTGTTCATTTGAGCTTTATCTAGAAGGTCCACCAATTCTTAGAATACAAGATTAGACATGGCCTCCGATTCGTAAAGGGAACGAATGTACAATAAAACACACACACACACACACACACACACACACACACACACACACACACACACACACACACACACACACACCTATATCAGTGTATTTACACACAGTCTTATGTGAACAGTAAATACAAGGAAAGAGAATGAAAGCGGACACACGTTCAGTATAAAACACACAATGGTCTGTGTTTTTATAATCAGAAAGAGTAAATATCAAACCCCCGCGAAGGTTCGAGACGTACAGTATGTTTCACGAGGAGAACATAGAACTCCTGTAGTGTATATACAGTGAGGAAAATAAGTATTTGAACACTCTGCTATTTTGCAAGTTCTCCCACTTAGAAATCATGGAGGGGTCTGAAATTGTCATCCTAGGTGCATGTCCACTGTGAGAGACATAATCTAAAAAAAAAAATCCAGAAATCACAATGTATGATTTTTAAACTATTTATTTGTATGATACAGCTGCAAATAAGTATTTGAACACCTGAGAAAGTCAATGTTAATATTTGGTACAGTAGCCTTTGTTTGCAATTAAAAAGGTCAAACGTTTCCTGTAGTTTTTCACCAGGTTTGCACACACTGCAGGAGGGATTTTGGCCCACTCTAGATCTTCTCTAGATCAGTCAGGTTTCTGGCCTGTCGCTGGGAAACACGGAGTTTGAGCTCCCTCCGAAGATTCTCTATTGGTTTAGGTCTGGAGACTGGCTAGGCCACGCCAGAACCTTGATATGCTTCTTACAGAGCCACTCCTTGGTTATCCTGGCTGTGTGCTTCGGGTCATTGTCATGTTGGAGGACCCAGCCTCGACCCATCTTCAATGCTCTAACTGAGGGAAGGAGGTTGTTCCCCAAAATCTCGCAATACATGGCCTCGGTCATCCTCTCCTTAATACAGTGCAGTTGCCCTGTCCCATGTGCAGAAAAACACCCCCAAAGCATGATGCTACCACCCCCATGCTTCACAGTAGGGATGGTGTTCTTGGGATGGTTCTCATCATTTTTCCTCCTCCAAACACATTTAGTGGAATTATGACCCAAAAGTTCTATTTTGGTCTCATCTGACCACATGACTTTCTCCCATGACTCCTCTGGATCATCCAAATGGTCATTGGCAAACTTAAGATGTGCCTGGACATGTGCTGGTTTAAGCAGGGGAACCTTCCGTGCCATGCATGATTTCAAACCATGACGTCTTAGTGTATTACCAACAGTAACCTTGGAAACGGTGCTCCCAGCTCTTTTCAGGTCATTGACCAGCTCCTCCCGTGTAGTTCTGGGCTGATTTCTCACCTTCCTCAGGATCATTGAGACCCCACGAGGTAAGATCTTGCATGGAGCCCCAGTCCGAGGGAGATTGACAGTCATGTTTAGCTTCTTCCATTTTCTAATGATTGCTCCAACAGTGGACTTTTTTTCACCAAACTGCTTGGCAATTTCCCCGTAGCCCTTTCCAGCCTTGTGGAGGTGTACAATTTTGTCTCTAGTGTCTTTGGACAGCTCTTTGGTCTTGGCCATGTTAGTAGTTGGATTCTTACTGATTGTATGGGGTGGGCAGGTGTCTTTATGCAGCTAACGACCTCAAACAGGTTCATCTAATTTAGGATAATAAATGTAGTGGAGGTGGACATTTTAAAGGCAGACTAACAGGTCTTTGAAGGTCAGAATTCTAGCTGATAGACAGGTGTTCAAATACTTATTTGCAGCTGTATCATACAAATAAATAGTTTAAAAATCATATATTGTGATTTCTGGATTTTTTTTTTTAGATTATGTCTCTCACAGTGGACATGCACCTACGATGACAATTTCAGACCCCTCCATGATTTCTAAGTGGAAGAACTTGTAAAATAGCAGGGTGTTCAAATACTTATTTTCCTCACTGTAAGTACGAGTGATTACGGCAGGTGTAGGTGTGAGATGTTACAGGATGTTAGTGCATGATGGGAAGGTAAAGAACAATCGCTTCATTTTCATTTTTGTGTCTCGAGCCGTTTATGAAAATCCCCGTATTCACCATAGAAGTTCCACCACATGCAAAACTCCTCCATGGAGCTCAGTGAGGTCATTAGGAAACGTGTACAATCAGCGTCTCACTCTTTCTCTCGCACTGTTGCTCCTTATCTATCCCTGCTTTACCTATCGCTTCTTCTTCACATCTCCTGCCCTTCCTCTTTATTCAGCTTTATCTCTCTGTACCCTTCTTGTCTCGTTTATTCTCCACTCATTCTCTCTCTCTATGTCTATATCTCCCTTTTTTCTCTATCTCTCTTTCTGTGCTCACTTTTCTCTTTTTTCTTCCTCTCGGATTGCATTCATTCTCTCTCTCTCTCTCTCTCTCTCTCTCTCTCTCTCTCTCTCTTTTAGACACACACACACACACACACACACACACACACACACACACACACACACACACACACACAGCAGTGTTAAGCTAAGATGTGTGTAGATGTGTGTAGATATGTGTCAGTGTGTGCAGATGTGTGTAGATTTGTGCATATGTGTGTATATGTGTGCAGGTGTGTGCAGATGTGTGTAGATTTGTGCATGTGTGCAGGTGTGATGTGTGTAGATGAGTGTATATGTGTGTAGATGTGTGTAGATATGTGTGCAGGTGTGTGCAGATTTGTGCAGATGTGTGTAGATGTGTGTAGGTGTGATGTGTGTAGATGTTTGTAGATGTGTAAATATGTCTCAATGTGTGCAGATGTGATGTGTGTAGATAAGTGTAGATATGTGTCAATGTGTGCAGATGTGATGTGTGTAGGTGTGTGATGTGTGTAAATAAGTGTAGATATGTGTCAGTGTGTGCAGATGTGTGTAGATTTGTGCAGATGAGTGTAGATGTGTGTCAGTGTGTGCAGATGTGTGTAGATTTGTGCAGATGTGTGTATGTGTGTATATGTGTGCAGATATGTGTCAGTGTGTGCAGATGTGTGTAGATTTGTGCAGATGTGTGTGTAGATGTGTGTAGGTGTGATGTGTGTAGATGTGTGTAGATGTGTAGATATGTGTCAGTGTGCGCAGATGTGTGTAGATTTGTGCAGATGTGTGTAGATGTGTGCAGATGTGATGTGTGTAGATGTGTGATGTGTGTAGATAAGTGTAGATATGTGTCAGTGTGTGCAGATGTGTGTAGATTTGTGCAGATGAGTGTAGATATGTGTCAGTGTGTGCAGATGTGTGTAGATTTGTGCAGATGTGTGTATGTGTGTATATGTGTGTAGATATGTGTCAGTGTGTGCAGATGTGTGTAGATTTGTGCAGATGTGTGTAGGTGTGATGTGTGTAGATGTTTGTAGATGTGTAAATATGTGTCAATGTGTGCAGATGTGATGTGTGTAGATAAGTGTAGATATGTGTCAGTGTGTGCAGATGTGTGTAGATTTGTGCAGATGTGTGTAGGTGTGATGTGTGTAGATGTTTGTAGATGTGTAAATATGTGTCAATGTGTGCAGATGTGATGTGTGTAGATAAGTGTAGATATGTGTCAATGTGTGCAGATGTGATGTGTGTAGGTGTGTGATGTGTGTAAATAAGTGTAGATATGTGTCAGTGTGTGCAGATGTGTGTAGATTTGTGCAGATGTGTGTAGATGTGTGCAGATGTGATGTGTGTAGATGTGTGATGTGTGTAGATAAGTGTAGATATGTGTCAGTGTGTGCAGATGTGTGTAGATTTGTGCAGATGAGTGTAGATGTGTGTCAGTGTGTGCAGATGTGTGTAGATTTGTGCAGATGTGTGTATGTGTGTATATGTCAGCAGATATGTGTCAGTGTGTGCAGATGTGTGTAGATTTGTGCAGATGTGTGTGTAGATGTGTGTAGGTGTGATGTGTGTAGATGTGTAGATATGTGTCAGTGTGCGCAGATGTGTGTAGATTTGAGCAGATGTGTGTAGATGTGTGCAGATGTGATGTGTGTAGATGTGTGATGTGTGTAGATAAGTGTAGATATGTGTCAGTGTGTGCAGATGTGTGTAGATTTGTGCAGATGTGTGTATATGTGTGCAGATATGTCAGTGTGTGCAGATGTGTGTAGATTTGTGTAGATTTGTGCAGATGTGTGTAGGTGTGATGTGTGTAGATGTGTAGATATGTGTCAGTGTGCGCAGATGTGTGTAGATTTGAGCAGATGTGTGTAGATGTGTGCAGATGTGATGTGTGTAGATGTGTGATGTGTGTAGATAAGTGTAGATATGTGTCAGTGTGTGCAGATGTGTGTAGATTTGTGCAGATGTGTGTGTAGATGTGTGTAGGTGTGATGTGTGTAGATGTGTAGATATGTGTCAGTGTGCGCAGATGTGTGTAGATTTGAGCAGATGTGTGTAGATGTGTGCAGATGTGATGTGTGTAGATGTGTGATGTGTGTAGATAAGTGTAGATATGTGTCAGTGTGTGCAGATGTGTGTAGATTTGTGCAGATGTGTGTGTAGATGTGTGTAGGTGTGATGTGTGTAGATGTGTAGATATGTGTCAGTGTGCGCAGATGTGTGTAGATTTGAGCAGATGTGTGTAGATGTGTGCAGATGTGATGTGTGTAGATGTGTGATGTGTGTAGATAAGTGTAGATATGTGTCAGTGTGTGCAGATGTGTGTAGATTTGTGCAGATGTGTGTATATGTGTGCAGATATGTGTCAGTGTGTGCAGATGTGTGTAGATTTGTGTAGATTTGTGCAGATGTGTGTAGGTGTGATGTGTGTAGATGCGTGTAGATGTGTAGATATGTGTCAGTGTGTGCAGATGTGTGTAGATTTGTGCAGATGTGTGTGTGTGTGTATATGTGTGCAGATATGTGTCAGTGTGTGCAGATGTGTGTAGATTTGTGTAGATTTGTGCAGATGTGTGTAGGTGTGATGTGTGTAGATGTGTGTAGATGTGTAGATATGTGTCAGTGTGTGCAGATGTGTGTAGATTTGTGCAGATGTGTGTAGATGTGTGCAGGTGTGATGTGTGTAGATGTGTAGATATGTGTCAGTGTGTGCAGATGTGTGTAGATTTGTGCAGGTGTGTAGATGTGTGATGTGTGTAGATGAGTGTATATGTGTGTAGAGGTGTGTAGATGTTTTCTTACCCTGGGCGTCAGAATGGAGGAACCAGGTGCTGATTAAAGGCGTGCCTGCGTTGGTCTGCGGAGTCTCGCAGCGTGGAGCCGAGACTGGATTTGGTTTTGTAGTCGTGGATCTGCAGCACGTTGCCACGAGCGCTGTGACTCAGAGCCCTCGCTCAGGGACTCGGTGTGTCCTTGCACTTCTTCTCTGCTGAGGTAAAAGCTTTTGAAATGCCATAGCGGGGATTTCTGAGAAGAGGCTTGTCACCCGAGTTAAAAGCGTAGATCTGAGCGTGAGGTCTGGGTCCTCTCGAGCCACGGCGGTCTCGCTGGTGTTAAGACGACTTTTGGCTACGTTGGATCTCAGCGCTGGAACTTTCAGCTTGGTGGTTAACTATCAGAGTTTTATAGCAACGTGGCGACTTCAAAAGGCCTCCAAACACCTTGTTTTTAACTTTAAAGAATGTTATTGTGAGAAGCCGTTCAAGAACACGATGGACCACCTCAAAAGTTTTACATTTAAAAGCTGCAAAGATTATTTTAATTCCTCGAATGTCCTTCTGACATCATTAAACAGAGGACGTTCCTCGCTCCCTGGGAATACTTCTAAGGCAAATTCTTCCAAATTTTTCTTTTCTTCTTATGAGTCTTATGTTAAACACTCAGAGGATGAGAAACCAAATGCTTTGGCATCTTCTACACGGAAGCATGTAAAAGAAAATAGGATGTCCTGTAGATAATGAAGTGGAAATGGGTTGTTTTTTTGCATGCTTATTTTATCCAGACATGGAAACCCTGTAAGGCAAAGGGGTAAAGAAAGAGTGATAGTAGTTTAAAAAAAAAATAAATCATGTTTAGGTTTGTCCAAGGGTTTCTCCTGTCAACCCAAGGATGATAATCTGTACAATGTGTGTGTGTGTGTGTGTGTGTGTGTGTGTGTGTGTGTGTGTGTGTGTGTGGGAAGTATTTTATATTCATAGGTACATTCTAACTTTTGACATCTTCTCGGTGTGCCAGGAAATGAAAAGAGAGAGTCAGAATGTGAAACAGAGACAGCGGCCAGGGGCCGAGGCCCATTAACAAGCTGTCTGCTGAAAACACTGAAAAAGTGAAAGAGTGAAAGAATTATAACTTTTAAAAGCTGGAAGAAGTTTAAGAGGAGTTTAAGATGCTGAGACGACGGATGTGGCAGATCAGGAGAATAAAGGAAACAATTGATGAGGCGAAGGAGGAGACGATAAGGACAGAGAAAAAAGAGAAAAAAGAGACAGAGGACAGAAGAATCGAGCTGTAGATAGAAAAGTCTGTGATTAAATATTATATTTAAGAACTCTTCAATTCTGTGTTGATTAAAGAAATAATTCGAATCATTTATCCTTTATTTTATTTATCGTATATTTTCTGCTTTCTGTATAACATATTAATGTTCAGGTGCATCATACAGAATGAACAGATGCACATGTTCTATTCATTTTTAGGGTTTCTTTTCTTTTTCTTTTTTTTTTATTACAAAATTCTCCAGGGTTCTGCAGGAGACTCTACATAGAGAACCCACACATCCTGCACAACTCATCAATCACCACATACCAGCATGCAGGACACCAACATGCCCCTCTCTCTTTCTTTGTTTTTCATCTGATTGCTTACTCATCATTCATTCATTCGTACAGTCATTCGTTCATTCATTCATTCATTCATTCATTCATTCATTCATTCATTCATTCATCCATCCAGTGCGTGCATCCATCCTATTTACTTATTCATCTCTCGTACCCATTCTTTCATTCATTTTTCTACACAATCTTCTATTTGCCAATCTATCCATTTATTCATCCATTTATCTATCTGTTCATTTATCCATCCACCCGTTCACTACTCTATTTATACATTCATTTATTTAGCCACACACCCAATTAATTCTGTCATTTATTTATCTATCGACCCAATCACCCTTTCACCAATCCATCCACCCATGTGTCTATCTAATTATCCATCCATCCATCCATCCATCCATCCATTTACCTACCCAACCCACACATTCATTTATTAATTCATTTATCCATTTATTCATCAATCCATCCATCCATACATACATATATTTTCTCTATTCATCGTATCACCAGAAAAGGTGTGAGGGTTTGTACCCTCCTGATGTTGACTGATGGTGTAGAAAGCGAGGGATGTGTTAGAGACTCTTTATACGCAGAGGATTGTAACTTAAAGCTCCTCTGATTTAATGTGGCTTTAACATTCTCAGTAAATCCACATCCCTATTACCCTCCACTCCATTAACCTTCAGAGCTCATTCCATAGCTGCCATGTTAGCAGCTAACAAAACACTGAACTACGTTACCCATCAGCCCCTGCACATCACATGGTCTCACGTGCACCTGTGAGACTTTATAAGCAGGTTTGTTTCTGGCTTTTGAGTTAAATGCTGGTCTGGTTTATGTGTCAAACTTATTAATAAATCATCAGTACACACACACAAACACACACACTCACACACACACACACACACACACACACACACACACACACACACACTATGTCTAAACATGAAAACCCTGACACTAACACGTGCAGGCTTCCAGTTTCTCTCCAACATGCAATAAAAGAGTAGAGTGTGAGAATGTGGTAAATCGTATACTTATTGATCGCTGCGATTTTCCTCTTCTTCTCTCTTCTCTCTCTTTCTGCCCAACACACAGTCTCAGAATGGCTTTTCTCTCCCCTGGGTCAAGTCATCCTTCACTCCTCCACTCCTCCACACCAAGATTCTCAGCTCACTGGTCCGTGCCTGCATCGGATGGATATTAACTCGTGTTTTAGCCGAATCCTCACATCAAATGTGCAGAAAATAATAGAAAATAATGAGAACATAAAATCGACTCAGAAATCACAAGAGAAAAGAAACGAATCATGTGTAAAGATACACTGAAAAATGAATCCATTCTGAAAAATAAATCCAGCAGGAATCACATGAGAAATGTATTAATTCCTTTAAGAAACATTTTTAAAGAAATGAATGTAGAAATCACATGGGGGAAGAAATTCATTGTTATAGATAATAACGTGATAATCACGTGAAAATAAAACTAAGCATATAAGAACCACGTGTAATGGTGATGTAAAAACTACAAATGTAATGTAAAGAGACAAAATGAATCATGTCGTAATCACATGCTTTTTTTTTGTAATTGTGTAAATAAATTAGTTTGATGTAAAAAAAACGGAATCTAAACAGTGCGTCCATGAATTTCACGTAAATGTTCTATTTTAAAAAGACAGGAATCCCAGAAACACTTTTTCCTGATGTGTGTAAACATGACGCCTATGCAGTGGAATCCCAGCCCACACGCTGCTCCACCAGGTCTTTAATTTTGGATATAAAAACGTAATCTCGTCCTCTTTCCACGAGCGAACGGAGTGATTTGCGTTTCACCCTGTTATATTCGACAGCGACACGAGAAAACACCACGATGCTTTGTGTCACGTGTTAATTAACTCTCTTAAGAGCTGTTGACAAACATGGCTCCGTAAAGGTCAGGAAGCTCTTCAGATGAAGTACACGTGAGATAAGAAGTGAAGGTGATATGTTTCTTAGTGGGAAAAAAAACACAGGCGTAACGGAAGAAAACGTTGACGGTATCCTTCGTTCTTTTAGTGGGACGCAGCTGGGAATGAAATCTACAGCCCTGAAAATCCACTAATTGAAGCACAGACCTTTCTGCTGATTTCTGAGCAGCGTTTCCTTCCTGCCTGAAGATCTCAGACAGGATCTAATCTGCTTCATGTTTTCTTAGGCTTCAGGTTTAAGCACAGATTTGTAAAATGAATCTGAGCTTCATCGTATCCATGTGTTTCATGGGATTTTGGTATTACGTTTACATTTAATTGACACCCTCATCCAGCGAGACCTACAATTACCTCTTTCAACTAAACAGCTGAGGGTTGAGGTTTTTTGCTCGGTTGTGCTGAGATTGGGGGAGTGGGAGATCAGTGGTTAAGGTGCTGGGTTATTGATCAGACGGTCAGGGGTTCAAGCCCCGGTATCACCAAGCTGCCACTATTGGGCCCTTGAGCAAGGCCCTTAATCCTCTGTGCTCCAGGGGCACCGTATCATGGCCAACCCTGCGCTCTGACCTCACCTGGGATATGCGAATTTCACAAATTTCACCGTGCTGTAATGTATATGTGACAAATAAAGTCTATTTGAAGTTACAACATTTCACTCAGAAGTCCAACATCCAAACCACTGAGCTACAGTAAAGGCCAGATGTGTTTCTGCCGCAGTAAAAAATGAGCATTGAGAGACCAAAGGCGAACTAATCGTGGATAAAGTCATAAAAAACAGTCTGTTCACGCGATTTCTCTGTAGGTCTATAAAATACCTAATAATATCTTCTTCTTACACCACAGAGCTGCTGAACTCTAAATCCTAACTGGTGTTGGTTTATTGTTATAAGTTCCACACGCTCGTCCTCACGTGTAAAGTGTATACTGAGTTCTGCATGTTATACTTTTACAGAATCTGTAGTAACTGCTGTACCTGGTCAGAGGTATGTTTTGTAAAAAAAAAATCAAACCAGTTGAATTTGATAAAGTTTATCACAGACAAACAAAAAGTAAGAACCGTTGTTGACGCAGTGATGAAGCTGAGGTTGAGGAACGGTTCAGTGTTTTCAGCTATAGGCCACACCCACTTAATTCTACAAATAAATACAGTATCAATGCAAATAGTTTGATCATTGACCAAATAGTGATTTTTACCTGCTCGAGACACACTTCAGCTTTTGTGCTTGTTTTTGTGACCACAGTTTCTAGATCTTATGAACAACATTTGTGCATTAGTTTTTGTGGGTTTTTGTCATGGGTTCATCTGCCATTGCACACTTCGATGAGCTTTAATGAGTGTTTTTGTAAAAGTTTTCAAATCTGTCTTGTTGTATGTACAAAGAAATTTATCAGTTCATAATTATGCAAGTGACAATTACACACACTGCACTATATCATGCTTTTAAAATGAGATGCTGTGATCGTTCATGGAGAGCGGATGGCTAATAAGAATAAATGCACGCTTAGAATGCCAACAATCTGTTTGTCTTTCTCTCTCTGGACTACATCTTCATTTTAATCCTCTTTGGTGGCAAAAAATAGCATCATCAGTCCATATTTTAAGGGAAACACAGGCTTCAGTTCGCTGATTCACACCATTGCCATGTTGACTGAGTGCCATATGTCAGTGCTGCTGAATCACTACATGCTAATCCCTGCTCGCTAACTCGATTTAGATTAGAACTTTCAAAAGACACGTGTTAGCTGTTAATTGGGATCTACTTTAATTAGACTTCCAGCGGTTTCAGGATTTGATTATATCTGATATTCTCAATTGTGATTCGTCGGAAGGTGATTGAGCTCACAACTCTGTAGGTGTAGAAAGTTATTTATTAATGTTTTTATAGCACCAATATATTTGTGAATACACACGGACGGTACCATGGGCACTCCACAGAAACGGATAAAAACTGTGTGTAATCATTGTTAGGGTAAAGTTTTTTATGGGGTGCACAATTATGGAAAGAGTTTCAAGTTTTTTGTGGTTTTTCTATAGTTTTTACGTTTTTTTTTGGTCTACTGACCTCGAGTGTTTCACAACTAGTAAATGCTACTACACTAGGTTACTATCTGTTTGGGTTTCCTCACAAACTGCTTCATAAACTTCAGTTGGTCCAGAAGTCAGCTGCCCCATATAATTCCTAGAACCTCCTCCATCGAGCAGATCTCTCCTGTCCTCTATCTTCTACACTGGCTTCCTGTCAAATATTAAATACAGTACAAGATTCTGCTTCTCACTTTTAAAGCTCTTTATAATCTTGGACCCTCATATCACTCTGACCCTCATATCATTCTCTGACTCAGAATCGTTGAAATTCTCTTCCACAATCTATATGAGAAAGTGATTCTCTAAACCTCTTTTTCATCATGTCTTAAAACTTATTTGTTCAGATGAGCCTTTTCTGATTCATTTTAACAGTTAAACAGCTGTTGTTTGTGTTGATTTTTATGATTATCACTCAATTGTGCGGCGTCCCTCAGTGTTTTAAAGGGCACCTTTAAATTTATTATTATTAATATTATTATAAAAGGATGAAAATAAAAATTATTAGAATGATCATTCCTGTTTATCACACCACCACCACCACCACGTGCCCATGATGATTTTCCTACTACAGCATGCCATCAAGAGATTTATTCCTAATACGGAGATGGACATCACCTTTTCAGGAGGCTATAAAGACGTACATTTGCTTGTCTATAATGACATGATATTGTTGCCTACCTCCTTAAAGCAGAATGTTCTTGAATTAGATTAGTTTGGTTTTTAATCTGTTATGCGTGGGTGTGCTGTCAGCTCGCTTCCATGAACAACCCTATTGCTTACCTCTTAACATTCTGCTTAGCTGCAAGCTCCTGGCTAACAATAGCCTCTTTTTCTCTAAGCGAATGTGACAGCGCAGGTTCAGTGAATCGAGCAGCTGCGGCCTACTGAAACCCTGAATGTTTATTCAGCAATAAGCAGCGTAGTCCTGTAACTACTCCAGACTGCTAATGCAACGCGCCCTGAAGCTCCCTCCTGTTTATTCGCACTCCAGCATAACAATGTACATCCGAATCATCAACCCAGATTTTCCTCTTTTGCTCAAAACTCACGGTTCCGTTTTATTCTCAGGAAGTTGTGGGATCTCCGGTTAAAAATTTATAAATGATTGTGTGATAAAATCGCTTATGTTTTTGTCTTACACACTTTTACTTCTTCTCATGAGGAATATAGAAAGTTTTTGGATTTGGTAGCATGAAGTTTTTCTCTTCACTCGAACCAGGAGACCTAAACTTTAGGGTCTTGGCAATGCCCCTGTGCACAAAGCCAGCTCCATGATGATATGAAAAAGACCAGAATGTGGTGTGAAAAATTTCGGATGCAAAATTCTGTGCTGCCAAAACCTTATCCTCATCATGGGGCAATCAATCAATTAATCAATCAATCAATTAAACATTCAGTCAATCAATCTTCCATTCTTTCTTTCTAGCTGCCAAACTGTATGACTTTTTGAGTAAATACAAAAGCACAATACAGACATGTAGCCGAGTACATTCCCATTACACAACATCCAAAAGTATTTCTACATACTTTCTATCAAACATGTCCCTGTGTACACGCTACAATAATAACATATTATCCTGAGACTATTAATATAGTGAAAACATGATATTCGTAGCAGGACTTCCGTCAGGAAAACAAATCCAAATGCAGGACTGGACAGCGCGGTGGTCTAAAGAGATGTAAGTGCGTTCTCCTGGGATGCTGCAGCGTTCCAACACAAGCTCTGTAACTGTATGAGAACTGTCATCACTTCATCGCTATTTGAAGCTTGTAATTAACAAAACACATTTTTTCCTTCAAGGTACCTAGCACTTTCCAATTGCCTTGAAGACTTCTTACAGCTTTAACAGACTCCTGAAGGAACGGAAAGAAAAAAAAAAAAAGCACATACACCAGCCAGCTGTCATTGGTTCTGAGATTAGCATGACTGAGTGACAAGTTTTTTACTGTTTTTAGCCATATTAGCATTTTTGAGTGACATTTTCTTTCACTATTCTATTTTCATCTATATCAGGTAGATAATTAGGGGGAGCGTTTCTCTGCAGACAGCTGTGCCGACCTGTTCTGTAGTTTTATATATTAATTATAAACTTTGCCTCGATGTATTCTCATTTGGTACACCAGCATATTCGAAGCCGACCAAATTATGCAGTTGCAAAGTGTGCAGTCTTCTATTTTTTTTTTGACCCTGAGCTTCAGTGCCAGATTTTCTCCCAGTGCTCATGATAAACCATCTGCATAATCAGGCCATAAGAATCCTCGGTCCTCATGCAGACTCATTTTCAAGACTAATGTATTGTAAACAGCCGATATATAACCCTCCCTAACGTACCCTTGGACTCCTGCCAAAAAACATACATAGCTAAAGTCACTACATTTGTACTAACTTCTACATTTCTCAAGCCTCCGAATGATAAATTCAAAAGTACTAATTATCTCTTGTATCGTGATCCATAAAAAAGAACCTTTCCTGTAAGACTACATAATTCCCCAAGAGGGCAAAAAATTATACGCTTTACTGGTTCAAAGACAAAATGCCAAAATAGGACATTACAGAAAAGACAGCCAATTCTTTTCTCCTCTATACATATGGATGATCCGACCAGCCCAATAGATCATCCTGGACATGTTCAGAAATAAGGAACAGGAATGTTCTGATCCATGTAATCTCTTCTTTCCTACAGGTGCAACGCTGGAAAATTTTAAGCAGCTCTGGATCTTCATCAATGTCATCGAAGCACTGTGGCATATTTTACTCTGGATACATTGCGGCTTATTTAGTATTCCGAGCTGAAGGTCCACACTGAAGCATTTCCAATGCTCACGGGGAACTGCATGCTGCTGTTCCTCTGGTTTCTCCTGGACAAGAACTTTGTTTCTCCAATGCCCAGGTGGGAAAAGGAGCACCACAGGGGTCTTGGGGACCACAGGAGTCTTAGCATGGTGGGGGTTCCAAGAGTCAAACGAGGATGGGTGTGGAACCAGTTCTTCGTGCTGGAGGAATACATGGGGTCTGAACCGCAGTATGTCGGAAAGGTAAACCACGGATCCAAGACTGTCTGATAATAAAATCCCTTTGATGTTTATTTTTTTTATCATTGGTATAAAATACCTTTGAACTATACAGAAGTAAAAAAAAAAAAACAACCCTGAGGTCCGGTGTGGACATGACTGTGTTGAAGTGGACCTCCTGGAGAGCTGTTGATAGACACACCCACAGCATCCCTTATTCAGAATGTAAAATGTCGTGGGGTTTTGTAAAAGGTTAATTTGAACACTAAACACTGTTTGAACGGTATCCTTATAAAACAAGCGAAGTAGAAAGACCTTCAAAGTAACGCTCTGTATTGCTAGCTAACCTCTTTGTAGATAAAGGTACTAGTTAACACCAGTAGTGACACTCAGCGAATATAACACTCATGAAACACACGTTATAATCAAACACAAGGGAGTAAAATTGCGTTCTTCTTTTAATCAGCATCCAACCAACAAGAATTTCTTAAAATTCCCCAGTAAATGTAATACCTGCTCTTCAGCCATATTTCAAAATATTTATTGTGTTTTTCTTTTGTAGAAAGAAGCCAAAAAACCAGACTCAGAATATAACACACACGTATGAATTCACTCCAGTAAAACAGTTTAGCCGTGTTTTTGTTCGTCATTTTTATTTACTGTTTTTTACGCTCACTGGAGTCAAAGCCTCACTGCACCAAACACGATTTCACTACAAAGAGAAAACACACATGGATTTTTATTCGACATTAAAAATTTGTCAATGAAGCCCGAATCCTTGAGCCAGTTCATACCCATTCATCATGCAATTCAGAGCTTTGATCTGAGATCTTTGCTTTTTTTGTTTGCTCTTTTCTCATCAATGATCCAAAGAAAAGTAAATCTGTGAATAATGGCTGGAAGAAAAAGGCAGGGTCTTAAAAATGACCAATGTGTGGATGTTGGTGAAAAGAGAGAATTTTATCGGCTTGAGTTTGGAGATTGCCTACTGATTTATGTTGACCGCAGTGGTCTAATCATCCATGAGGGATACACTATTATCCGTTGCTTATGGCTGCGTAACCTGGTGGTATAACTTGTAGCCATTGAGAGCATTGATTGTGCATTCAGCGCAAAGGCATTGGGTTAAAGGGATTTTAAATTCTCTCAGATGTTCCAAATTGAATATCAAGGCTCGGTTGTTGAGGAAGGCAAACCTTAAGCTTAAACTGGGATCACAGTCAAATTGAACCATCGAGTAGGGTCTAGTGGAGTCGTGTCAGGGCGGATGAGGGATTGGCGTGCACTACTGTTCACGTCAGAGCTGCGACAGCCGAGTTATCACGCCCTCTTTTACGGTACAAGAAGAAGCCGAGGTCTTCGAGCGCTGATTAATTTAACCTGAAGAAAAGTGGCAGCAAAACAACATCAAGCTCCTCTTGATAGGTTTAAATAAACTTCATCCTGGTTAAAAGGAAATGGGAGGAAACTGTAGATTGGCTGTAGATCAAACGATGAGAAAGTTCGATGAGCCAAAGGCTTTGAAGACTCTGGAATAGTTGAATCAAGCTTCACACTTCAGAACCTATATGTTGCACTGAAAAAGATGGACGCTCACCCTGTCCCTGAGGATGTAGCACTCATTGTTTGTTCACAGATATTGTTGAAGATTTGCTGTTTATGCTGAAATTCATCGTTCTCTCTGTGAATATGATCTACGCTATTATTATTGATGTTCCTTACTTATTTACACCAAAAAGTTCCATATCAACATTCAATCATATTAAACTCTCCTCAGTGTATAATTTAGGACCAAATCTATGCTAACACTATGTAGACAACAGGATTGGGACACCTAAGCATAAGATGGAGGTCGATGCCGGTCCACATGTAGCCCTATTTACTGGTATAATAACCTCCATTCTTCTGAGAAGATGTTCCACTAGTTTTTGTGAAGATTCCTTCAGCCAAAAGGGTGTTAGTAAAATCAGGTACTGATGTAGATCATAGGTGAGGAGGCCTGGTGTGTCGTTTACATTCATCCCAAAGGTGTTCAATAGGGTTGGAGCTCTACAGAAAGAGATCTTCCACTCCAACCCATGTAAAGCAGATCTCCATGGAGCTGGATTTGTGCACAGGAGCTGGAACAGGTTTGGGTCTCCAATTTCAAATGAAAGGAAATTTACATCATTGCGCATCTAAAGGCTTCCTGTACAATTGTGTGGCTCCGAATGGCTGGAAAAGTCAGGTGTCTCAAGCTTATGTTCAACTGTCTGGAACACCGATCCCTGAGTAATTCCCGCCGAGCGCTCCGACCGTGTGTGTCATTTATACATAAACACATTTAATGATGTTTTGCAAATCTATTTCAGACTCCGGTTGTTCTTATTTGAACGGTATATTTAAAGCAATCAGAAGTGGAGTAGAAACAGAGTTCAGTCAGGCAGCGGTGAAAAATGGAACCTGAACAAAGGTGTCACCTCGGTGAGATCCATTTGCAAAACCTGAACATTTTATATAAAGTGATATGAAAAATCAATAAAAAATAACTGTAACACCATCAGAACCAAAAGGCATTTAAAGTGTGGTTTTAACAGAAATTCACCTCTGCAATAAAAATAATAATAATTAAAGAAAAAAAGCTCAATAATAATAACGGGGTGAAACCTTGAGAAAAGAATTAATAACGAACGCCTGGATGCTGAAATTGTATCTTTGGTCATTCGGAGTTTATTGATATTCTCTCTAAAAGTCCATTCAACACTGGTGAGTCCAAAGATAGTCGAGTCAAATTGGTCAGAAGGTTGTTGATTGATTTTCTATAACGGCTGCTTTTGGCAGCAGTGCAGCTGCAAATTGCAGGTTTGTATACATTAAGTTTTAATAAGTTCTGGTTTCTCTAGCAACGGCACGTTCACGAGGAGCGTACAGATTAACTACTTTGGGTTTTGGATTATATTCAATTTGAAATTATTGGTAAATTGTTGTAGTGAGAAGAAGAATAAAATGAGTTGAAATAAAAAATATTCCTTTTATATGAAACCAAAGAAGGACCTGATATTTCATATTATTTATTAATATATTCATTAAATCAGATCCCCCACATTTGAAACAGTCCTCTAAACAATGCCAGAGACATATTTAAAAAAATTTACATTTAAATTTGCATTAAATATATATTTTACTCATTTTATATCTGTTTTTGATAAAAAATGTCGGCTTTCAAACTAAAATATCCCTTAATTATTAATAGGGGTGGAGGCACCGATAGTTGATCGCTGGAACTTTCGGCTATCGGCAAAAATCCGTACCCACAGATTTTTCCGGCTTCTGGTCTGCTGTCCTTATGAAAGCGACCTCTAGAGGCGAACCACTGACGCCACGTGATGTTTGTTTTTACACAAGACGTCGTGCTGCACGGAGAGCGCTATATAATATATATTATTTATAATTAATTTAATTCTATAATTATATTTATTAATGAATATATTATATTTATTTCCTTTAGCATATTTTCACATTTTAGTACTGTTTTTAATTATTTTAATTTTTGTAATAAAGTTCATTGTAAAAACTCAATACATCTCCAAAAATTCATTGTAATCAGTTGATTGATAGGTTTCGGAATCGGTAAAATCCACTATCGGTCGACATCTAGTTATCAACCTAGCCTAATTAAGTAAGTAAATGTTTCATTTTATTAGCAATGAATAAGAAAAAAATTTCAGTCAAAAATTTTTAGCTTTTTTAATAGCTGATATCTGTTGAATAGCGACGCTTATTTGTTTGTACAGTGCAGAACAAAAAAAATAAACTAATTCAGCATTAGGAGGCAAGAAATACATTTAAAGTCATAATAGAATCTCCACAATAATTTTTGTATTCACTCCACCCGTCATTTTCTGTTACAAACCGACTCAGTAAAACAATTATGGGGTCCTCAAAGAAAAATGTTTGGGGACCCCTGTAGTATTAAATCGTTCCAAATAGTTTATAAACCATATTGATGTAAAAATGCAGGGAAACCCGGAGTTATTTAATGGTATTAAGTGGTGGATTTATTCAGGTAGGACACCTTTTGAAGTTTACTGTATTTCAGTATCCATTCGCTTTCTGCTCATGTGAAACAATCGTCAGAAAGATTTTTCTCCAGAAACTTCCCCGACTTTCAGAGTTGTACTTTTTCGAGCGCTGAGTGCTTTAAGAGTGTGATGATTATACCACACAGCCGGTGCAATTAAGTAATCGGTAAATTTACCCCGTGCTGAGAGTCAGAGGAAGAGTGGCAGCAGTGCCAGCTCAGTGATTAAGGTTCTGTTATAGTCACTGGAAGGATGTCAGTTTAAGTCGCAGAACTGCCAGGAAAAAAATTAAGTATAATTGCACGCTGTAAATGCGAATTTGCACACGTATTATGACTTCACGTAGTATTTGTTCTTGTGGTGGGGCGTCTGATGAGTACAGTGGAGTAAGAAACCTCAGTTACAGCAGGATCCTGAATGATCCCACATCGCCTTTGATTCTCATTCTGACTAATCAGAAGGTGTTGATAAGTTCTCCAAGAGCAGATGCATATCACAGGTTTATATTAGCACACTCTTTTTAATACCTTATAGTGTGTGTAGTAACGGTGTGGACACCAGACGCTCCACAGAAACAGGATCGAAAAGTGTAAATTGTAGACACCTGACTTATTTTTGAACATCCCATTAAACAAGGGTTTTAGTAAAGTCAGGTAGTGATGTAGGTGAGAAGGTGAGGAGGTTCCTGGGGTGCAGTCAGCATTCACATTCAACCCAAAGGTGTTCAATAGGGATGGAGCTCTATAGCTGGAGATCTTCCACTCCAACCCATGGAAGCAGATGTTCATGGAGCTGCAATTTTGTGCAGTTTAAGGAAGAACCACATATTAAAAAATAATTTATTTTGCAAATCCCAGAGAAATCCCAGATGATCGCAGGGTCAGTCGTAATTCAGCACCCCTGGAGCACAGAGGGTTATAGGGCCTCTCTCAGGGGCCCCAGGAATGGCAGATCGGCAATACTGGGGCTTAAACCCCCTAAATGGAAAATCCATAGGAGAGGATGGAAAAGGCGGGTGTCAAAATACTGTTGTCTATTTACAGTAATGTGTCATTTAGAAGCAGTTTACTGTTTTTGGTAACATGACATACTCTATTTTTGGAATGAGGAAAAGGAGCGTTTATAGCTGCCATAACAAACAGAAAGGAGAACAAACGTTTTTCAAGCATTCTGAAAATGATCAAATTGCTAAAACGTGTTGTCTGTCTGCTGGTGCACATTATGTTCCTCCTGTATTTCCTTGTTGATTAATTAATGAGATACATTCACCTATTTTCAGACTTGGATCACTCACACAGCAAAACCTGGTTCTTTAGAATGTGATGTTTCTAAGCCAGTGGATCTGTTTTGCTCCTCTTTTCTACTGGGAAACCTTCTGCTAGATAAAGCTCTGTCCTAGAATTAACCTTTTATCCTGAGGGGAAACTGCAGCCACAGTCAAATATTCAATACACTTCATCTTGCTCTGATTGAGAAGTGAGAAATTAGAAAACTGTCGATTGTAATTGCCCTAAATAAAAAAGAAATCCAGGAACCTGGGTCGAGAAGGACGGATTTGGCTGAATCAGGCTGAAAAGCAGGTGTAAAAACGAGGTGATCAGCTAGCACCGATGCAGACAGATAGCACGGATAGCTGAATCAGGATAACCCGCAACCCTGGTTAAACAGATTGATCTCAGAGAACGGAATCGAAATGAAAAAGTGTGAGTAATTGCTTTCGTGTGAGGAGCAATCAGCCTTTTACACGGAGGATAGATTATCTCAGAGGGACAATCTGTTCTGTCTGTGTGACCTTTAAAACAAGAATTCATCATGCTATCATCATTAAGATACTAACGCCAGTGTAACCCCAAGTACGTCTCGCGAGGGGACGCCGGCAGCCGACATCCTCAGCAGCGTGAATGGAGATTGAGTGAGGGTCTTTATTCATAACCCCAACCTTAATGATGTCCCTTTTTATAGAAGATTAACCATATATAAATAAAGTGGAACATGGAGCCCATTTATATCCCCCTGTTATGACTAGAGGATTATCTTGTACCATAAAGCCAGCTCAGGGCTGAGGAATGAAGTCCTTTATGCAGAAGTCCTTTATGCTTCAGCGAAAGGGACATTTTCATTCATTTGACTTGATTTACATATTTGAAAAAGCCACTTGAAGTTTTTGTGCCTATATGAATTACGTCTACACTCGAGACAAAATGCTTTTGCTCGAGCTCGATCTACTGCCGATCCTAAATTCCCCTCGGTGTGAAGGAGTGTGGGTTGATGGTGTCCTGTAATGGACTGGCGTCTCATTTAGGGCAGATTCACACCCACAGCTCCCAGGATAGTTTCTGGTTCCAAAGTGATTCGTGTTTAATGAGAATGAACATTGAAGCACTTACTGAACCATAAAATGGACAAGTTGGTTGTCTACACAATTATATTGTGTGTCCTGATTATTCTGTAGAATCTTGTTAGAGTAAGAACAGAAGCTGTAACTTTCCCAATGCAAAGACAAGATGATTCAAAAACTTTTTATGGCATTATCTTTTAGAATTACAGCAAAATCAGAAGGTATTCAGTGTGTGTGTGTGTGTGTGTGTGTGTGTGTGTGTGTGTGTGTGTGTGTGTGTGTGTGTGTGTGTATTTACAAAGAATGACCAATCCACCAATCCATCAGCCACAGTGGAAGTGCAATCAAAGTGTAGAATCATCTCAAAGATGATCCAGAGAAATGGGAAATGAACCTGAGCTGCATTTTGCCGTAGAAAACAATGTAAATACGAAGTATTTCAGTGTGATATTTCGGGGTGTGAATAATTTCTGAATGTTCTGTAAAAGTGGTGCAGTGAGCAGTGTTGCTACTCAGAGGGTGTCGGGTTCGATTCTGTGTAGAGTTCTTCAGGTTCCCCTGGTGTCTGCATGGGTTTTCTAAGGACTCTTCAGTTTCTTCCAACTTTCTAAAAGCATTCCGGTGGGTGGATCAACTGCTCCAGGTTGTCTTTCAGTATGAATGATTGATGGTAAATCTGTGTGTGTGTGTGTGTGTGTGTGTGTGTGTGTGTGTGTGTGTGTGTGTGTGTGTGTGTTTGTGTGTGTGTGTGTATGTGTGTGTGTGTGTGTGTGTTTGTGTGTGTGTGTGTGCCCTGTTGTGAACTAGCATTACTGTACACTCAGCATGTATTCCTCCTATCTCACATACAGTAATCCCAGGATTGTGAAGCCACCATGACCCTGACCATGCAAAAGCCATTGCTGATGGGCTTCATGAGATACAGAGGTGTTTAGAAATCCTGATGTTTCATGGACAGTGAAGATATTTTTATTTTGTGAGTTTTTCCCCCAAATATTACTAAAATAAATAGTCCTAAATTAACGGTGACAAACTCACTCGTTTTTTATCATCTTCTCAGATCGTGATATTTAAGGACAGAACCTTTTGATGGTTCTTGTGCTTGATGAGCCTTGATGGGCCAGCTCATAAATCTGTTTACTCGTCTATCCATGAGCACTTTTTTGTCCTCCTTCTCCCCATGGGCATAATGCGATTTCTGCTGAAGTGTCTCATTATGATAAACCTTGCAGCTACACAGTGACCTGGATCGAGGAGATAACATGGTGAAGTACACGCTATCCGGAGAAGGAGTGGGTTCTATTTTCACCATCGAGCCCAGCACGGGAGACATCCATGCCTTGAGGAGTCTGGACCGTGAGGAGAAGTCCTACTACACGCTGAGGGCGCAGGCCGTAGACGTGGTCACGGAAAGAGCCCTTGAACCAGAGTCCACTTTCATCATCAAGGTCCAGGATATTAACGACAACGAGCCCAAGTTCCTCGAGGGTCCGTATATGGCGAGCGTCCCAGAGATGTCACCTGTAGGTAAGCTGAGCTTCCTCATACGCACACAGGGAAAATATTTGCTTTCCTAAAATGCAGAAAACCTTCCTCCATATCACAGACTTTGTTTTGGAATCCATTTATCTGGGTTACATTATATTGAACCCTATTTCCTATTCTGGTGAAATATACGGCAGGACTTCCTGAGAGAATTGCTTTTCGGCAATAAAGGTAAACAACGATAACAAGCTTCACATCCTGAACACCCTCTCCACAATCTTTAAAGAGGTCATGTTTCAATTTATACAGGAAAAAAAAAAGGCTTTTATATTGAAATATATTTATTTACCTGAACCTGACACCATCACCTTTCCTACAGAGGACAATAAACCCTGTTTGCAGTAGATAAAGTTACATTCTGAAGACTGTCTAAGCCACAGAAATAGGGAAAGTGCGAGAACATCCTGAAAAATTGGGGCAGTGAATCATTGTTTGGAAGTTGCTCACAGTCCTGGTCTTTTCTACACGTAGCCAATGTCAGAGAACCTCATATAAAATACTTCAGCCCTTTGAGGTGTGATCAGCCGTACACTACTCTATCGGCTAATGTTTTAATTTCCTTGCTACATCATGGATTTTATACATGAATATTTCCAAGGCCAAGGTCCTTTCCCTCCTACGCACAGCGTGGAAAATCCTGATATATATATTAATTGCTTTCCTGATGAGACTTTATTAAAGACTCGATTGAATTATTTGAAAGGATGAACGATTTATATTTCATCAAATACCTTGTTCCCAGAATCTCATTGCTTCGGCGAGGCATATTTGTGCTTGATGATGAAGCCCAAAAAAGATGGATTTTTTCCTTTCAGAAGTTCTGCCGTGTAACGCGATCGAATTCGACCACTGCGTCCCAACATCCACTTTTTCTTTATAGCATGGTTTATTTAGAAAAAAGAAAACGTGTCACGTCTAATCCTTCGGGGATTAAACCTAAAAGATGCCATAAGCATTTTATTTACTTTCTCACTCTTTACAGAACACACTTTTTTGTGCCTTTCTTCCTTTCAAGAATTCATCCTTTTTTTTATATATATATTTTTATGTCATATTATTAGCTAGTTATTGTATTTATAATATACATATGCTCAACATTTGAGAACAATCGAATAGATTAATGTTTATGTTTTACATGAAAGTGGTGTAACATTAATGGCTAATGATATTACGCACACCTGGCTAATGATATTACCTGGTTTGCTAGCAAGCCCGGCTAATATTCTGCGCTATCTAGCTGATAGTTATACATATACACACATACACAACATATACTGTAGATCAAATAGCATCTGGTAAAATAACATACACTGGTTAAAAAATAAAATTTTTATAAATACACAACACAATGATTCTAAACGACGTGCTGTCTTTGGGACCTCTGCCTCCGCTGCTCCTGAGAAATGACCTGAAGTTTTGTTATTGACCCACTTCCTCACGTCCCCCATGAGCAGTCCTCTGGCAGTCCAGCGCTGTGTCTTATTGCTTGTACATTCACCTAAATATAGTTTTGGGAACAATTTGTGAGTGTAATATTCGTATTGTTCAATCATCAGCGTCAAGCGATGTTTTAGTGAACAGCAGTTTCAGTTTTCCAACAGGAAAAACTCAAATCTCTTATAATCTACTAACATACTTTTATATCATTTAACCAAATATAATGTAATATACTCTTATAGAATATACTCTAATGTAATCCAATATAATATATTCGTCTCTTATATGCTCTTATTAATCTATTATACTTTAATACTTTATACTCATATATTCTAATCTATCTAACCTAATCAAATCTACTTAAAATCAGAATTATCTTTATTGCCATCTTTATTTATAGTATCATAGGATGCGTTTTGCAAGAAAAAACTATTAAATATAAGAAGATAAAATAATAAAGTAATAATCAAAGATTTAACTATACGATTTGTTCAGGGTGTGTCAAGTGAGAGAGTGCAATTAAATCTTATTATAATAAGTAATCTAATTATCATCTAATCTAATCTTATTTACTTTACTTTAATCAAATGTAATAAAAAATTATCTTATCTAATCTAATATTGCAGATCAACAAAGCGTACTTTAAGATTTCTCAAATTAATATATATAAGACCATGATGTATAAACATTATTATTGTTCCATAACTCTAACATTAGTTTTAGAACAATCAATTTCTGTTGCTATATAATGCATTCCATAGTCAAATGTAAGTAATAAATAGTATTTCAATCTAAAATGCAGGAAATGTCATATATGCAGTATTATATATATATATATATATATATATAAGTATCTGTATTAGGGGGAAAACAGAAAATTTCACATTTCCTTGCACTTCAAAAAATATGGTTTATTTTGGTGTAAAACTAACAACTCCAAATCAACACTATATTACTGTAAATAATTATAAATAACACAATAGATGACATTAACCCACATTTCTGTACACAAAATTGTAAAATAAATAATGCTTCTATCTACAGTATTCCAAACTCAGCAATTTCCTGGATTCTATCCGTTTATTTTCCAAATAACAAACAAGTTTTATTGCTGAATAAAAATTAAAGTGGGAAATTACTGAGTTTTGAAGCACACCATTAACCGGTGCGAGGATCTTCATCGCAGTCACGCTCATTGAAACAGAATACGGTTTGAAATACTATTCCGAGTGGAATAACACTGCAGGAGATCCAGTCTTCCTCCTGGAGGAGGTCCGTGGTAATTATTATCGATTACCGCACGGGAAAATCTACACACTGCAAACAGAGCGTTTATGCGTACTGCATATTAATACGTATCAACACAAACAGAATGTTGTGTCAATTATCATAAGCATTTAATACGTTGTGGCTCATTAATAGTTGTGGCTCACACTTAATTTTTGCAGATAGAAAAGATTTAACCTGGAAAACAGTGAAATTGCAGATTTGCAGACTTTTAATTATACAATTAATAATTAATAATATATTTAATAGAATTTACAATTAACAATTAAGAATATATTTAAATATTTAGCTTTTTTTCTCTCTGAATTCTCGAATTTTACGTTTACTTCGAATTAAAAACCCAGACTTGTTCCAGCAGGACAATGCTTCTTTGCACAAAACCAGCTCCATGAAGATCTGCTTTCCATAGGTTGGAGTGGAAGATCTCCTGCTAGAGAGCTCCAACTCTAATAAACAGGATAAATGTAAACTCTGATTGCACCCCAGATTTCCTCTCCTTCAAACCAACTCCTCTGTAGCTTAATGACTCTATACAAATCTTCACAAAATCTAGTGGAACATCTTCCCAGAAGAGTGGAGGTTATTATAACAGTTAATGGAGACTAAATGTGGAATGGGATGTTCGAAAAGAAGCACATACTGTAGCAAAATTATGCTCAGGTGTCTACAAACGTTTATCCATATAGTGTATATTAACAATTTGTAAAGCTTTTCCCAAACTCTTTCATTCATATTGTATGTACAGTCCAGATGTGTAAATCCCACAAACTTGTTTCTAGAAAATGCTGTGTTGCCAGTCTGGAGATGATTCTGCACCATGTTACTGAAGATTATACTTACAGTACTGATAATAATTACCTTGCATTCGATTTCTAATGAACATTTGTGCACGTGTGTGTGTGTGTGTACAGGTACGTACGTAACGCGAGTCACGGCCACCGATGCAGACGATCCCACGTACGGGAACAGCGCTCAGATCGTCTACAGCGTCCTACACGGCCAGCCTTACTTCTCCGTCGAACCCAAAACCGGTACTTCATTACATCATTTAAAACAGCGCAGTTCTTGTGACTGTCTATACTTGGATAACATAATTATAGTGTTTGGTTGATGCTCGATGTTAAAGAGTCTCGATGTGAGATGAAAAGCCTGCGTGAGATTTTCTGATCATTTTCCAACCCCTGAGTCTAAAATAAACATTTCACTGTTCGTACGTCTCACGTTGGCATTTTGTTGAGCTGCATTTTTCTGATCAAAAGCTTCTCCCTGTGAGAGAGTGAAACTATTACAGTTGATTAGCCTTTAGCACAATGTCAAGCGCTCTTAGAGACATTGATTAAAAAAGAGCTATTAAAAAACCCGTATCTCCTGATCTCAGCTCAGCCATCAAAGGAAAAATGAATAGGAGTAAACCGGAGCCTGGCTGACTTTACCTGCTTCCTCTCATTCCCGTCTGCTCAGGTGTGATAAGGATTGCGCTACCTAACATGGACCGTGAGATCAAAGAGTCGTATCAAGTCATGATCCAGGCCAAGGATATGGGAGGACAGCTGGGGGGTTTGGCTGGAACCACCACTGTCAACATCACCCTCACTGACATCAACGATAATCCACCAAGGTTTGCAAAAAGTACGTCACAACATGGACACAAATTATTAGAAACAATCGAGATGATTTTTGAAGATAGATTAGAAATCTAATGTACTATTATAACGGCTGAATTTATGAGCATTTTGTCACCATAGCAACAGTTTGAAGGGAAAAATGATGGTTTCTTATCTTCAATATGTTTACCCCCAATCTGTTCTGTGATCCAATCTTTCAAAAATCTATGGTTTATCTATTGTAATACTGCAGTATGATTCCCTCATGGGTTTAGCTGCGTTTCTCTGAGGTTCTTACAAGGTTTAAATGAGCTGGAATATTGGATTATTATGAGATTTTTTATTGGAATTTTATAGAATGTTCACATTAATATTGGATTGTGCCCTGTTTTCCTAGGGGGCTCTGATTATTTTTTTGGATGGGGCCATCCATTAGAATGTGGTGTGATGTCTGTGGCCTTCTGCTATCATCCAAGACATCCTTTGGCATTTGAAGTTTTTTAAAGTGTTCAACCGAAGGAATGTGTTTTGAGAACATCCAATTCCACATTCAGTCCCCATTTGTTATATTAAGCTCCACTCTTCTGAGAAGATGTTTCACTAGATTTTGTGAAGATTTGTGTAAAATTCATTCAGCTACAAGGGTGTCTGTAAAGTCAGGTACTGATGTAGGTGAGAAGGTGAGAAGGTTCCTGGGGTGCCGTCAGTGTTCACATTCATCCCAAAGGTGCTTAACAGGGATGGAGCTCTATAGCAGGAGATCTTCTTCAAATCGAACCCAGCTGGAGCTGGCTTCATGAGCATTGTCATGCTGTAAGAGGTTTGGGTCTCCAAGTTCAAATGAAGGTAAAATTCAGTGCTTCCGCATCCAAAAACATGCGATCCAATTTTGTACATCTAAAATCCACATACGCCCAAAAAAAGCCAGGCATCCCAATACTTTTGTCAATATTTGTATTTTTTTAAAACTGGAACTACCATAATTTTTTTTTAAATATCTCATATTTCCAGTATTTCTCAGTATTTCCCATAAATCACTAGTGCACCTGGTTTGAGGAGCATTAAAACATCATTCTAGTGAAGTCTCCTTCCGACAGCAATCCCACTGGGAATCTTTAAAAAAAAAAAATGTATTTAGTGTTATTCAAAAATCCCAGAAAGGTGCTTTGTTGTACACAAGCAGCAGTTGACTGATCGGAAGCAGCCGGGAACAATTATCTGAATCCTTGAACGCTGTAATTAATAAGCAACGGCTTTGTGTACAGCAAGGATCTGCACTGAAGAGCGACCCGGCACGTTCCAGGGCATTAGATCCACGATTGTCCGTGATTAAACCAGCTGGGGGTCTTAGTGACACAAATACAAACAGTTTTGTCGGATTTGCAAATGTGATTGCGACGCCTGTTCGCTCTGCCAGGCCTGCTGAAGTGATTAGCGGCTAATTAGCGCTAACTACCTCCAGACTCTCGCTGTGATCCACTTTCACATCTCATCCTGAGCGACAGGTTCCTTGCTGATTCCTTCTCTTCCTCTTTCGGGGCTCTATAACAGGTGTCTTTCACCTGAGAGTTCCTGAATCTGCGCCGGTGGATTCCTCATTGGGAAAGATCAAAGCCCATGATCTGGATGTAGGGACGAACGCTAAGGTGGAGTACAGGATCGTACCAGGAGACAGCAGCTCCACCTTCGACATCTACACCGACGCTCACACGCAGGAGGGCACTGTGGTTCTCAGAAAGGTATGTATTTATGTGTGTATTTTTAACATCTCATTCTACATTTATTCTCCATTTGCTCATATATTAACCTCCATTCTTCTGGGAAGATGTTCCACTAGATTTGGTCGAGATTTGTGGACATTCATTCAAGTGTGTTAGTAAAGTCAGGGACTGATGTAGGTGAGAAGGTGAGGAGGTCAGCATTCACATTTATCCCAAAGGTGTTCAATAGTGTTGGAGCTCTATATCAGGAGATCTTCCACTCCAACTCATGTAAAGCAGATCTTCATGGGGGTATTTTCTTTTGCACGGGTTCATTGTCATGCTGGAAGGCGTTTGGGGCATCACAAACCTCCTACAACTCCAATATTGTACTTACAGGATCACATATAGTGGGAAAAGTCGGGTGTCCTGAGACTTTACAGTGTTTTACACGCGTCTGTTTTTTCACGCCCGAGCTTGAGCGACTCTTATTACACCCCGAACCCCATCCCATTTTTCTCCCAGTACCGTGTGAATAACGCATTACTGAGCTGTAAAGATGTTATTTTCTACACACTGCCAGAACCAGTAAAAAATCTGATCCATCATCTCCTTACTGGTGGTCAGGACTTGTTCCCCAGGAAACCCTGAGGTACAGAAATGCACCTTCAACAAAACCTCGAAAATGAGTCTCATGGCATGCGATTGTTAGGCCCGAAAGAAAACCAAGCGGTCCATCTTTCTTCCTGGACTTCAAAACGCATGAATAAATAAACCGGTGCTCGAGGATGAGCTCTGCTACCTCTCGATGCGACGTGACAAGTCAAAATCCCCCGCACATCATCTAGCCGAGCCCACTCGCCTCGCCGGGCACGTAACGCACGCGTAAGTGCTTCGGTAAAAGCTCGAGGACGAGGCTGGAGTGCACTCGTTTTTTTTTTCTGGAGAGATGGATCGCTCCATCATTACTGCGGTTCAGCTCAGTGGGGTTCTGTGACTCCGTGATGACTGTTTGAGTCTCTCAAGCTCTCGCTCCTGAGATAAAGATCTCACAGATCTGCAGGTTGGCGCAGTTCGAGTGAGAAATAAAACTGGAAGCGATTTGGCCGTTAAACAGAAAAACTGTAGCTACAGTCATTATCTTAATGATAATCATCCAAAAATACCGATAATTCCAGCAGATCGCATCAGCCTTTTTTCATGTTTCTGTTCATACACACATTTTTCTGATTTCATTTCTTTTCCCCTGCTTGTATATTCCCCAAGCTGTACCCAACCTCCAGAGCATCTGAAGAACAAAGCCACGCTGAAACCTGACTCTGCAGAACCGTATCTGCTGACCCAAAAAAAAACAGGAAAATGAATATGAGAAATCCTGACCGTGGGGCTGAGAACTGAGAACAGGGTCAATGACAGAACCACGTTTCTGTCATCATTGTCCGTCCTTTCTGGGGTTTGTGTGTGTGTGTGTGTGTGTGTGTGTGTGTGTGTGTGTGTGTGTGTGTGTGTGTGTGTGTGCATGGGCACCTTGGGGAACTGCTGAAGCAGTGCATTCTGGGGTGTCTCCTTGCTTCAGGGAGACGGGTCGTGGATATAAGAGGACATCGGAGAGAAAACTGGTTTATATTTGTGCGTGGACACGATTACTCTACAATTCATCTCGTTTTTATTCTTTTATTACTGAACTTTTTCGCGCTTTCATTTTTTTATACAGCATCCAGATCCAGTCCTGATCCCCCTGATTTATTATTTATTATTGATGTTATTAAAGCATAACTTACCTTAATGCAGAAATCAAGTCCTGCTTCAGTTTAACAGAACCCCGTGTCCTCCTAACGCGTTTTTCCCGGATGTGTGTAACACTCTCTGAGGAGATCCATCTCAGGAGCAGGGTTTTCTCCTCTCCTCACTGACACCTGAGTTTATTGTAATTTGCACCTTCTTTTAATTTTCTGCCTCATTAGAACTCCTTCGTTTCCGAATACGGCTCTGAAAAAAATACCTACAAAAAACGAGCACAGAGACCCGAGCGAGTGTCTGTGAGTGACACGGTATATCCCACTTATGGATTTATGGCTAAACGATAATTATTGCGAAACAATTCACCTGGCAACGTGTCAGAAGCACTGAATACCAAATCAGGACTGTGGGATTTACATCCGATCTCCAGTGAAGACGGGAAGCGTATTTATGTATTTATTCATTTAATGCTGAAGGCATTGAGAAACGTTCAGAGGAATTGTTGAGAAGAAGCTATCTATCTATACTGATAAATAAATATACATTTGTTTCATTTGAAAAAAAAACTTTCTGTCATCCCACATTACTTTCACATGCATTTTAATGACATTCCACACTTCAGCACTTGGTGGAAAATTGCCTCAGATTTAGAATAAAGTGTGTGCAGTGTGTGTGGAGTGTGTGTGGAGTGTGTGCAGAGTGTGTGCAGAGTGTGTGTGGGTGTTTTTCACGAGCCGTATAATCACATGTGAGTCATGCATCACTGTTCTCCTGTACTATGTGATCCTCCACTGATTACTTTCCCGAACACTCCGACTCCGAGGCTTCATTACGATCACGTTCGGAGAAAAGCGAGCGCCGTTTTCCATCGCGTTTATTTTCTGAAAACTTGCACTCGAGCAGTCAGCGAGCAAAGGCTGACGTGACGCAACCTGACACGTGCAATATTTTCCTAAATCTTTTTATAAATGAAGGAAGAACAAGAATAAAAACAGCGTGTCTTGAACAATAACAAAAGTTGTGTCCGGTGCTTTTAGGGGCGAAATGTTCAGGTGTTCAGGTCCTTAAAGTGTAACTGAACTCACTGTGTAACACCAGTAGAAGTTCCCTCACATGGACATCCACGTGTGATTGATCTAATATGCCTTCAGAAGCTCTTCATCTGAAATACGGATCAGATTTGATCTTTTAGTGCTCGCAAAAAAGACGCCATGCAGGCTCTTACACAACACGTCATAATCAAACAATCGCCACCAGATCAGAGCTAAATGAGGGTTCTCTGAGGAACCATCTCATAATGTCCTGGTCACTGAAGATAATCCTGAGGATTAGAAAAACATGATTTAAAAAGAGTGGTGAAGGTTTTTCACAGACCTGCTGTAAAAGTTCTCAGTTTCCTTGTATCTTTATATATTTATATATACGTATAAATAGTAAATATATTTAAAATAAGTAAATTATAGAACATGAGGAAATGCTGGTGAGAGGAGAACACACTGGGACATTCTGCTGCAGAAAAAAACATCAGCGACGTGGTACGATAACGATTTCCTTTTACCATGTCGTACATCCTGAAGGGTTTATTTTTTTGCTCTGATGCTGCAGCGATCTGCCTCGTCGCCGGTGTGGTGTAATAAACAGTAAGTTCCGTATCTTCAGCGTGAAACAGTGGAGCTCGGAGCTCAGAGTGTGAGCGATACGTGGGTTACACGTGGAAGGCAGGAAAGTGCTGAGAGTCAGATGCAGCTTCTGACAACTCGACTGGAATTTGAAACGCAGCTCGGTTTGCTCGTGTCATGATGCAACAGCGTGAGCTATAGGAAACTGAAAGCTCCTGCCAAGATAAGAGAGGAAATGGAGACCGGAAAGCGGAGGAAGAGATGCCCTGATGCCACGCGGCACAGAGACGAGAGGAAACACTGTGCTTTTATGTACGGAAACGACAGGATCTGACACTACTACACTACAACACCCAGAATCTGAGAGAAGTGAGACTCTGATGGCGTGTTTGGTCTCTCTGATGTCTCATAACCTTCTCCTGTAACACACAACACTGTCAAACAACTTGTTAGGGAAAAGTAAGTAGCAGTATTTTACAATTCCTGCTACCTTTACTACCTCTACTGTTACTTCTTCTAGTATCAGGTCATGCATTTCACTCCTCAACCTTCATGATCTACCTGAATCAATTCACCTCTTAATCCCATCATCATGACGTCACGTCTGTAGAAACCATCAGTATTATAGAGAAGTGCAGTAGAACAGAAAGAACTCTTCCCAAGTTCCTATTTGACTTGTGCTTTTTTTTTTACTTCTGACTTTTGACACTTTTTTTTACAGCTTTTTATTTTACAGTTTGCACGTTTTCTCGGTTAAACTCAGTAAACTTTCCCACGTCACGGCGTGTCTCTCTTCCAGCCGCTGGATTATGAAAGCCGGAAAGCATACAGTTTTAAAGTCTCAGCGTCGGACCCGCACATGGACGCTCGTTTCCTGCAGGGCGGCTCACACAGCGACTCGGCCGTGGTGAAGCTCAGCGTGATGGACGTGGAGGAACCTCCTATCTTCAGCAGCTCAGAGTACAGCATGGAGACACGGGAGGGAGCTGCAGGGAACACGATCGGGGTGGTGAAAGCCCACGATCCTGACACGGGGCACAGTCCCATCAGGTCTTTACACACACACACACACACACACACACACACACACACACACACACATAACTCATGTTTAAAACACTGACGTTTCCTCCCTCAGGTGATCATGAGCGCTGGTGATCTGAAGAGTGTGACATTGTGATAAACATTATTTGTGGATGAATATTTTATCAGGAGACACACAGGAGACTCGGTGATTCAGCACATGCTGGTGTTTCTGCTCTGCTTTTAATATTTCACTACTGCACATTAGCAGCAGTTCCTGTGAGACGATGCAATAACACACACACACACACACACACACCATAATACACAATAACACACTGTAACACACTGTAATACACAATAACAAACCATAACACACAGTAGCACATCATAATCCACAAGAACACACAGTTGCACACAATCACTAACAGTTACACAAAATAACACACTGCAACACAGTGTAAAACAATATAACACACTGCAATACACAATAACACACAATAACTCACCATAACACACTGTAACATCGAAAAACCTACAATAACACACCATAATGTACACACCATAGTATACAATAACACACACCGTAGTACACAATAACACACTTTAAATACACTATAACACAAGACACACAATGACACACTATGACACCAACACACATTTTAGTGCACTGTAAAACACCAAAATACACAATAACACACTATAATAAAACACCAACACACCATAACACATAATGATACACCGTAATACACCATAACACACTATAAATATAAACACAATAACACACCAAAACACACTACAACACACAATAAGACATTAGCACAATGAAATACACAATCACACACTATAACACACCATTATACACTATAATACCTTTTACACACAATAACACACAAAAACAAACTAGAACACCGTAAGACATTAACACACCCTAATACACAATAACACACAATAACACAACAAAAACACACACACACAATAACACACAGTAACACACCATAATACACAATAACACAGTAACACACCATAGTGCAAAAAACACACTATAACACATCATACAACATCACACACAGAGGAACACAAAAAACTAAACATTATATTCAGTAACACACAATAACACATTCTGTGTCCTTTAATATAAAAATATATATTTTGTGTCTTTACACTTTATTTACACTTTTGTTAAATGTATTAAAAGTCTCGTTGTCACTTCCTGCATGTTCTAGTTGTGTGATTATAAAGTCGGTGTTGGTGGTGTTTTTGTCTCACTCATAATTAAAGCTCTCAGAACTCTGAGAACATTACACACACTCATGTGTACACATTGTGATGTTTCTGCTGTGCAGTTACTCCATCGAGTGGAACCGAGACACTGAGAATTACTTCAGCATCGATCCTGTCCAAGGCACCATTTATTCCCGAGAAGCTCTGGACAGAGAGACGACCCCAAAACACAACATCACTGTTGTTGCAACTAAAGTCAGTAAGTACACAATACACACAGAGTCATTCCTCATCAGTTCCTCATCAGTTCCATGTTGTTCTCTTCATGTTCTTAACTACACACACTTCGCTCCTCATCGTTCTCCTCCAGTCTTATCTCATCGTCTCATCCACATCTTCATGAGCTTCATCTGTGATGAAGAAGAAAACACACCAAAATGTGCAGTGACAAGCAAATAAATCCGATTACTAACAACATTACTCCATCTAGTGGACATTTACAGGAACTGCAGTGATGTGTACAGTGTTGTCTATATGTTAGAATTTTGTGTTTGTGTGTGTGTGTGTGTGTGTGTGTGTGTGTGTGTGTGTGTGTGTGTGTGTGTGTGTGTGTGTGTGTGTCAGTGTTGTGTATATTTTAGTGTTGTACTGTATGTGTACCAGTGTTGTGTATATAATCAGTGTTGTGTAGCTGTGATGTGTAACAGTGTTGTGTATATGTTATAAATGTTATAACTGTGTGTGTGTGTGTGTGTGTGTGTGTGTGTGTGTGTGTGTGTGTGTGTGTGTGTGTGTGTGTATCTGTATTGTGTTGTGTCTCAGAATAGAAATGTCCTGCTTTGATCTTTCAGATGATCCGCTCCTGTACAGTCGAGTTGATGTTGTAATCACGGTGCTTGATGTCAATGAGTTCCCTCCAGAACTTTCTTCTCCGTATGAGGTGTTTGTTTGTGAAGATGCAAAAGTAGGCCAGGTAAGTGTGTGTGTGTGTGTGTGTGTGTGTGTGTGTGTGTGTGTGTGTGTGTGTGTGTGTGTGTGTGTGTGTGTGTGTGTGTGTGTGTGTGTGTGTGTGTGTGTGTGTGAATAATCCTGCAGTCACTTAGTTAGTCACAGCGCCGGCATACAAAAATGGTTGTGATTTTGAGAGCGATGTTACGTGCTGTTTTAAGACAATACAGTGTGTGTATGTGTGTGTGTATGTGTGTGTGTATGGTGTGTGTGTGTGTGTGTGTGTGTGTGTGTGATTGCTTTTATTCAGAAGTGTTTTAGGTAAAAACCTGACAAAGACTCTTCTTTTCAGATGAGTGTTGCTCTCTCTCTCTCTCTCTCTCTCTCTCTCTCTCTCTCTCGCTCTCTCTCTCTCGCTCTCTCTCTCTCTCTCTCTCTCTCTCGCTCTCTCTCTCTCTCTCTCTCTCTCTCTCTCTCTAATGTTCCTCCTAATGTACACTATATGCCAAAAGTTTGTGGACACCTGACCATAAGATTGCTATGTGCTTTTTTTTTTTGACTGGAAAAGTTGGGTGTCTGAATACTTTTGGCAGTACAGTGTGTATGTGGAATTGAACCCTGTGGCGTTTGGCATCGCTGCATTACTTTTACGAATTAATACTTGAATTAAAAAGTACTGAAAATAAAAGTGTTTTTAAATACGGTGTTTAAATGATGCTTCTGAAGGTGTTCATGATTATGTTGTTTACTTACGGATCACGTGACTCACTACGGCTAATTAGGAGCAGCTTGCTAGTTTCTTTGCCAGATTTCTTCACTTCGTTAACTCCAGAGAAACAAATCCAAGCCTAAGCATCTGCATGCGTTTTCCTCTAAGCAGCTTTGTGGGGGAAAAAAAAGCGATTTCTCATTACATACAAAATAAGATTTATCACGGCAATGCTGGATTCTGATTGGTCAGAAGGTGTTCACTGATTGCCCAGACACTTGCAAATCACATGTTTATACAGGGGTGGCACAGGGAATTTTGGAAACAAGGAGTTGCTGACTTCAGGGCGTGGGTGATTGATTGGAACCAGTATGAGCTCGGTTCAAACCTCTTTCCGTTAGTTATAATGGATTTTTTGATAATATAATATAATGGAGTTATGATTTTCTCTGGTGTGAGGGCTGTTCAACACCACCTGGGACTTCTTTTTAAATTCTGAATTTTGAAATTTCTTCAAAAACAGTATCATCTGCAAACACCAATATCCACGGAGACTTCTGTCTGACTTTGTCCTTCAACCGGTCCATCACCACTGCAAACAGGAAAGGGCTCAGAGCCAATCCTTGATGCAGTCCAACCTCCACCTTAAACCAGTCTGTCGTTCCTACTGCACACTTCACTGCTGTCACACTGTCCTCATACATGTCCTGCACCACCATCACATACTTCTCTGACACACCAGACTTCCTCATACAATACCACAACTCCTCTCTCTCCACCCTGTCGTACGCTTTCTCTAAATCCACAAACACACAATGCAACTCCTTCTGATCTTCTCTATACTTCTCCATCAACATCCTCAAAGTAAATAATGCGTCTGTGTTGCTCTTCCTCCACATGAAACCATACTGTTGCTTACAGATGGTCACCTCTTCTCTCAGCCTGGCTTCCACTACTCTTCATGGTGTGACCTAACGGGTAATGATGCCGAAATTCCCTCACACTATCACTATTCTTATAAAAGGTTTTACGGCGATCACTCGTTTTGTGCACTACTCCACTGCTCCATTAGGGGCACCAACTCCTAGTTCCAAAATTTCCCGTTTCCCTGCGCCACCCTTGTATTATTGTCTTTGTGCTAATACATACTTGTTTCTATAGTAACAGCTGATTTACCATTAAGCACGTCTTTACGTTATTGCATCCAGGTGATCCAGGTCTTCAGCGCTACAGACAGAGACATGCCTAATATAGGACACAGATTCTTCTTCAAATCTCCCAGAGATATCCGGAACAAGAACTTCACTATCCGGGATTATGGAAGTAAGTGTTGTAGCTCCTGAATGGTGGAAGTGTCCAGTGGAAGGTTGTGATTTTAAAACAGTGTGATGGCTTTGCAATTGATGACTGAATGTCCAAAAGAGAATAATGATCATGCTTTGTGGTTGGAAAGACTGGACTTTGAGATCATACATTTACATTTACAGAGTAACTTATAACAGAGCAGTTGATGGTTGAGGACCATGCAAATGTCTTAATTTATGCAGATTTATGCAGATTTGCCGCATAACATCTGACAGCAAGCCAGAACAACCACCTCACCTCCTCCATGTCTGACTCCGATTCAGTCTGTAGTTGACCCAGAGGAAAGATTTCTTCACATGACTTGATAAACTAAACCCTCCATTTAACAAAACCGTCAGGAACATACTGTAGGTCGGCATTTTATCTTGTTTTTTTTTTTCTCTGAATTCTGGTCAGCAGGTCATATAGCTGGTAAAGCTCGTAATCGTTTTTACCTCCAACTTTTGTCAATGGATCGTCTTTGTTGCTTTGGTTTATGGTTTATGAGTCCGACATGTGGCCTGCTGAGTGTAATTCTTTATTGCATCACACACAATCAATAACCACCTTTTCACTGGAGAGCTTTAGAGCTGCAACTCTGATCAGGATCTGTAGCTTGTGGTGCTTTTTCTCCGTGAGCCAATGGAACACGGCAAGCAGAAACAAAACTGACTTGAAATGTCATATGCTTTATGCTTGACAATAATTTACAGTATGAAGAAAAAAATGGTTCTTCAAAACGTCAAGAAATTCCCAAAGCCACATCTGTATGTTTAAATTACTGAACATTTACAACATTCGGGAGATGCCCTTTTCATAGTGACTTACATTTGTCATTTTATACAACTGAGGGTTAAGGGCCTCACTCAAGGGCCCTGCAGTGGCAGCTTGGTGGTGCAGGGATTCGAACTCATGACCTTTTGATAAGAAGTTGTACATCTTAACCACTATTTTACCACCTCCCCAATTACATCAATGCCAAGTTAGTAGCTGGTGCATCTAAAAGATAATGGAGGCTGCTCATTGTGATAATGCCACATCTGTAAACAGCAGTCCAAACACCAATTGGATTCTGAATCCCGACACAGCTTCTAAATCCAAATCCTTATTGGGGTCAAAATAATTACAGAGGTTCTAAATTGTAATGGGAGTCCAAATCCCATTACCCGAGAAGTGGTTCATATCCTAATATGAAGAGTCCAAATCCCAGTAGGGTTCAAATCTCAACAGAGGTTATACATCTTAATGGGTCCCCAAATTCCAAAGGTGGTGGTGGTTAGGGAGAAGTTTCAACCCCAGCAGTACCACATCTATGGCCAGGGGTCCAATTCTCAGTGGAAGTCCAAATCACAGTAATGCAGTTTCTCTGAGAGCAAAATTGGCCCCAAATTGTTGAAATGCTCTGTGTTTCTTTGTGTACTGAAATAACATGACCACATGAGACAAAATGCGCGTTCTGTTCACTTTGGGTCAGCGTGACCCGTTTTAAATTTGGACCAAAGTGGACTGACGTGTTCTCAACATGCGCTTAGATTAAAAATGAGTTTGTTCTTTCAGCAGAAGCTTTTTTTAATAATGAATTTTCATAATGAAATGAAATGTCACAGTTGAATGCTCTGAAAGCTCTGATCATTACTGATGAGTGCAGAGGAGTCCACATACTACTGTGTGTGTGTGTGTGTGTGTGTGTGTGTGTGTGTGTGTGTGTGTGTGTGTGTGTGTGTGTGTGTGTGTGTGTGTGTGTGTGTGTGTTTGCAGACAACACGGCCGGACTTGTAAACAGGCGTGCAGGATTTGGGCGGAGGGAGAGGAGTGTGTATGAGGTGCCGGTGGTGGTGGAGGACGGCGGCTTCCCCGTCCAGAGCAGCACCGGGACGCTGAGTGTACGTGTCTGTGCTTGCGATGTCTCCGGCTCCATCTTGGACTGCAGTACCAGAGCTTTTCTTCTGCCTCTGGGTCTCAGCCCTGGAGCTCTGCTGGCTATTCTTCTGTGTGTGATCATTCTGCTGTGTAAGACGTGTTCACCACACACACGTTCGTAATGATTATATCCTGCACCTTCAGTGTCCTTGTCTTTAACCTTCAATTTAGAATGTGTTACTTTAAAATCTCATTTCTATTATGTTCTAAGAAAAGGAGGCGTGGCCTCTGTCTCTGTTATTAATTAAGCTTAATATCTAAAGGAGGCATGGCCTCTGTCTATGTTGGTAATTAAAATTAATTTATAAAAGTAGGCATGGCCTCTGTCTCTTAGTAATTTAGATTAGTTTTAATGGAGGCATGGCCTCTGTCTCTATTAGTAATAATTAAGATGAATCTCTAAAGGGGGCGTGGCCTCTGTCTTTGTTGGTAATAATTTGGATTAATTTATAAAGGAGGCATGGACTCTGTCTTTGTTAGTAATAATTTAGATTAATCTCTAAAGGAGGCGTGGCCTCTGTATTTGTTAGTAATAATTTAGATTAATCTCTAAAGGAGGCGTGGCCTCTGTATTTGTTAGTAATAATTAAGATTAATCTCTAAAGGAGGCGTGGCTTCTGTCTTTGTTAGTAATAATTTAGATTAATCTCTAAAGGAGGCGTGGCCTCTGTCTTTGTTAGTAATAATTTAGATTAATCTCTAAAGGAGGCGTGGCCTCTGGTATCTATTAGTAATAATTTAGATTAATCTCTAAAGGAGGCGTGGCCTCTGTCTCTGTTAGTAATAATTAAGTGTAATCTCTAAAGGAGGTGTGGCCATTGTGTCTTACTCCTAGTTAAAAGGGTGTGGTCAGTGTCTATTAGTACAAATAAAAGGGGCGTGTCATCTGTTTGTTAGTCCTAGTAAAGTAGGCGTGGCTTTAAAGCTCAGACCCACTTGCTGCTTTAAATGTAAATTTAAATCACACTAAATGACAGAAGTAAATGCACCCCATCATATCCAAGCTTGGTAAGGAGGCTCTTATTTTTGCCACGAGGGGGCAGTGCTGTAAAATAAACCTAGAAACCTGGAACTGAAACAGAAGCAGGAAAGAAAAAAAGACCCACAAATGGCTTCCTAATTACAGTCTCAGGTTTATTCAGGAGAATCTTCACGCTGCTTCTGCAGAATGAAACCTTACATGTGATTCATGGCCTTGTTACAGCCGTGTTTCTCTCTCTGTCTTTCTGTCAACCTCCTGCCATCTCCATCTCTCTCTCTCTCTCTCTCTCTCTCTCTCTCTCTCTCTCTCTCTCTCTCTCTTCTCACACACTCTATCTATCTGTCTTTGCCTCCCTCTCTCTCTCTCTCTCTCTCTCTCTCTCTCTCTCTCTCTCTCACACCCACACACACTCTATCTATCTCTGTCTTTGCCTCTCTCCCTGACCCTCTTCTATCATTTCAGTTTCTCTGTGTAGTGTATTTCATGCCTACCCTTGTTTTCATTTTTACTATCTTTATATTTACATTTCTTTCTTTCTTTCTTTCTTTCTTTCTTTCTTTCTTTCTTTCTTTCTTTCTTTCTTTCTTTCTTTCTTTCTTTCTTTCTTTCTTTTTCCCATTTTCCAACCATTTTCTCTCTCTCTCTCTCTCTCTCTCTCTCTCTCTCTCTCTCTCTCTCTCTCTCTCTCTCTCTCTCTCTCTCTCTCTGATATTCCTAATCCCCTCTTTTTCTCTTTCAATGTTGTTGTTGTTGTTGTTCTCAAAATGCTCTCTTCTTTCCTCTTTTTTCTTTTTTCACCCCCCCCCCACTCTCTCTCTCAATACCCCAATTTATTGGCACACTCTTTCTGTTTATCTATCTTGTCCTTTCCCTCTTTGTCTGTCCGTCTCTCTCCGTCTCTCTCCGTCTTTGTGTTTCTGTCCTTTGTCCTTGCTGTGAGAGATGGAAATGGAAGCTGAGTCTGTCTGTCACTCAGAGAAGCACAACAGCGCACAAAAAGAGCGAGAAAATAGGAAGTCAGCTAATAACACACACACACACACACACACACACACACACACACACACACACACACACACACGCACACACACACACACACACACACACACCTCTCAGGGTCACTTTCATCTCGATTAATTTATTTTACCTGTGATCACATTATTTGCATAACGATGTGTGTGTGTGTGTGTGTGTGTGTGTGTGTGTGTTGGCAGTAACTCATGCTCTGTATTATGTCTTGCAGCGATCGTGGTTCTGTCCGTGTCTCTGAAGCGCCACAGGAAGAAGGACGCTTTGATGTCGTCGAAAGAGGACGCGAGGGACAACGTGATCCGCTACGACGACGAGGGCGGAGGCGAGGAAGACACGCAAGCCTTCGACATCGGAACTTTGCGCCACCCGGAGGCCGTAGAGGACTCATCGGTCCACCGTTACGACCTTCGGGACGACAGGAACGGCGAGGACGTTCAGGTGTACCTCCAACAGCGGTTACAGGAGAACCACCAAGACGACACGGAACCACCGTACGACTCGCTGGCTACATTCGCGTACGAGGGCTCGGGTTCCACGGCCGAGTCGCTCAGCTCAATCGATTCGCAAACTCACGAGATCGACATCGGCCTGGACTTGACGTCGATGGGAGACCTGGGACCTCGTTTTAGCGATCTGACTCTGATCCTTTCCATGAGAAAAGACAATGAAGGAGAATCGCGTCTCCCACACGCTGAGGGATCAGAACCGAGACGAGACGACTGATGCGATTTTATTCTTGGAGAAGAGCTCTGTGAAAGTGGAACACCTGGAAAGCTATTATTTCAGGCGTAACACTTCGACTGAGGCAGAACCAGAGACGTGCGCTATCTTTAAATTTTTTTTCCTCACGCGTTCCTCAACCCGTTCCTCACGCGTTTTTCAACTCATTCAGGTTAGAAGTTGCAAATCCTTCTGACTGCGTCTTCACTCCAGCTTCATGTTTGCACTTGTCAGGAACTGAGTTAAAAAAAATCCTTTCGGGGGGATTTTGTAAAAGCGCCCCTTTGATATGAAAAAGTGCCTCAAAACTTCTTTTCTTTTTCTCTTTCGGTTCACACGCTCATTCTTCCAAGCTAATCGACTTCGCTCTCTGTAGCTTGAGTTTCTCACTTGTTATGAAGAAGGGACTAATAAATAAAGAAATAAAGATCAAAGACCTTTGTTTTGCTCCTTCAAATCGGTGACGTTGTGTTGAAGTTTGGGACGCGAGTACACAGTAAATCTGGAAGTGTGTGCGTGTACCGCTATGCAAATATCTCATAGTACAATAAAGAAATTATTCTAGCGTACAATTATGCAGAAGAAAGAATCTACGCTACACATTCACATGCTAACGTGTTCCTAATAAGATTAGTGAAAGGAAGCTGGTATGCTAGCATGTACACTGCTATGCTAATAATCAAGTGTGCAAATAGGAAATGGGATAGGATTTTCAAACGCAACAAACTGTGATGCACTCTCTATCAGCAGGAACTTCTTCAGTAATCTGAGGTACAGGAGCTCTTCTGTTAGGCCCACAAGAGCTGCAGTTTTGGAGATGTTCTGATCCAGTCGTCTAGACGTCACAATTTTGTTAAACTCGCACAAATCCTTACGCTCGCACATTTATCCTGCTTCTAACATCAACCACACACATAGGCTTGTTATGTTACTACTCAATCCAGCTGATGATCGAGTAGATTCCTACATACTACATGTGCACAAGAACATGAAGAAAAAGATGCGTAAAACTTGTACTTTTTACAGCACAGTACATTTTTTTTTTTTCTCCCAGTCATGTTGAGAAGCTGGTGTCAGAGTGCAGGTTCAGCCATGTTACAGCGCCCCTGGAGCACAGAGGGTTAATGAACCCAAGAGCTGCAGCTTCATGAAACCCGGGTTTGAACCTGTAACCAGAGTCTTAACCACTGAGCTTCCACTTCCACATACCCACACAGGAGATCTTTTCCAAACAACAAAAAGTGTTGAATTGTTTTTTCAAACTGCAGGTTTATATTAATGTATTTATTTTAATTATTTTATTACGTTTGCTGAAACCTAAAGACCCTCTGGTGGTAATAAACTTGTGTGGGTGATGTTTTCTGTCATTTATTTAGCAATAATTAAAAGAGTCTCCAGTTTCAGAGGAAAAGCAGTAACTTTAGAAAGATTTAAACTTTGAGAATTTTAGTGCCAATTTTATTAGCGTTTTTGTTGAACCACAGCTGTTAATCTGAAAAGGGGGGATTTATGAAGGTTTTGGCATCATCAGATCCATCGTAAGGGTCTAATCAGGTTTGGAATTGTAAGCCAAGTCGGGCAGCGTAGCTCCGTGTGTATGGAGATGCCTGGAGATGCAGCACAGTTCTGGGTTTTGGCTTTATAAGAGCTTTTGTCTTTCCAGATTGATGATGTGGCTCGAAAAGCCTCTGAGAACCAACGTACAAATGAATATGGTCCGATAACAAATCCGCTCGTTTGTTCCACCGGATTTATGATTACAATTTCAAACAGCAGACCCACAAACCCCATTTCATAAACAAAGACAAATGAGATGCGGCTGAGGAAATGGACGATTGTTGCCTTTCCATTTGCATTTCGGCTCTATTCTCATCATCACATCTACAAAAATGGGATCCACACACACACACACACACACACACACACACACACACACACACACACACACACACACACAATTGGCTGAATGTCATTTCCAGGTCCACGTTCCAAAAAATCCATCAAAACCCACGAGTCATAAGGAGTTTCTGTAAAGTCGGAGCTGCGTCGTGCTTCTGGTTTTTACGGCTGACTTTCATACACCAATCTCTTAATTTAAGCTCAAATGTCAAGTGGTTTTCCAAATGTCAGATGGTGCACCACGCTTTATGATAACAGGCCGCCAGAATCTTCCATCTCGACACCACGGGGTAATTACCACCTTTTGAAAAACTCTCGCCACATGAAAAAGGAAATTTCAGACCTTTTGAACAAATTCGATTCGCTTTAGTAGACAAAACATCACATCTTTCACGTGATGAGAAGATAATAAACATGAAAATCAAGTGTGTGACTCAGAAAACGACCTCAGAAAGTTGGGAAAAGTACCGTGAAGTTATCAGAGCAACTAAAAAGCAAAGTTTTCCAGATTTAACAGAGTCTACGACACTTTCAATACAATTGGAATGTGTTTGAACTTTTCACACATTCCACATTCACTGTTATAGTAAGTTTCACACTTCTGGGAAGATGTTCCTTCAGATTTTGTGTAGATTCATTCAGCAACAAGGGTCAGGAGAGGACAGGAGATCTTCTAAAACCCCTGGAAATCAGATCTTCCTATAGCTGGATTCATGGACAGGGGCATTGTGATGCTTCTATAGAGTTTCTCTCTTGCATGTGTCTGCTGTTTAAATCATTTTTTTGTTACTGGTTGACTAGTAAAAAGTCCTGCGACTCGGATGTGAACACAGTCCAGGTAGCACGCTTCCTGCTTCATAAATATTCTACATCTCTGTGTGTGTCTGTAATTATGCAGCATTTCGTAACGGGTCTCACACTGAATACCAAACAGCACTTCTGAACAGCAGTTCAGAACGCGACACTGCGATCTCAGCACAGACAAATCCGTTATTACGCCGTGTTCTGTGATTTCCTATTCGATAACAGTTTAGTGTGGTTTTATTATCACACCCTCACGGTGCTGCTTCAGAATCCAGAGTTCTGCACCGGATACGAGTCTCACACCATTCTCAGGTTCTCAGATAAATTCCCAGAAGAAACCTGTTATCCAGTGAGTTTGTATCTGTGTGTATATATATATATATATTAAGGGTGTAACGTAGATGTATTCGTGCCGAGATTTTTCGGTACAGTTCTTTCAGTGCATATGTGTATTCTTTGTACATGCAGAACATAGTTAAAATCTGAGTTCCCTCAGGAACATATTAAGTGGCGGACCGCACCACGGTCTCTGGGAAGGAGAAAATCCTGACAATTCCACATATCGAGGGAGTGAAAGAATGAAGGATGAAAGGAATAAAGACATTTGTTAAAGTCTGCTAAAATAAATAGAACAGTTAAGTAGATCATATTTAAAAAAAATTTATATTAAATGTAAAACACGCACACACACACGCACACACACACATACACACACACACACACACACACACACACACACACACACACACACACACACACACACACACACACACACACGCACAAATGGGGTTTAACTAATGTAAACTATCTGATTTAGATTTTTCCATTCATTATTTTTTTTTTTTTTTATAGTTTAATTTTAATTTGATCCAATTTACTCGATGACTAAACCTAATTAATATAATAAAAAGTGTATTAATTTGGTGTATTTTATTTTTATATATCACTAAATATACCAAAATTAAACCAAAGCGTGACTTAAAAACTGAGGTACGTACCGAAGCGTGGAATTTTGTGTATAAATAGAATTTAGTTATTGAGTTTTTATTTCAGGTGTTGAGACTTCATCATTAAAGTGTTGAGCATAAATACTGAACATGATTGTTTAGCAGAAATATGAACATGTATTCTATTGGAACCTGTTTAGAAGTAAAAGTGTGTTTTTCTACACATTAAGTATAAAATGCACATGTTTATGTTTAATACCGTTTCACTTCCAGCAGAACCAAAGGCTGCGGCTGGGATTCAGGTTTGTTGAAGTCGCAGACTGTTTACAATAAATTGGACCACATAATCATGTAAACAAACACACACACACACACACACATACACACACATATACACACATATATACACACACACACACACACACACACACACACACACACACACACACACACACACACACACACACTGGTTATTTCTGCCTGCATTAAAGTGAACAATCAACAAAAATTCTACCTCAAATCGTGGCTCTAAAATAAACATAATACGCAAGTTATTGTATAAAACGACACGGCAACATCGGTCGCTTTTATTCTCAGTCAATTTCCTTCTACTGTGCAATAAACACACCAAGATTTAAGGCAAACTGTCGCCAGATCTGAAGAAATAAACATTGAAGAGACATTGGAAATCTTGGACAGGATTTAGAGCATTAGGAAACGCTAATAAACTATAACATTAAATAACAGGTTGGTGTGATGAAGTTGAGTCGATTATTTTTCTAAAACACTTGTGTTTTATTTGCAATGATTATAGATTTGATTGAGTAACGTAGTAGAAATGAGTTACATCCTGTTCTTGCTTACATTATAGCAGCTATAAACACTCATTCCCTCACCGTCCTGCCTTTTTATTTTTAAAAAGAAGTGTGAACTTCTCTGTCCTGAAGATGTTACAGCTTGATCGCTGATTATTACACTGGAACTTGGAGACTCCTTCTGTAAAACTGCACGAATTTTTTGTTATGTTTGTTACGTTTTCCTAAGAGGCACGTGTTACGTGCCTCTTAGGAAAACGTAACAAACATAACAAAAAACTCTCATTTCAGCTTCTGAACTTTCTGACCAATCAGAATCCAGATCTCATCAGCCCAAATTATTATCCATCTATATTGTATGTATCCTTTAATCTGAGTTCTCATTACTGCAGCTCTTGGCTTTAATCCATCGTTCTTTTGTTCAGGAAGCTTTAGGAACAGAGACTTTCACCTAATAAATAGGCAATAAATGTGTTTTAAACCTTATTAGGCTGCGTAAACTTAATCTACCTTAAATAATGGCAGAGTAATAAAACAAGTAATAAACCTCGTATTATCCACAAGGTCGCAGTCATTTACTCTGAAGCTGAAGAAAAAGAAACGACTCCAGCTGAAAGAGTGACAAAGAGAAAGATCGAGGAATAAGACACGACGAACTGTAGAGGTTAATCGAGTATAATCCACACTATGAGCTATGGTATACTTTATATATATATATATATACAATATATCAAGCTGTTATTGATGTTATTGATGAGAAAAATTCACAATTCTGCTGCTTCGAATCTTCACACCCAGAGATAAAGTAGTGGCAGAAGATTATCAGGTTTAATAATAATAATAATGTTTCTACTAATAATGAAGCTGTTGGAGTTAAAACCTGGTGCTGTTTTTCTGACTGTTTCTCAACCGAACGTTTTCTTCAACAATTTGTCTCCAAATTCATCTTGTGCCTCCAACGTTTTATCAAAAGTAAGTCACAATATTCACCATGGAAGTTCCACCACATGCAAAACTCCTCCATGGAGCTCAGTGAGGTCATTAGGAAACGTGTACAATCGCTGTTTTACTATGGATGGAACTGGATGTTTCTATGGTTACAGTTGTTTATAAACACCACCTTTATTTAGATTCAACTAACGAACACCAACAACCAACACTCTGAACTCACACCTGAACTCCTTCCAGCCAATCACAATCCACTATTCACACCTGAACTCCTTCCAGCCAATCACAATCCACTATTCACACCTGAACTCCTTCCAGCCAATCACAATCCACTATTCACACCTGAACTCCTTCCAGCCAATCTACAATTGATATGAGTGCAAAATAATATTAAAATTATATGCTGCTGATTGTGTGTGTGTGTGTGTGTGTGTGTGTGTGTGTGTGTGTGTGTGTGTGTGTGTGTGTGTGTGTGTGTGTGTGTGTGTGTGTTTCCTGTATAAGGAAGAAAAAGCAACTTCGCATAAACTACAGAGGCTCTCTGGTGGCTGGTGGAACAACTTTCCAGTGACATATTTAGAGCAGTGAATGTGACACGACTTCAATGCAGAACACACAAACACACACACACACACACACACACACACACACACACAAACACACACACACACACAAACACACACACACACACACACACACACACACACACAAACACACAAACACACACACACACACACACACACACACACACACACACACACACACACACACACACACACACACACACACACACACACACACCTTCTCTCTCTATCACAAGGCTCAATGCGAGTATAATATCAAGCTTGGGAATTAGGACGACGCGGCGAGCAGAAGAAGGAAGTATCGCTCTGGAAATACTCGTAATCCAAAGAAATAAATATCTCATTGTGGCACATTGGCATGACCTATTTTCCTTTAACTCTATGATTCTCTCTCCTTCATCGTTCTCTCTCCAAAACAAAACACGCTCACGAGTCACTTTCATCTTCCAGGAAAATGTTCTGCTGCACACGGCACATATCACAAAGTAGGTCACGTGCATCCTCGAACACTCCTTCTTCTTTTCCCTCTTCTATTTCTTCTGATTAGTTTGAGCAACAGAACCAAAAGTTACGGCTTTACTTCTGACTGTTACAAATTACTGACACTGGAGACTCCTTCCATTAACGTTCGAATGTAGTATTAACCTGGGAATGAGCTGTAACTGTAACGTGCATGTAATCCCACTTAAAGTCGAGACATGGCTTAGCCTACCTAAGAGAATCAAAAAAAGATTGAGAAATCATAAATAAACTCCTGGACCACCTGAATAAGAATAGGATCAGTCCAGCGTGTGGAATACGCTACAGTCGTCTGGGTTTACGGCTGCACTCCGGCGTTCGCTCGATGAGCCGCGCCTCCGTTTATACCTCCAGACAAATAAGAGATGAGTAGCCTGGGGATTATTTTGAACATTGCGGATTCTTTTATGTGGAAATAAATCCACTTTTTTACTGCTGCAGTCTCAGCGGTCAGGCCGAGAGCGACGGACAGAGCGACATCGTTGATCTTTACAGAAATTAATATCGATTTTCAGATCATTGTGCAGCAGGTTGAGGGCAGAGTACAGAGCATTTCCACCTTTTCAGTGATCCGTGCTGTCTGATTTAACACAGGTAATAAAATCTGAAACCAAGTGGAATATAAACACATATTGACACCGAGATATTTTTATAAACCGCAAAAGATATCATCAGTACATTTACTATTGTAATAAAAAGTGATTTGTGATTTGTGTTGTTTTTAATTCAGGTACAGAAGTTTGAAGCATTGACATAGTCACAAGTATTCAGATTCCCTTTACAGCATTCAGAATTCTAGAAATGTTTCAAGAAAAAAAACTAAAAATATTCAGACTCTTTAAACACTTGAGCTCAGGTGGCTCCCGTTTCTCCTAAACATTGCTGATGTTTTGACACCTTGAATGGACTCTAGCTGTGGAAATAGTTATTGATTGGATATGAGCAGATCAGCGCAAAAACCAAACCATCAGGTCAAAGGAACCGCCTGAAGAACTCAGGGACAGGATTCTATACAGATCTGGGGAAGGCGACAAAAACATTGCTGCTGCACTGAAGATTTCCAAGAGCACACTGACCTCATTCATTCTTAAATAGAGGAAGTGTGGCACAACCATGACTCTTCCAAGAGCTGGTCACTGGGGCCAAACTGAGCAATCAGGCTTTAGTAAGATAAATTTTTAAAAACCTCATAGTCCCTCTACGTTCCAGAGATCCTGTCTGGAAAAGGACAAAGTTCCAGAAGGACAACCACCACTGCAGCCCTCCACCGATCTGGACTTTATGGTAGAGTGGCTAGACGGAAGTCTCTTCTCAGTGCCATAGAAGCCAACTTGGATTTTTGGAGCAGAAGGTCTCTCAGACTGTGTGGAACAAGATTCTCTGGTCTGATGACACCAAGATTGAACTGTTCTGTCTAAATTCGAAACGTTATGTCTGGAGAAAACCAGGCACTGCTCATCATCTGCCCAAAACCATCCTAACAGTAAAGCATGGTGGTGGCAGCATCATGCTGTGGGGGTGTATTTCTGCAGCAGGAACTGGGAGACTGGTCAGGATTTAAGGAAAGCTGAATGGAGCAAAGCGTAAATAAACGACAGGCGCAAATGACGCACTTGTACAGTGACGTGAGCATTTACAGACGTTGCCGTGTGGATCAGCAACTTTTGGGAAAGGATTGAAAATAAAAGTGTGGAGGCTTTGAAATTTATCCAGATTAGTCTAGACATGGTCCCAGTCTGGGCTCAAGGTTCATCTTCTCACATGAGAACAACCCTAAACACACAAGCGAGACAATACAGGAGTGGATTAGGGACGACTCTGTCGATGTCCGTGTGTGGCACATATCACTTATACAGCATGTGCTTTATTGCAAAAAGTTTGTGGACACCTGAACATGATTAGTTCATTTCATTATTACTCGCGTTAGCTGTTATGAAAAACTTCTGGGAAGTTGTTCTACTAGATTTTGGAGTGAGTTTCATGAAGATAGCTGGAAATTAATTAAATGTCAAACCCACCTAATTGTTAGAGACATAAAACAAAAAACATATCTTCCTTCCCTGCTACACATCCCAGTCATAACTGACTCCATGCTCAAGATTATAAATCAGAGAATTTCTCGTGTTATATTGATGTAGATTATGCGTATTTAAGAAAAGAGTAGATTCACTCTATCCTCTGGTCCTCACTCCTCCGCACCGCAGGGTGCCAAGTTTTCTTTTTCTAGAAAAGTCAGGGGAATAAAACAACACATTACATTCCCTGCCTCAGCAAAATTCCCCTCTTCCACTCTAATGGGGAAAAACTTCACAGGAGATTTAACAGAGGCGGCGATATATATTGTAGAATTAGCACACCCACCCTCACTACACAAGAAGAAGAAGAAGAAGAAGAAGAAGAAGAAGAAGAAGAAGAGGTGCAGGAGATTTCTTGGAAATGAGTCAGATTTTGTATATATTTATTTATTTTTGCAATATGGCATGAAGACAAAGTGAAATGCTGGTGAGAAGAGAAGCTTGTAAGCATAAATAGGTTTTGGAAGATGATCTGAAGATGCTGCATTGTTTTTTTGCTCGTCAGTGAGTTGATGGAGGAGCAGCAGATCAGTGTGTGTTAAAGTTTCAAAGGAGCTTCAAGTGTTCAACTTTCTAAGAAGCTTGTGTTCATAAGTCACATAACTGTGCTTAGAATTAATTATACTTTTTCTATATATATATTTTTTTTTTAATAATTAGAATAATAATAATAATAATAATAATAATAATAATAATAATAATAATAAAATTTTAATTATGGACTATTTATTTATTATTGTATTTAATTTCTTTATTTTTCAGTGCTGTATTTAATACGCTTTTTCTAAGCTCTGAAACTTATAATAATCTGTAGATATTTGTAAAACAACTGTAATATAATTTTATTAATTAACTCTCGGTTATCATTTATTTAATTTACTTTTACATTTTACTACAGGGGCACAAACACGGACTTTACCAATAATTACGAATATAAATAAAAGCAGTGGAAATTCTAATAAATAAAAAAGAATCATAGGTCCGATTTCCTGCTTCCTGAGTTTCTTCAGCCAGGGTGAGTTTGTGCCTCCAC
>NC_139595.1:19266520-19302611 GCF_946808225.1 Silurus aristotelis | reverse complement strand
AATGAATGAATGAATGACTAAAGACTGGAATTTATTTTGCTGAAAAGAATTATATGTCGGATGTCTAAGATCTCACTAATAATCTGTCACAATATCGCATCTTGGTGCAGGCGATAAATAAAATGTGCAAAGGTTTTTTAATAGCATAAGTAAGGTGTGTGTGTGTGTGTGTGTGTGTGTGTGTGTGTGTGTGTGTGTGTGTGTGTGTGTGTGTGTGTGTGTGTGTGTGTGTGTGTGTGTGTGTGAGAACGAGCATGTTCGAACCCACATGTACACGGCGCCTCATTAGTCCAGAACTTTGCAAATCATTTGCAACACGAGCCACAATGTGTGCCAGCGTGTCTTCTGCTGCTCAGGCATGAAGCGAATTTGTGTGGAAGCTGAATCCCTGCCAGGCATCGGGCATCTGGCCTCATCTCCAAGAGTAAGCCTTTCCATAAAAAGATATAGCACACACACACACACACACACACACACACACACACACACACACACACACACACACACACACACACACGGGTAGGCAAGCAGGAAGCAGATTACACCAAGAACTCAGAGCGAGATCTTGAGCCAGAGCCTTTCATCTTCTCCTCTGGACTACAGAAGAACCATGACTTCAGTGTGGAGAATCAGTCACTTCAGGGGCTTTTCAGGATGTTATGAACACAAACATAATCATAGCTTGAGTGTAATTCTGTGTTTATTCTGGTTTATATTTAGTTTATTGGATGGACGAGCTTCTTTTTGGAATCTGGTTCCTCTTATTTCTTTCCTCATGTAGTCATGAAGTTTTTCTTCTCCACTAAAACCACTGGCGAGTCATAAAGTTGGAGGCACACAATTGTAAAGAACGTCTCAATGGATCCTAAAAGGTTCTTCGTGAAGGTGTATGGTTCTGTGAAGAATCTGTGATATTCATGGAACCTTTAAATTTCACAAACAGTACTTTATACTGAAATAAAGGTTTTTCACACTCAGGAATCTCAAAGCTGATCATACACGAGATGAACAAGCAAATACTGGAGACCTGGTGTTTTCAGCCATATGTGGTTCTTCACCAAACTGTACCTACAAAGATGGAAACAAACAGTTGTATCAAACACCTTTGGATACCATAGGATGAGATTTTGCCTTTATTTAAACTAGGAGACCCAAACCTGTTCCAGCATGACAATACCCCATGAAGATCTGCTTTCCATGGTTTGGAGGTTGTGGACAGCTTTGCAATGATTGTGAACGCTGTCTGCACCACAGAAACCTCCTCATCTTCTTACCTACATCACTACCTGACTTTACTAACTTGTAACACTTGTAGCTGAATGAATCTCCACAAAATGTGGAGTGGAACATCTTCCCAGCACATGGGCACTACATGTGGAATGGGATGTTCAAAGAGAAGCACATAGCAATCTGATGATCAGGTGTCCACAAACTTTTACTTCCTATACAATACTTCATCTCCTGATTAATGTACAAAATAAATCAGTGGGCAGAGTATCTGTAGGCAGAGACTAATTATACAGAACTTCTGAAAGAAAGACTTCAACAATAAATGAATAAAGTCATTAAGATATTAAAAACTCAAGATCAAGATCAGATCCTGCTTGAGCTTCATTTAAGATTAATGATGCAAGATCTAAGCTTCTAATGTTCCTACTGAGTAATTTAATCAAGAAACACACCTTTCCTCATTGCGTTTCAGCAGGCCGTGAGCTTTACCATCAGGAGCCGGCTCAGTGTGATGTTTAGTCGTGGTGTAGAGGTCTGACATTGGATTTTATTTTGTGTGTGAAGTATGAACATGAACTCCTCAGAGCAGAGATCTACAGAAGTCTGAATGCTGGGATTGGTGAAGGTGATGTGGTGCATTTTTCAAGCCTGTCCTCATGCTAAGGTTCCTGAACCTTCTGCTCAGCTCCAGTGGTTATTCAGATTGTCAGTTTTGGATTGTTGTACTTTTGATCAGAAGGTTATGAGTTTAAATCCCAGCACCACCAAGCTGCCACTGCAGATGGTTTGGACATGTGCAGAGGAGGGACATGAGGTATATCAGTAGGAAAATGCTGAGGATGGAGCCACCAGGAAGGAGGAAAAGAGGAAGACCAAGGAGGAGGTTTATGGATGTGGTGAAGGAAGACATGCAGGTAGTTGGTGTGAAAGAGGCAGATGTAGAGGACAGGGGGGGATGGAGACGGAGGATCTGCTGTGGCGCCCCCTAATGGAAGAAGATTTTCATTTAAAGTCCTGGACCAGTCATAGAAATCGTTTCCCTACATGTTGTACTGCATATTTGTAGGCAACTAATAAAATGTGAATTAGAAGGAGTTTAAGGAACTTCATACATTCTTCAAAAATCGCTAATCCACACCTGAGAATCTGAGAATCTTGTGTGGTTTCTGTCAGCTGTTTATTTCGTTTCAGTCTCTTCGAATCGATGCAGCGTTGTCAGGGGGAAAGCAGTCACTTTCACAGCAACCCGAGACTCTCCAGTTGATCCGGTCACGTGACTAAAAACATAAAAATATGAAATATGAACGTATTATGGGCCATTAACTATTAACCAGTACATGTGTTTTTGAATGTCTCGTTCCACATTTAGTCCTCATCTGCTGTTATTATCTCCCCCACCTTCTCACGAGTGTGAAGTGGTTGTTGCTGGCACATTTCACTGTTCTTACCTGTCTGAGATCCTGTGAAGCCCGACTGTGTATAATTACACCAGGTGTTACAGCAGGTCACACTCATGATCTCCAACACTCCTGCAGACAGAATTAGTAAGCGTGAGCTCCGAGTGTAGAGAGTGCAGAGGGAGGTGCACATATTTTTAGGTATGAAAATAAAATATTTATTTAAGCACAAAAACAAGTGGAACATCTTCTCAGAAGGATGGAGGTTATTAGAACAGTACATTGGGGATGAAATGTGGAACAGGATATTTATCTTATGGTCATTTTTGTCCATAGTGCATTTAATTCTCTAAAGCGGTTTTTTGACATCAGATGTTAAAAATCAGTGATGAACAGTAATGAAGTGACTGTAATTCATTTTTGTACTTAAGTAGTTTTTTCACGTATTTGTTCTTTACTGAAGTTTTACATTTGGGCAGATTTTTACTGTAATTTCACCACATTTTGAAGTCAAATCTCGTTCTATTTACTCAACTATATTTTATGAAATCAGTCGTTCCTTTTTATTAACGAGGATAAAAACGTAACTGGTGAAACACGCAGCGAGTCACCAATCAGGATCGAGCGCACGCTCTGTTTTACACGTGTTCTGATCGTCGCTCGGTGCATCTACTGATCACCAACATACAGTTCAGCATCAGTTTAACATCAAGCAGAACATTTAGAGAGGAATAAATGATGAAGAAACTCCAGACTCGAACTCACCACAACGCACGTGACCTCATTTACACGTTTTTAATGAAGGTTTTGTGTTCATGATGATTGTAATAGAAATCAATCAGTGTTTGAGTCATTAATATCATTCTATTAATAGATCAGTGTGCTGAGAGTCACATTCGAGTCTTTACACAGAAACTGAGGTGATTAAGTGAAGAATCTTGTGATGAAAATTGAAGGCACTTTGATGACAGCACTTTGGATACTTTAGCGAGTTGAGCTCTTCATCCACCACCATTAAAATCACTATAAAAATAAAGTTTGTCATGCAATGGTTAAGCTGTGAAGATACAGATGTTGTAAGGATTATGGACTTTATTACCCACAAGCCTCTTCACCAAGTCATATTTGTTTTTTTTTTGCACCTGATTTATATTTTGCATCACTCCCTCTTTGTCTTCTGCTTTTTTTTACACGCTCGTTTGTTTTCCCAGCTTATGTTTTTGGTGTGTGTGGTGTGTTATTTATACTGTTGTTTATCTTTTTGCACGTTAAAAGATATTATTTGCATTTGCTGTTGCTGCTTTTTTTCAAGTCGTAATACTTTAAAGTTTTAATAACAGAGAGAAAGAAGCCTTGAAACCCTTAGAACTGTAACCCATCAGAAATCTCACTGCTTGGCAAGTGACAGGTTACAAAAAAAACTCGAGCGGAACAACACGATGTAAAAGTGTCTGAAATGAGCTCGGGAGCTGCTGGAGCTCCACGGGGAGGCCGGACGGGTCGCCGCTAGGCTGCTATTTCCTTCTGATTTTCCACTCAAGAGCTTTTGATATATTTTTACTTCCAAGATGAAGGTAACAGTACAAACATTCAAGTTCTGCATTTAACTCTCTTTTAGAGCCTTTTTTTTTACTCTGCTGCCAGGAGATTTGATTCACACCAACTCATTTATTAAAACACGGAGAACAGAGGAAAATGAGTCAGAATGAAGGTGAGAGAAAAAAATACCATAACAAAGTGAAGTGTTTTATTCCACTGACAGTGGCATCAGTGATTCGCCTCTAGAGGTCGCTCTCGTGGTGACAGCGTGTCGAAAGGCGGAAAAACCATCGGCCGATAGCGATCAACTATCAGTTCCTTGACCTCTAATAATAACTAAGGGACATTTTATATTGGCATTATAAAAGCCAACATTTATCATCAAATGTTTCTGGAATTGTTAGATTTAGATTGTGGGCAATAGTTTCAATAATGATAATGTACCAAATTCAAGTATCATGCGCTACAACAATCTGACCAATCAGGATTGAGAATTCAGCAGCACAATAATCGCCAGTCAGCTCAAGCAGACACGAATGTGTAAACACCTTCACTTCCGCATTACCTATCGACATCATCAGCTATAAATCTCACTATAATCTCACTCATTTCTTCAAAGTATTTCCTCAGTCCGTCTCTGAGCTGTGCTCATTTTCAGTGTTATCACAACCCGTTCCCGGTGGGTTCCTTGCAAACGTGCCTCGTGGCCAAACTAATAAAGAAGGAAGTAAAGATCAAATTAAATAAACCTGAAATGGAGCACAAGGCACCGGGGTGTAAATGGAAGCACCACCCCACCCCCACACTCATTTACCACCACTACCCCCTGATTCCATCTGACCGTAGTGAGAGGCTGATGCATCACTCCATGAAGAAACTGTTTCCATCACTCATGCCCTCATTAACCAGCGCTGTGTGTGTGAGCCACAGTAAATAAGGCTGCAATAAAGAGGGCATCAGCAAGAAGCTATGCTAATGTGGGGGCATGCTAACATGATTGTAAAGCTAATGCAGTTCCACCATGTGAGTGTTTAGGATCTGCCAAGTCACCTCAGATACATATATGAAATTTATATCACAAAAATGCAGCTCACTAAATATCAGCTTCGTCAACGCTTCCAGAAACCAAAGCCCCGCCTTTAATGGCGTTGATGTCCACACTGATCACTATTTCCTCTGTGAAGTGCTTTTTTATGTCCTGGTTTTTCCAGTCTTGTTTGGCATTAGCCCCTTTAGTGTGTTTAATTTTTCATCCTTTCATTTATTCATCTTTCATCGTTCCACACCCTGAATACTGTCACTCTTTACAAACCTTTGCCTCACCAAAGTTTCTTTAAATCTGCCGTATCACATCCACCGTGACCCTGAGGATATCGAGGTGCTACCTGAAGCACAATAAGACCCAACGGACACCGATCAGTGGACCAACACAATATTAGGGAGGTGGTCATAATGTTCTGCCTCAACGGTGTATAAAAAATCTCCAGAACTGTATTTCTTTTAATTGATGCACTTTTAGAAGCGACAGAAGTCACGTGGAGATAAATAACAATGTTGAAGTCATTTGTTCAGTTTTGCTGGCTACAACACATACACAACGCCACACACATTCCACAACCACACAACCGCAAATCCTACACTATCGCTGTAAGGTTTCAGAGTCACTTATAAAACCACTGACATGGCACAAAAAGTGAAAGTGAAAAAAATCTGCCTGCAGGACCGAAAGGCTGTCGGAGAAACAGCATGGCCATTACTTTCTCAGCAATTTAACCATTAAAGCTGATAAACACAAAATGCTTTTCCATCGAAAAGCTTCAGTTTAAACTAAATTTATGTGTAGAAAAAACATGAATCATTTTTAAAAACAAATTCATTTCTCATATGATTTATTTTTTAAAAAAAGGGTCATAAGTTCAAATCCCAGCCTCACCGGTCTGCCACTGCTGGGGCCTTGAACACGCCTGTAACTGTTTTGTTTTATAAAAGAGATCAAATGTAAGTCACTCTGGATAAAAATATCTACCAAGTGCCATAATGTGAATGTAGATATGAGGTGGCATCAAAACGTTTGGAGACTTGCTCTGTTTACAAGAAAGTACTTCATTTATCTACGTTTCCACACCATCACCTTTAAAATACACTCTTTGCACAGTAATACATCTCCCCCAGCGTTCTTCTGGAACGTGTCCTGGAGGACTTTTTTTCGAAGTGCGTCAAACACCTTCTGGGATTCGCGTCGGATCTCCGCATTGCACAATGCAGCAAATGTCGAAAAAGATTATGAGCACGCACTTGGTTGAGCTGCAGACCCTCCTTACTCGTAGAGATGATGGGCTCTTTCACTGCTTCATCTCAGGTTCAAACATGTACACCAGTATTTCGTCACCGATAAAGAACCTTCATCCTAACTTGCTGTCCATGATGAAATCACAGAACAGCACCAGTTGCACTGCTCCCGATGTACAGAGGATGATGTCTTTGGCACACTAACTTATGAAGATCGGTGCTCCCTGTGACTGTGCGTGCGGTCTTGCGCTGCCATTTGTTACAAAACTGGTCTCGAAACCTTTTGAGACCCCCTGGTAAATGTTTGATGTTTGAAGTTTAGAGTTCAGAGTTTCCTCGACATTTCCAACATGATACGTTTTTCATTCTTTCCTGTTTCCTATCATGGATTTCATCTCCAGCTCTTTCCTGCTACCTGTGTATAAAGCAAAACGAATTCTTCTGAAGTATATGTTTATATATGAGTGTTTGACTGTCGCTTGCCAACATCTGCGCCGTTCTCTTAAACACGGCCGAGAGAGAAAGAGAGAGCTCAGCTCGGCATGCTGGGAAATGAGCAGGGCGGTGATGAATGGCTGTGATTAGCGACACGGAGCTTGTGGCTTTATGGTCTAGCAGTGCTGCCGTTATCACTTAAACCTGAGGCGAGGTGTTTTATCGTGGCTCTGAAGATCCAGCGAGGGTGAACCCTACTATAAAGACTTCTTATATGTTCAGGTAGAAAGACAATTTTTTATTATTTTTTAAAAGCTTGAATCTGGCGTTTGTCACATCATCAGCAGGAGCAGCTTTCAATCCATATAAGTGTGTTCTTTGTGTTGTTTTGTTCTTCAGGTATTAAAGACTTCCCTGAGGACATTCTTAAAGATAGCAATCATCAGCCATGCATTAGCGCACTGCTGGATAATGCTAAACTCTAAAAGAAAGCAATTATCTCATAAATGTAGCTTTAGATAAGGATTAATTCATCATTTTATTTCGCTTCTCCATCCCAAAACGCAACATAGATATATCAATCTGAGCAAAATTACATTCTTCATATCGAGCACCAACTCCTAGCTAGATTAACCTTAAGCTAACATTGCACGACCTAATGTTTCAACCTAAGGCTTATTGTTGTCCTTAATGATTATGTTATTGGATCATCTCCACCACTTACTTTCTTCTACTTTCAGCTGCATTTAATTCATACCAAAGGCTCCACAATATCAACAGCACAAGCTATTTTGCTGTAGATAGCATCTGTGTGTGTTCCTGTTCATAGGAATAATTTAACATCACAGTAGTGTTCATACTGTATGACCACGCAAACTGGTCCAAAGCGTCCTCTTATTCGAGTCTTTGCACAACACAGAAGACATGCCGAAGAGATTGCAGAAGTGTTTATATGAATAGCTTCTTCGGTCGCTATGCCTCGTCCTTTGCTAACTCAATGGTTACCTTCTGATCGGAAGGTCATGAGTTCAAATCCCAGCTCCAGCAATCTGCCACTGCTGGACCCTTAAATAAGACCCTTAACCCTCAAATGCAAAGCAGGTGCAGTAAATCTTCTGAAATATCATTTGTGTGCAATTTAGAATATTTATAAAGCATGAATATTGTATTGTGTAGCTTTGATTTTAGCTCGAAACCACAACTGTGCCATGGAACAATAAAAATATTCGTTTTAAATTAGATTTTAAATCTCTGCTTGTAGGATTTGGGGCATCGAATTACATAAGGAATGAATCGAAACCTTCCACATGTAATTTGCACCTTCTTTTGTGTGAGTCAGTTGTTAAAGTTTCACAAATTTGGAATCAAACAATGAAACGTGAATTTTCTTCATAATCATGGATTTGTTTCCTGAAGTCTGAAAGCGTTCGAGTCGAAGCAGAGTCATCTGTGCCCTTCACCATCTGCCAATCCTGCATCATTACACGAGCTGAGACAGGTTTTAAATTACCATCCGAAACACTAGAAACTGGCTGTATGCTGCGGGTGAAGGTTTCTCATCTCTGAAGCTCTCAGCATGACGCTGATCTGTGGATAACTCTGACCTGAGACTTCTGACAAAGATTGAAAGCACCTGGATAAACCTGCAGCACCTTCATTAACTCCCATTTACAGCTCCCTGATTACACAGCGCTGCAGGAGGCCAGGACTGTTATAGGCATCGAGTAAAGCTTCCTGACAGGGCGTGATCAAAGGGCTTGGCTGGATACGCTTATTAGAGCCTGACAGTTTCATTCACGTCCCTGAGTCATATGAGGTTCAGTACGAACATGCAGGATGTGGGAGTTAAGTCATTTTTTGCAGTAAGTCACTAATTCATTTGACTCACCAAAATCATTAGTCGACTCTTTCAGCACATTTTGTTTCAAAACCAGGTTCACTTCAAAAAATCAATAAAAAATACGTGTACATGATACTGTTTCAGCTGCAGAAGCTGATCACGTGCTGTTTGAACAAAATCACTTTAATGAACAAAACGGACTGCAAACCCGACTGTTAAAACAAACAAAAAAGCATTGTGGTTAAATGACACACGAGTCGACTCCAGACACTGACTCTGAGCCGAATCACTCAATTCCAAGAGTTTATTAATCATTACTTTTGTTTTATTTGAGGTAAACATTAAACTAGCTAGTAACTAAAAACCTGCTAGTAAGCTATTTAACTATTTTATCACATTCATTAAACTCATAGCCATATCCAGAATAAACCTCTTATTATTAGCACTCCGAGATTGGATATTATATAACAATTATTTTATTTTATTTTACACTGACAAAGAATAACATCCCATAACATCCCTCATATTTCATACTTCAACCATTTGTTTTATATTTCAAACAAACAATTTGATCTAAAGTGGTGTGGATTTTACACCGAGGAGGTGCATGAACGTCTACTGCATCACACCGTGGAGGTACAAACCCATCTGTAGATCCAGGCTGTGTTCATCATGAGCTTACTTTGTGTTAATTATGTGCGATCACACTGGGACAGCGATCGCACACTAACACCACTCACTGCTCTGAAAGATAAACATTAAAACATCTACAGTCGCTACACTGTGATAAATGCTACGTCTGATCTTCAGGGATCTTCACTGCTTAATGCATACAGGTTTAAATAAAGAAAATAGGATCCTCGCTGAATATATTATGTGAACACCTGAGCATCAGATTGGTAGGTTTTCAGCAAGAACACACTTTTCCCATTCAGCTACAGAGAGAGACCACACCCTGCTGCAGAAAGCTCTCTCTGCAAACCCTGGGATGGAGTAGGATTTATACGTTTGCTACAATTTTCCAGCCTTTAACTGGAATTATTTGAGTTTTGTAAGGCAGTAAGAGTCAAATGTGGAGGAAAACGCTTGGAGAAAGTCTGGACGTTCGAGCAGATAAGAGTGTGGACGTGATGGGATCCTAGAATCACTGCAGTATCATCTTAATTTATTAACACATCTTTTAATGACTTCCTCTTTCGCTCGACTTACTTTTGCTTTTGTTTTTTGTTTGTTAATTCGTTTGTTGATTCCATTTGCTTTTGTTTATTTTATTTTATATTTATGGGTTATTATTATTATTATTATTATTATTAATATTATTATTATTATTATTATTATTATTATTATTGCTTATTTATTTGTTTATTTACTTATTTTTTAGCATGAAATGCATTAATTTTTGTTTGTTTGTTTATCCAAACATGTATTTATTTATTTGTTTCTTTTCTAGTGAATTTTAATGTATTGTTAACGTGTAAGTATTATTTTGGAATTATTATTATTATTATTATTAAATATCATATAATATAATTAATAATTATTAAATATCTATTTATTTATTTATTTATACAACCATACATTTATTTATTTTTTCTATTGTATTTAATTTATAATAATAATTATGATGATTATTATGATGATGATTATTATTATTATTATTATTATTATTATTATTATTTTACATAGTTTTGCATTCTTGCATTTTATACTTTATAATGTTAATATGGTATAAATGTCCTTTTTCTATTTAGTGTTAGCACACAGAGACTGTTGGAAAACATTTTAATATAAATAAATTGATTAATATAAAAAAGTGTAAACTCCTCTGACCTGAAGATGTCTGAAAACTTTAGATAGTTCCAAAGCACTGACACTGGAGACTCCTTCCATTCATGTAAAATAAACATCTCTCCACAGAAAGTGTCTCTTCATACAAATCAAAAGTTCTACACAAATTTCATAAGTTTTAAACATTAATGCATTTGTTACTGAACATTAATAAAACACCTCCTGACCAATCAGAATCCAGGATTCCAGTAACACCAGGGTTTACTTTTCTAAACCGGACTCTCGTTTATTTATTTTGCGAAAGAATTCTGTCCTGACTTCACCCCGAACTCGAATCCCGTCTCAGGCACAACGCAAGCGTTCTCTCTTTAAGGCCAAATTATGCGCGAGATATTATGAAAATGTCACGTTATACCAGAGGATGAAAAGAGCAGCTCCATGATCAGAATGATTTCTGATCCTTTTTGCGTCTGGGAGATCTGACGACGGTCGCTCAGACCGGATTACACATCTCTGATAACGTCTCGTAGGTTGAATCAAAAATAATTAGCGCTCGCCTTTGGACATGAAAGCGTGAGGAGATGGGGTTCGATCTCAGGGAGGTTCAGGGTTCATCAGAGTTTGCTGGAGAGTAAAAAAAAATGAGGGGAGACGATAAGTGTTAGAAATTAATAAGGAAAATGTGTAGTCTCCTTTTCTGCATTATCTGCTGCTAATACACTCATAAATCAAGACGTCAAGAAGAACCAAATCTCACAGCAATAGAAGCCATAAAGGAACCATTTCTGGTATCTCAAAGAACCTTTCAGTAAATGGTTGTTTAACCACATTCTTTCACATTCTTTCATTAAGAACCGTTTAGGAACCTTTATTTTTAGGAGTCTACACATCACTCTACACATCACTCCAGACTTCTGCTTGAGAAGAAAACGTCCTTCTGCAATTAGATTCGTCCTCGGCACAAGTTCAGGCTCACAATTACGGCACATACTCCAGAACTGTGTGATGACAGATGAACCACGTTCACGTTTTTGATCAGTTGAATACGAAACTTCTCTCTCTCTGCTTTCATTAACTGTTCTGTATTAACATGTAGGAACATATGGCTCTCATCCTACGCAAACGCAATCAGTATTTTTATCTCTCTGCTCCGTTCCTCCTCACACATCTCTGACATTTCCATGCTGAACTACGGAGACACGTCAGTCGTCGATGTACAAAACGAACATGTGCCATTTTTAGCTCCATCTGTTCCATCTTGACCAATCCTGAGCCCGAGGCTGACGATAACGACTCAATGGTAGCTACATGTCAAAGTGTTTGGTTCTGTGGAACCTCTCGATTTCACAAATGGTTCTTTATACTGGAAAAAGTTTTTTTAACTGAAAAAGAGGTTTTTCACACTCAGGAACCCTTAAAGCTGATCATACATGAGATATAAAGTATTGGGAACATGACTTTTCCAGCCACATTTAGTTCTTTCCCAAACTGTTATAAATTTGGAGACACACAATTGTTTCGGACGTCTGTGGCTGCTGCAAGAAATTTTCCTACACTTGAACTAGGAGACCCAAACCTGTTCCAGCATGACACTACCCCTGTGTGTGGAAGATCTCCTGCTATGAAACTCAAACCCTATTGAACACCTTTGGGATGAATGTGAACGCTGACTGCACCCCAGGAACATCCTCGCCTTCTCACCTACATCACTACCTGACTTTACTAACACACTTGTAGCTGAAGGAATCTCCACAAAAATCTAGTGGAACATCTTTGCAGAAGAGTGGAGGTTATTATGACAGCAAATAGAGAATAAATGTGGAATGGTGTGTGTGTGTGTGTGTGTGTGTATAATTATATAATGCAGTTAAGTGAAGTGTAAAAAAAATGTTTCGTTGAAAGCAGATGTTTTGAATCAAAATATTTGGCAAATGAAAACATTAAAAATGCAAGAAGAGTTGAGTAATTGTTACGGCCCCCTGCTGCCGACGAGGTGAAATGCAACTCCAATGAAATATGACAAGCCTTCATCTTCCTCATGTAATTGTGAAATTGGGTGAAATTGTCATTATTTTATTGTCTCTGAGTTGAAACCCAATGTTGCCACAGTCAGGTGGGCCTGGAAGTCCAGGAGATGCTGTCTGGATAGAAGAACATCCTTCTTTCCTGTCAATCACAGTAAAACTAAGCAAACGTTTCAGATCAGAAGAAAAATCTTGAGAATAGAGAATTGAGTTCCTTTCTGAACGACTGAGCTGAAGGTACGACTGATCCAGAGGTTCCAGCTCTCACAGAGTCACATATCGCTTAATATACGACTCGATCTTTCATGCTTTTATCAAAACCTGGAGCTGTATATCATGCGAAACAAGTTTCATGTCCCTTTTCATAATGCCAGGCTGTGCAAATAAAAAATCCATAAAGGCAACGCATTTGTAAAAGCGAACGACAATGAAAGCTCTTTATTCACGCCGTCTGTTTCGGTTCTGTAATAAAGCAAACAATCTGGATGAAATGTTCAACCGGAAACCGACTGCCAGTCAATTAATGGCTCGGAACATCGTCGTGGAAGTAAATTGAGGCATTTAGTAACAAACGGCCACCTTCGGGCTCATGAAGCTTCTCCCCCTGGAGCATCAGCCCGAGCTTGGTGCTTTAATTGGTTTGAGAGAACGCTGAAATCGCCGCCTGTCATTCACAATTAGCTACAACGAGCCGCACGAGCTCATCTGCGAACGCACACTCGTTTCCGCCGACAGAGCGTGCAGCGCAACACGACCCTGACCTTGTGTACTTAGCAAACATCGCTGTGTGATTCATTTAGCTTGACGTAGAAGAATTGAAAGAATTTAGAAACAGTAAATCAGGAGATCAGCTCTGGAAATGGAGATCAGTTTTTTGCTTGGTGTTTGGTGGAAAACTTTGTGTAAACATTTAATTGAGCTGAAAATTTGTTGAAGTGACACTCGAATTCGTTAGCGAGTCAATCGAGTCGCTGGTTTGTTCTGCACCATGCACATGTGTATCAAACAGCCTGGAAAAAAAGCATAGGATCTTTGGTGGTTTCATACAAATCAGTTGAATCTGCAGTTTTACTGTGAAATGTTTTTTTTTTTTTTTTGCAAAGTTGCAAAGGCAAGGACGAATAAACTGCATTAGCCATGTGACCCTGGTGGAGCCCAGAGCCTGGCTCAGGTCCAACTGGATAATGCAGGTAATGAAGGGGTTCTGAGAGGGCCAGCTAGAGTAATGGACCATTTGACCAGAGGCAAGCACTTAGTGCTGAAGATGAACGGGTGGCTGCAGTGTATTATTGTGTGAGTGAAAAGAATCAAGAGCTGAATTTATCACGCATCGATGTCCTTTTAAACTACTGCTGTTGAGAAGAAAATGCTAAAACCAGAACCTGATGATCTGACTATGGTTCCATGACTACAGAGGACACGTTAAGAATAAAACACTCCATGTTTCCTGAACCTCACAATCATGAGACTTTACACTAAGTCACTGGAGACACCTTTAATAAATGTTGCATATTAGAAAACTGCAATTTAGTCAGAGATGCTTTTATATACAAATTAATCAAAATCAAAAGACCAATCAGAAATCAGAACTCAACCAGGTATAATAACACACTTACTCATTCACTTAGATCTTAAATGCCTGTGTTCCTGAAGATTCCTCCTGGGAGCTGACCAGACTGAAAAGTCTAGATGGATGAATTGCCTTCACATTATTGATCAGTAAAGATGGATGAATTATCCAAACAAGGAGGATGCTGATTTTGACCTACGCTGAAGTGATGAAAAGATCAGATCATCAAAATGAACAAATCTTTTTTGGGTTCTTTAGGTAATTTTTATTCCTTTGATCAAAAATAAAATAAAATGTTACATTTTCAGTAAGCAGATCCTCCAACACGTCTAAATACACCAACTTATATATGAGACTCAACTTGAGACTCAACTCAAACATTTTCAGACCATCACCTTTAAAATAGTCTCCTTGCACAGCAATACATCGCTCCCCCTGTTCTTCTGAAACGTGTCCACAAAGTCTTCTTTTCTCTCAGATTTCAGCAACGGTGTCAAAACCGTGACCATCAATCAGAATCTTCATCTTCATCAGATCTTGTGGATTGTACTCCGACGATCATCATGCACGAGTTGCCGAATGCTTTCGACATATTTGCGCACTTTATCTTCCAGTGATGTTCCTCAGTTTTAGAAGCAGTGTTGCCACTCAAAACACCTCAAACAACTCGTTGCAGAATCACTGTATGTCAAACATCTATGTGGCAGATTTGCGCAGTTTCACGCAGAATTTCACGTTTGGTATTAGTTCTAACTTGATGTCTCTGATGAAATCGGGGGTCAGAACATGGGGGTCAGAACACGGGGTCAGAACAGCACCAGTTACAAAAAAACAATGGAATGAGCCATTCTCTTTGGAAATGTAGCGATTATGTCAACTACGATTATGTAGTGATTATGTAACTCAAGCTAAACAAGAAACGTATCTATCTATCTATCTATCTATCTATCTATCTATCTATCTATCTATCTATCTATCTATCTATCTGTCTGTCTGTCTGTCTGTCTGTCTGTCTGTCTGTCTGTCTGTCTGTCTGTCTGTCTATCATCGTCTGTATGTCTATCTATCTATCTATCTATCTATCTATCTATCTATCTATCTATCTATCTATCTATCTATCTATCTATCTATCTATCTATCTATCTATCTAAATATGCTCCTGTTCTCACATTCATTAAATGATTCCATGCAGCTGAGCACTAGGTGATTGCTTACCTCCTATTTAATTATCATCCTCATCTCTCTGCACTGTTCCTCCTCACACTTCTCTGGCATATCTATGTTTAACCAACAAGATGACAGACAATGTGTTCTTTGCCTTTTTAAGCCTCCCAGACCCTATAACACTCATCACTTCTGGGGTGCTACATCTGCACCATCCCGCCCACTACTGTGTTTAAAGCTATTAATATGACTGTCTTATTTTTACACTAACAAAATCACTAATAATGTGCTCACGTCTATAAATATTCTGTTTCAGATGTTCAACACTGTTTCTCTGAATGCACAGCAGGTATTTATGAGATGCTAAAATAGCACTGAACTCCATAGCTCATCTCAACTTGTACTATTTCTGTTTTGTATATCGAGTTCTCCATAGTATTCTTAGACCCTGGCATGTTTCACACTGGATGTAGAAACGTAACCCAGATATCTCATCAGAGAAGTGAGAGATTCTCCGATTCCACCTCAGTGCTCTTGGTATCTCCAGAGGTCTGAAATTCTATTGTGAGCCTCGGCCATTCCTGCAGCTCCAGTATCCAATCCTAAAAATCTAAAAAAGGTCTGAAACAAAGTGACAGAAAGACACAATACTACTAGGATCTATGAATTCAGGTTTCTGGTTGATAGACCTGGACCTATGCCTTCCTGGTTCTTGTTTCAAAAACCCAAGAAAAATGCATTGCATGTAGGCAGATGTCTGCATTTTTGTACTAATAAAATTCTTACCAAGGAAGCTTCTGGAAGATGGACCACTGCAACACTAATGAAGCCTCTTGAACATGGACCAATGATTCACTAATAAAGTATCTGTAAAATGAACCATCTCCCCTATCAATTAAGCTTCTGGAACATAGACCAATGACTGCTTAATGAAGTTTCTGGAAGACGGATCATCTCCTCATTAGTGAAGCATCCAAACCCAAATCCCACCAGTTCTGGAACATAAAGCAATACGTGATTATGATATATCTGGAAGACGGACCATATCCACATCAATTAAAACTTCCATGAGCATGGCCCTCTGGAATGTTAATTTCTTTTTCTTTTTATCAAAAAAGCCTCAGGAATGTCCTCTGACTGTGGCCAGGTTCTAGATGTCAACACTGCATGTAAGACAAGAACCTGATCTAGAACAGTTTTGAGAAATTTAGTTTTCAAAGGAGAACGCAATAGGAAAGCACTTTCAGAAGCTTTCAATAGTCCTGAACACCCCAGAATGACCTCTGTAACCAAAGTTCTACCAATGAATCAAACATACAGTACATCCTCAGCACCAGGGCTGGTTTCAAAGCTCCTCTGAGGGATGTTCTCCTCCCCAGACATTACTAAAAGATCTCATTGCTGTCGTCCAAATTGGAACAGTCTGAGAAATCCTGTTAACATCAAGGTGACCTGCTAAATTGCTCCCTCGTGTATAAATGTCAAAGAAATGGTCTCCTGCAGTGTGGACATCAACCTGCCCAGAGGGAGAAAGGACAGTAATCCATGAGTATGTGGTCTTCATGGTCCATAGGAATCTAAAGCAAATCTGAAAAGTGCAGCACCTCATTCGATGCCCAGCCCAGCTAAAATATTAAATTATTTACATTATGAATCTTTTCTTTTTAACATAAACCGAAGCTTTTCTTGGGTACAAGGTGTGACCTCCATACCTGCATTCGCTTTGGTTTTAAAGTGGAAACCCAAAGCACTTATATGAACATATTAAACAGGAAATTGATCACTTCTGGGTGTTAATCAAAATTAAATGATAATTAGTCTTTAGAGACGTCCTGACCTGAATGATTGCGTGAATGAAACCGATCTAAGCCCTGGATGAATCACAAACCATTGTATCAGTACAAAGCAAATATTATCACCAAGATCACCAATGGTATGGTATGGTATGGAACATCGTTTGGCTATGATGCATTGTAGATATTATAAATATGTGATGGGTTTCAAACAGAAAGCAGGCTGAAAACACAAAGCAGTTCAGTAGAAGCTTTTTCCAATTCCCACCTGAACCATATGCAGACTCATACAGTTTATACACATCAGCTCATACAACTCATACAGTACATACAGAATGCAGAATTTCTCCGAAACCTTGTTTCAGTAAATTATGGTGTCTTGGCCAAGGGGTTAATTTCTAAAATGACTGGAACTAAAAAAAAGATGATCTCATCACCCAAAGTAATGTTAATGGTGTGGTCTCCTAGAACATTTCTTAATGATTATATTCCAGCAATCTCGATGTATTAATTTATTTGTTTGTTAGTTTTTGTTTAAACAAGAGCTTATATTATGCAAACATTCTAATTAAAAATAGATTTATCAGAGCTCGCATATTTCACGTCTATCAAAGTTTCTCGGCTCGGAGCCACGTCATCTACACTACTACCCAGAGCTCTTTTCACGTGTCCTTTAGTAAAAGTGTCCCCTCAGGAAGGAGCTTGGCTCATGATGTGATTTGTTCCAAGCGCTCGGAAAGCAGAGCCTGGAGTGACCAGTGAACCTGACATGCCACCAAACACATTGATCACAGGTCTGTCTTGTTACGCTGACAGAAACCCACTGGTGTGGACAAGTCGAAGCCTGTGGCCCTGCTCTCGGCTATCGGCCAGACCACCCAGGTGATTAATGTGTGTCCCGGCAAGCATCAGCGTCCTCAGTGGCCGATTCATCAATCACACGGACAGCTGCACTGTCTTAGCACAAGGACCTCTGCATCTGTTCACATCCAGGTGTGAAACGTGACTCCCTCAACATGAGGCTGAAATATTCTGATTCTTACTGATACTATATGATAATTAAATATTTATATTTTACACAGAAACACACATACACACACACACAAATCTATTGGGTGTAATAAGTTAAATTGTCTAAGATTTGTCAAAATATATTAGATGTATTTTGAAATATAAATATAAAATATTAGATATATTTGCCTTAGCTCAAAATGTCTTTATCTAAAGTGCAAGCTACGTAGTGAAGCTACATCTACACTTCTCCAGGTAGCTTTTTAAAACTAGTTTTCATCTCAAAATGCCCCGATTTTCCGCCTTCTGTTTATTTACATTCCGGCTCTTTAAAATGTCGCGGCAATAAATAAAAATGCATCATCGTTTTCAAAAGCTTACGTTTTCACACAGTTCACACTGTGATGCGAAATTCATCAATTCTGTGATGAGGCGTTTTCAAATTTATCCACGTCGGAGAGCGTTTTCTAAAAGCTACGTCTACGTTGACCGAAAACGTCGTCTCAGTGTGAAAACTAAAAGAAAAAGATTTGTTTTTAAACAAAAACATATTTGTGTGTTTTATTTTCTTGTTCACTCCTAAAACATTGGGGGATATAAACTTTTGCACTTTTCATTGATTTATTATCACTGTTTTGATCTAAAAGAGAGTTCATTATTGAGGATTCATAAATTGCTAAAACATCCTGTTTATTCCCCTGCTTTACTACACTAATTAATGTTCAACATCATCAATAACATTATCATCATCGTCGTCGTCATCATCATCAACATCATCAACAAGTTCAGCTTCTCCCTGTCATTTCCTGACGAGCCGTGGCCCGTGAGCTTTGGAGCAGAGCCGAGTTTTGGAAAAACACTGATGTTCTTTGCAGCTCCACTGATTACAGAGAATAAAGGCTGAGGTTAAGACAAGTGAAGTGTTAAAGCATTCGAGGATCAAAAACGGCAAAAAAAATGCTCAGGGCTTCAGGTGCATGTTAAAACCATGTTGAGAAAATGATGGATGTTGAGAAGAGCTCAGTCCTGTTTTCATCCCAGCCTCCACACAGGTGCAGGAGATAAAGAAGAAAGAGGCAGCAGTGAAATAATCAACACCTGACCATCACTCAGAGCAGCAGAGAGAGAACTTCAAACACCGGGGGCGGAGTCACAGCAGGAAGTGACTCCTGGATCCTCAGCATGGCCTGGTCATGATGACAAGGTGACAAAACCAGAACAAGTGATTGGTCAGGAGGTGTTAATAAGTTTTCTGGAACAGCAGCTCTGATGATAAGTGCAGCTAAAAATGACAGGATTATACAATTCAATTCATTTGTTATCATTTATATCAGTACGTTTTTATTTCTACTGCAGCAGTTCAGTTGCAGGCACATTTTCTATAACGATCATTTCTGTTTCTTTAATATTTATGAATTTTTCTCCAAAAATTATACTTTTTTCAGTTTTTGGAAAACAATCTGCAGGACAAAATGGTAACATTTACATCATTCAGCAGATGCCTTAATCTAGAGTGGCTTATATTTTATCTTTTTTTATTTAACTGAGCCATTGAGATTGAAGGGTCCTGTTTAAGGGCCCTAAAGGGGCAGTTTAATGGTGCTGGGATTTAAACTCACAACCTTTCAATCAGAAGCCAAACATCTTAACCACTGAGCTCTTCCTTCTCCGTGTCCCGTGTGAATGAGAACTCATTTGGCAGATGTTCCACGACAGCAAATGTAAGAATAAATGTATGATTTGTGATTGTGGATAAGTTGCGGTGGTGTATGAGGAGTAAAACAGCAGCTGTTGTAGGAAAATAATGAACTTCAGGTTGATGAATCCTGTTCTTTGTTGAATATTTAACTGCGGAATCAGTGCACAAAATGTCAGAAGTGGAAAGTAATGAAGTACAAATACTTTGTAATGGTAATTAAGTAGATTTTTCTGGTATCAGTATTTTACTTTCACTCATTAATTTTTTTTTCATTAAATTTTATTGAATCAGTAAACATTTGTTTTACTGACGGGCTGAGTCTCAAATCAGCACCAAATCCGCCACGATACAAATGAACCCTCTTGGGGTCTACCAAAGCGGCGACGCGTTTTGTCACATTTTTTCCTCCTAAAGCTGAAACAAAGTTAAATTACTGTGTTCTATTTTTGTTAATCGTACAGATAAGAGCAATTCATCATTTGTATCCGTAAAGGTTAAATAAAGAAAACAGACTCTCTACTGTATGTCATCTCTCTTCACAGACGCTTAAACAAAACAACCCGAATCTCAAAGAATATTTTCCTCACACACATAATAAATATATAAATAGAAAACTTGAAATGTCTTCTTTTAAATTAACCAATTCACATCAAACAAATATTCTCTGATTCTGTAATCTGTATGAAAGTTAAAAGAGGTACAGTGTCTCCTGTGTCACCTCATTTACCGTCCGTATGGAAACATAGCAAAGGTTCTTTTTGGTGTCCTGATCATTTATGGCATTTAAAACACCATAATTACTTTAAAACGTTGATAAGATTATTTTGTGTTCATGCTCTATGTTAATTTTCTTTTTCACTCAAAATTAACATACATTTGCATAAAGCGTCAATATTTGTCCATGTTGATTCGAGTATTAAAAAGTATTATTTAAGATACATTTAGAACAGATAAAAATGTGCCATAAAGTTATAAGTTACCAGCGTGACACTAAAATAGATAGTAGTAAAAGCTACTTACTTAAGTACATGTCAGAGCCCAAACTTCTTCTAAAACATGTCTTTTAAAACATGAAGGTCTGCACTTCTACTTAAGTGAAGGATGTGTGGACTTTTGCCATCTCCGGTTTTATTGTTAGTGCAAGAACGCAGGGTTTTCATTTTCCAAAATCTGGAACCATTAAAACATTTCAGAAGAAATCCTCCTCCTTTGTTTTTGTTCAGAAGTATTACAGTTGGACGATCGAACAGGAATGAAGCTGCGACTCACATTATTATTCATCACGAAGAGAAGATTGAGACGCTGCAGAGGTGTGAACAGAAGATATTACTTCACATGGTGATGAAAATAGAAATTTTCGGATTGCCTGATATGCGAATAAGAAACAATATCCGGATATTAATTCCGTCCGTATCATGTTAGGTTACTCACAATAAATATGGATTCTCACAAATTTAATTTCACATCATCATGCATGGGTCGAAAGACATTTTCTTCTCCTCAGACATCCACGAGCATGACGCACACGCAGGGTTCGAATATTATACTGTACGTAATTTAATGTAATATAAAACAAACCACAGCCAAATTAGTGTGGACACAGGCGCAAAAAAATTGATCTGTATTTTATTAATTAATTAAAATTTTTGAAAACTAATGAAAAAAATCGGATGAAGCCGAGAGCATGGAAATAAATAGTTTCTATGGCTACGTACACTTTCAGCATCTTTGTGATTGAAATCTAAAGTGCATATTGTGTTTGTTTTTTTTAAGAAACAGAAGAAATACCCTTGATTTTGGAATCACTTTTAAATAAAACTCTTCAGATTCAACAGCAGCGAGCTTGATGTTTTTTAATTGTCTTACAGGCTTCTCTTTTTTCATGTTGTAACAACAATTAAAAATAAGTAAAGCAGATTTTTTGTTTTGAACTAAATACTGTAACATTTGATGTGAGAAGATCACAGTTACAGTAAACCATGCAGTCATTAGAGCTGAAAGACTGAGACTGCAGTTTAATACAAAGTAAATTCTAGTCTCCTTTAATGTGCAAAAAAGTAATAAAACTGAATCTGCGTCAAAATGATACGATACGTGATTGGATACGATATAATACAATACAATTTGATACAATTAGTAGATTAGATACTACAGGGTACAATATGGTACAGTGTGATACGATACGATACAATACATTATGATACGATATGATATGATGTAATATACGATGCAACGCAATACGATATGATACATTATATGATACGACACGATATGATATGAAATGATTTGATACAATACAATTCGATGCGATGCAATATGACAAAATAAATTATTGATATGATAAGGAGCAATATGACACGATAAATCATCGGATAATAATGGTGCCATTAAATATTATACAATACCATGTGATATATGTTTCGATGAGATACAATGCGTTGCGAAATGATATGATACGATACGATTTAATACGAATCAATATATGATTTAATAAGCTGTAATGATATGATGATGTCACCAGTTATGATGATGATGATGATGATGATGATGATGATGATGATGTATGTTTTGTGCTTTTAACAATGTACAGAAATAAAAAGTTTGGAATACATGTTTTAAAAATGTATTCAATAATTAATAAGTTTGGCCCAAATGAGCAAGCCGGAGGATGTGAGGAAGAAACCTTGAGAGGAACCAGACACCAAAGCAGAACCCATCTTTATCTAGACACCGTATATTCGTTCTTTATGGTTCATTATTGTTGAGCTGATCAGCTGTTCACTGTCAGAGACTCGAGTGGAAAAACTGTTCTTGGAAATTGTAGTTCAAAGCCGTTGGCATGGTTACTGAGAGTTTACCTTCCACAGTAATGTAATGTCCATATGGAGGCCATCGTCAGCAGCAGTGAGTGGTTTCCATCTAATGAGAACTTCATCCAGAAGCTCCAGAGAGCAGAAGAGGGTCAGGATCACTGAAGAATTAAGAAAATAAATGTTTTTAACCAGGATCAATTCCAATCAATGATAATACACATTTAAGAAGCATTAGTGTCATTGGTCAATAGGAAATATCCTTTTTTCTGCTTCATCCAACTTGACATTTGCGTAAGTACGAGCTGACCCTTTAGCTAAACCGAGTCTGACAGCCGTGCTGGAGAGCCGGCGCAGGAACACATCTCCTGGTGTAATTAAACACAAATGAATCATTTTCCTGCCAATATTTCAGTCTCTCATCGTGGCTAATGGCATTGCAGTGTGTTTTCCTCTTCTAGCACGCTCGTTTTACCCTAATGAAGCCCTCGTTAATGAGCTGATAAAAAACCCCTCTTATCCCCTCTCAGCGGAGTGGGAGTAAAGCATCCAGACTGAGAAACGCTACCAACGCTAGCGCACAGCACAATGCTAAGCGCAGCTCTAATTAGCGCCATTACCACAACGAGTTCTGTCAGGAACACGAGCTGAAACATGCAAAATAAAACGCAACACATGAAAAATCATCTTTAATGATGAAGTATCACGTGATTCCTCTCAAAACTGTTTCCCAAGAAGGATAAATTGCACCAGATGGGCTTCCTTATGCCTGATTATTCCTTACTTTTTTATTTCGGATCCTTTCTTTTTCTCCTTATCACATCCCTACAAACACTTTTCCACCATCAGATAACTGCACCACAATGTACAGTGAGCTCCAGCGTAAAAACAAGGCTCGAGGATTTAGAGCAGACGTTTAGGAATCGAATCATCTGACAGAATTTACAGAAAAAAACCTACTTTTTTCAGAGCGTTTTTCGTATCGTGTTTAATAATTCGAAATAAAAACAAATATTTATATGTGTTTTTTATGTGAGATCATTAGTGAATCTGGTGAATGTAGTATTGCTAGGTTGCTTGGCTAATCTAAACTAAAATTGTAGCTGAGTCAGCAATTAATACTTAAATAAATGAAATGCTACACCACCCACATGCATGAAGCAGCTTGATACTCGTTATTTTAAATGCAGGATTACGTTATTTATGCTAAAATAGCGGCTAAATAAGGAATTATAAAAAAAAAAAAAAAAAAAAGAAAGTGTCTTCAACTGATATTGATGGAAAGCCACACAAATCATCTGTTCAGGAATCACTGGTGAGATGTTTGGATGGAAACGTATCCAGGGAGCGCTCTGAGCTCCAGTCAGTGCCATATAAAGTCTAATTCTGTGAGATTAGACTCTTTGAGATGATGCGTTTCGAGTGATTGCACAGCCTGCCTCCTGCTACCTTTCATTGCCTCAAAGTTTCTTGTCATTCATCAGATCTGCTGCCATCAGGGAGGCGTTTATTTAGGAAATAAACGATGTCCCTGTGGACGCATGCCAATAGGAATCTATCTGCATCAGAACGAGGGAGATATCCCTTTTCATTTGTTCCTCAGCGAGAAATTGAATTGCATGGCTGAGCACGCATCAGATGTCAGAGGGAGAAAAATCGGCGCCAAATCGCTGCCGAATATGAGGGTATAATTCACAGGGTGGTGAGTCAGATGGAAAAACGATGCGTCTGTCACCAGACACGGGGGCAAAAGTGGGCGTCAGAGGCACTGGTGTCATTTCAGTCTCCACAAAACGAGAGGAAAAATATCGATAATGATTCCTCAGTGCATTCCTCCTGTAACTAATCATGAGGATCCTGCGAGGACAGCTGTTTTGATTGAACTGACATGCCAGACAAACCTTTTACTATTTTTTTTAGATGAAGCCACTGCACTTCCTGTTTTGTTTCATCACATTTTTGGCTCGGTGCGATGCAGAGCGCGTGAACAGCCTGCCGTGATTAATACTCGATCATATTAGATGCATCCAGAATCTTTTCACGCTCCGGCTCTCCATCACTTTTGTAATTAGGTCCACGGCCGCTGTGCTTCATATCTTTCTGGTCCGGGGATTAATATCGCATTGAAATTCCACACCAGGGCATTATTCAGACATGATGGATGGATGCGGTGCTGCACAATCTATTTCCGAGGCTGTGCTGGTTCTGAGCTACTGAGGGTTTCCGTTAATCCCGGGCTCCATCGCTCCGGTCACTATCGCCGCTAAAAGCTCAGTGATCCCGAGCTCGGGGTCTCTAATGGGAAAGAACAGAATGTTTCATATAATTTCAGTGAGTTTTGTAAAATTAATGTATGGAAAACAAATGGCACTTGCAGAAAGCCTGAAACAACAAATCTGTAACGACTATTCAATTTGCAAGTAGCTACTATTACGTATTAAGTTTTGGATTCTGATTCGTCAGAAGTTCGTTTCCTATATCAGCAGCTCTTTGGGTAGCGCTTACGGTTTATATTCAAACTAATACGTTATCGTTTCCATAGTAGCAGCTCGTTTCCATAGTAACATTGAGTATTCTGGAAGAAGTCTCCAGTGTCAGAGGAAGCAAAGGTGTATTATTTTACTAAACCGTACATTCCATGTTTTTTTACCATTTTGTTTACAATCCAAACAGACAAACAAACAACTAATTAAATAAATAGAGTATTTATTTTAGTCAAAAGTATTGGGACACCCACATTTTCCAACCGTACACGTTGGAGGCACACAGCTGTATAGGAGGTCTTTATTGAAAATTTTTCCTTCGCTTCAGGTAGGAGATCTAGACCTGTTCCAGCAATGCCTTTGTGCACAAAGCCAGCTCCATGAAGATCTGCTTTACATGGGTTGAATGTGTGTGGAAGATCTCCTGCTATGGAGCTCCAGCCCTATTGAACAGAATGAATGTAAACGCTGACTGCACCCCAGCAACCTCTCCTACATCAGTACCTGACTTTACTAATGCACATCCTTGTGGCTAAATGAATCTCCATACAATCTGGAGGAACATCTTTCCAAACAAGTGGAGGTTCTTATAACAGCGAATGGTGACTAAATGTGATATGAAAATGAAGTATTATTTTGATGCATTTAAATCAATTACAGCGTGAAATCCTCAATGCTGGGAAGTGACCATGGTACAGAATAAATTGATAATCCATGACTAGGTGTAAAAGCTTAAGCTATTCTAATGCTGGATTATCACTCTTACATGACCAGATGACCTAATAAATCTCCACTGGGGGCAAAACTGAGCATTAGCAAGCCGGAAACCAGAGCTGTAACTGTGTCTCTTTCCAAATAAATTTGTTTCCAGGTTTCAGATTGAATATTTATCTCATGTTTTACACTTTAGAATTTTTTTGCAAAAATATTCAGAATTTTTGTTGTCTGACTGCCATGCACCATGTAGCCAGATTAGCATGCTACATGTGCAGCAGGGCAAGCAAAAGACCTTTAGCATGATCACAGCGCTGACCGTCAATATTCCACCTTCCTCGGGGTGGTCTGCTGTCTAACGGCCCATTACACAGCGCAATAAATCTTCAACACCTCTTCACCCCGATTGCCTCACACCCCGACCCCGCTGTCAACTCACAACCATGACGTGTTACTACAGTGTGAGAAATCATTAGATGCCTTGAGAACAAGCGGGTGATCATTTCAGGACCATGGCTAGCAATCAAGGCATTTGTTAGAATTATATTAGGAGGAAAGCGGTCGTCTTCACTCTTGATGGAACCAAACGTCGTGGTGTGAAGCAAAGTCATGTGTTTGTGTTAATTTTTTTTTAGATCTCGCAGAATTTCAGGGATTAATTCTAAAAACTATCAGAAAAGTTATCTCGAGTACAACAGATGAGAACATGGCGGGAACAGTTTGGACACATCGGATATCATCGACTATTAACGAGGCTGTCCGTTTTTCCAGCGAATTCATTTAGCTCCATCATAACGGTGCTGATCGTGAAAGAAAGTCCTCATAAATCCTTCGGATGGGTTTCAGAACATCTCAAAGCGTCTTCTTTATTTCTTTCTCATGGATATTTCTCAAGCCTAAGTGCCGCGCTCTAAACGCACAGCCATCGAATTTATGCCTCGGCATTTAAGTAAGTTTAGTAATTTGGACTCAATGGCTCGCTGCAGGGCTAAATACCCTCGGAGACCATGCTACACACACACACACACACACACACACACACACACACACACACACACATATTGTACACACACATACACATGCCACACTAACACATCGGATAATGGGCTTTTGTCAGAGACACTGATCTTAGTGAGTAAATCCAGAACCCACTCACTGTAACATCACTCTGTCTTTCACCTCAAATACTGACTGATGATAAAGATGATGATGATGATGATTATAGTCATGATGATGATGGTGATGATGATGGTGATGATGATGATGATGATGATGATGATGATTATAGTCATGATGATAGTGATGATGATGGTGATGATGATGATGATGATGATGGTGATGATGATGGTGATGATGATGGTAATAATGATGATGATTATAGTCATGATGATGATGGTGATGATGATGGTGATGATGATGATGACGATGATGATGATTATAGTCATGATGATAGTGATGATGATGGTGATGATGATGGCTATAGTGATGATGATGGTGATGATGATGGTGCTGGTGATGATGATGATGATGATGATGATGATAGTGATGAAGATGGTGGTAATGATGATGATGATACTGATGATGATGGTGGTGATGATGATAGTGATGAAGATGGTGGTAATGATGATGATGATGATGATGATAGTGATGATGATGGTGGTGATGATGATGGTGATGACGTGATTATAGTCATGATGATAGTGATGATGATGGTGATGATGATGGTGCTGGTGATGATTATCATGATAGTGATGATGATGGTGGTGGTGGTGGTGATGATGATGATGATGATAGTGATGATGATGGTGGTGGTGGTGATGATTTTTTAAATAATGTCTTTAAATTCTATAACGTTTACTTTTCTTCTTAATCATCATTGTTTTGTTGCATCACTGCTGCTAAACACGGCTGATTTCATGTAGCACGGATAAAACCGACCACCTACTGGAGCATGTTCCTGAACAGAGAACGTCATCAGGGTGGTGTGAGAAGAACACTGAGGACAGAAAAGAGGATTAATCAAAGGAGTGACAGAAAATCATCCCATCCTTAATCCTATAATGACCACATGGGACTTTCTCCAGACGCCTAGCAAACAGAACAGAAGAAATGAAGCTGAAGTGACAGATCAAGTGAAGCAAACAAAATCTCTCTCTTTCTCTCCCACTCATCTTTTCTCTCTCTACCGCTCTTTCTTTTAGTCCCTCTGTTTTTCCACCTTCTCTCCCTCGCAAGATATGTACATTATTATATATTTTCATTTAAGATTATATATAAATTCAGGGACCCAATCTTGGTATTAATTAACCAAATATGTGTATGTAGATAATTAATAAAAAATTGAATTATTAATAAATTTCTACTTAAATAGTTGTTTAGTTGATTGGTTGATTGATTAATTAATAAATACATTAATTAATTAATTAATTAATTGCTATCCATTTTATAATAGAAAAGTGTCAAAATACTCTGAAAGATTTAACTGAGCTTAAATATGACTAAAATATTTCTCAAAATATTATTTTATACTTATGAAATGACCATATTTCTGTTTCATTTTTTATTAGTTTTAATGTGAAATATGTTATATTTAAACTTATTTAGTGTTTTAAATGATTTTTAGAAGAAGTTGACGTTTCATGCCTCCCCTCCTTCTTCTTTTCATCGGCGTTGATGGTTTTGCTAATAACTGAGCTTCATTTTCATGGCTGTAAAATCTTTTGCAAGCTCTGAAACTCTCACTGCTATCAAATTTAAGTCAATGATAAAATAGGAGGGTTTTGGATGCTGCGTTTTCGTATAAAAAAAGCAGCCTGATAGCTTAGCGCCGTTTAGTATGCAGCGTGCAATGCTAACGGTCCTTTTTAAAATTCACTGCGCTTTTCTTTTTCTTCTAAGAACGTTATTCATTTTTAAATGGCACCAGAACGCAGGAGGAACTGAATGAGTTGTGCAGAAGAAAAGCCTCGGGCCAGAGAAGGAAAACCCACACAGGTTAGAAAGAAAGAAAACTTTTTCAATTATTCATTTGGAGTTTTTGTGACTTGATTTTGATACTGAGGAAGGAGAGCTAACGTGTATGGCAGCTGAGCCAAAAAACAAAAAACCCCTGAACCATTCAAGCAGTTAGAGATACAGAGAGAAACGGAAACATCTGGGTGTGGGTTCAATTATTATCATTCATTTGCATATAGAGTTCTAAGCATTTCTGAAGATTTCTGTTCAATGGAGTTGATAAGAACCACAGAAGATTTAGAACTGTTCTAATGTAACTGGTTTAATTGTTGTGGTAAAATTACGCCAGAACCAAAAATTTGGGTTTCTGTTAGCAAAAGGTGCTTGAAACCTGCAGATCTCACTTTACATTAGAAGAATCAAATTCAGCTTTAAGTTGTGGATTTTGCTCAAGACTCAAAACTACTGTAGCTCTCTGACTTAGGGGAAGTAGGGTTAGGGTTAGGGTTAGGGTTAGGGTTAGGGTTAGAACATACTGAGGAACCTAAAACCTTTAAAGGTTTATCACAGAGAAGGAAAACAACTGAAGAAAACATTTTACATTTTTGTAGGTGGTCTAAGCACCCTTCAGAAAGAACATCTAAACCTGAAACCCAAAAGCATCAGACATTGTGATCGGAACCCATTGAGGAAAACCTTGTCAAAGTTAATTCTGGCACCTTCAAGGATTGTTTAGGAGAAGAACCGGTTGAAAAACCAGAGAATTATATTTATTAAATTATATTTATTAAAAAAATAAAAAGATCTAGAAGGCTTCTCTGCAATACCATTCTTTCTAAATGTATCCTCTTACTGAGATCTTCATCGATTCTAAAGGGATTCTTCAGGATGCCCTAAAAAACAAATATTTTGGAACCAGTGAAGAACCTTTATCTTTTCAGTTGCACTGGTTGTGAATGCAGCTACTTCATACATCCAGTACCCAATAGTTCCTCAAAGGTTTCTCAGAATTCAGGATTGTCTTATGGTAAGCAGATGATGGAATAAGTTCTAAGATGGCAGTTAAATAAAAGCTTGTGAGAACATAATGGAACCTCTGTCATGATCATCTGTCATTAAAAATTGTTTGCTAATTGTTCTACCAAAGCGTTGGTTGCTGTGAATGGAAACCGAGCAGACATGTCTACAGCTTCTGTTGGATGTTCAGTCATAAGCAGGAGTGGACCAGATGCTGGTGCGAGTGCTCATGAAAGCATCTCGAGTGTTAGCATGTGGTGTTTGTTTAGGCCGAGTGGTTGGCGTGTGTTGCGGTGTGATTAATGGCGCCGGCCGTGTCACGCCTCAGCTCTGTAATAGGAATGAGTACAGCAATTAGAGGCATCGAGCCACAGAACCCTGTTGAACATTCATTCAAAACAAATTGAGATGAATCATCTGAGCTGCAGATGAGGTTCCTGCCCGAGTGGATCAGAAGAATACAGACGAAAAGAGTGAAAGAGAAATGAAGCACTCGACTGGTCAGAAATTTAGTACGCTGCCATGAGATCTGTGTTCTGATTGGCTTACAGAGGCTTTGATGTTAATAATAATGATTGTTGTTATAGTAACGGCTCCACATTTGCAGGGACCCGGATTCTGTGATGCAGACATTATTTAACATTAAGTAAGGAGTCTCCAGTGTCAGTGCGTCCAGATAACAAAAGTGTTTCTGTCCTGAGGTTTGTTTGTTTGTTGATTGATTTTTTATTTATTTTTTTTTACTTCTGTCACTAATTTATTTTCCATCGACTGCATGATGAAGTGTTTTATTGCTTAATTATCATTAGCTGAGGTTGTTTGGATAATTATTACAAGTCTTTTAAGAGTTCTCTCAGAGGAACAGATCAAGAACACAGAAAGACAGAAAGGTTAGCTAGCTAGATTGCCAACAGCCTTTAGGAAGCACCCATCAGTTCTATGAACAGTAAACCTCAACATTGATGGAACTATGATGAATGGACATTAGGTGCCATCCAGATAAAAATGGGTTCCCTTAGTAGAAGAAGGTATTTGGCAGACACCCTTACTTTTATCTTCATAAAACTGTGCAGATATGGGGTTAAGGGCCTTGCGCAAGGGCCCAAGAGTTGCTTGGTGTGATTGGGATTTAAACTCACAACCTTTGGATTAAAAGTTAAAAATGCTTTAAACACTAAGTTACCACCTCCCTCCTGATTCTGGTTCTTCTCAAGTTTTCTTTCTCAACATTTTTCCTTGCCACAGTCACCACTGGCCCGGTCATTAGTGATGAACTTATAGGGACTAATTTTTACATTCAAAAATTCTTTATCTTTGCACAGCTGCTTTACATTGATTTGTTTTTGTTCTAAATGTTTTTGTTTTGTTAGTCTGGGTGACCGAGTGCAAAAGCCAAAAGCCAATAAAAAGTCGAAAGGCCGAGAAAAAGATGTGGCTCAGTACCGCACCCAGCTCTAAGCCTCGTACTAACGTCTCCTTCACCAAGCTAAAGAGGGTTCCTCAGCTCTGCAGACACTTTCTTATTTTTTTTTAGTCTCACAACAGAGAGCGATTGTTGAAAGGAAATGAAAGAAGAACATTTTGAAAGCGCAGCTGCCAAGTGCAGAGGGAAGAGTAAAAGGAAAGTTTTAGTTAGAGCAACGAATGTAACAGAGGAAATAAAGAAATTAAGCGATAAAAAAAGCCAATTCGGTGTCAGACGTCTGTTTTGCTGAAGAAAAGAAATGATTTCGTTTCATGTTCCGCAGCTACTGGTATGAAATTCATCCCTATGCTTCTGTAGTTCAGGAAATCAGGCAGGGTTTACACAAAAGTACATTTATCCATATCATGTTAAAATATATCAATAATACAGTAACTAAAACTTGTTTTTTAAACAGATAAAAAACGTTCTTTAATAACAGTAACTCCTCATCACACACACGAAACCAGTGTGGAACATTTGTTAACAATAATAATTTTCATTGATGACAAAAAAGACCATACTTTTTATCCATTTATAGCTACATGTTGTAAAATGTCTAGAATGCATGTTAGTTCTTGTGCTCACGTATGCAGTGGTATGAAAAAGTTTGGAGATTAATGGTGTAACTGGTGCTGTTCTGACCCACATGCGTTCCCACGTCTGCGATTTTATCACAGACAGCGAGTTAGAACAAAGAGCAAACGTGAAATTCTGTGTGAAACTGGGCAAATCTGCCACAGAGATGTTTGACACGACGTACATTTGACATATGGCGATGCTGCAACGAGTCGTTCGAGGTGTTTCAAGTGAGATGCACATTTCGTGAGTGGAAGAACACGATGAGAGATCAGGAAGACCTTCAATGAGCTCAACTCCTGAAAATGTTGAAACTGTTTGCCAACTTGTGCATGAACATCGTCAGAGAGCAATCCACACGATCTCACTTCCGCACCCACACTACTTAACAGATTGGGCGCCTGCGGACTTCACCCTCTTCCCGTTCTGACGCCGTTGTGGAGATCCGGCGCGAATCACAGAAGAAGTTTAACACGCTTTAAAAAAAAGACTTCAAGGACACGTTCTGGAAGAACACTGGGGGCGCTGTACTGCTGTGCAAGGGGACTATTTTGAAGATAATTGTGTGGAAACGTAGATAAATGAAGTACTTTCTTGTAAACAGATCGAGTCTCCAAAGTTTTTGGTACCACCTCCTACGCTACAGCAGGTAGAACTCAGCCCCTCTTTATTTCTCTTATAGTTACGGGAAAATTTGTGAGGTTAACTGCTTAATGTCTGACTGTTACAAACCACTGCCACTGGAGACTCCTTCCTACAAAAGAAATGTTCAATAAAATTCCCTTACAAAAGGTTTTCTCTGAACAAGCTGTTTCTATAGAAACGGTAATGTTAACATGCATCCATCATCTCCGTTGTGTCGTATCTCTTCTCGTCTCTTTTTCATTTGTCCTAAAACTCCTTTTTATTTCAGACTCGTCCTTCAGCGCATACCTCTGTCACATCGTTAATTTTCGCATGTCCCATCTGCTCCGTCTCTCTCTCGTGTCTCAGTTATATCTGCACCACAGTGAGCCTTCAGATCTCTCAGATGGAGCTCTGACTCATGAGCATTTGTTCAGCTGTCTATCATGCCGCATTCTGCACATCTTTTCAGCTCGAAAAACAGTCAAAAAACGGCAGCGAGATCCGAGAAGGTTTGTTAACATAAACGAGTTGTTCTCATCGAGGAACATGAGGTCTGTGAGGTCTGGGGCCATGAAGAAGCAGAAAAATTCATCAGGAAGTCTGGTGTTTGTCCTTGTAAAACACAAACATACTAAATAAATATATAAAAGACTGTGAGGAAATTGACAGAGTCCTGGATGGGTTTGTGTGCGAACTAATGCATTCTCCTGAGAGCGTTCTTTGTTTACGCTTCATTAACCGGGTACCTGTGTAATGGAGAGAGAGAGGAAAGTACTTAAACACGGCTCAGACTGAGCTCGATGGCGTCGCCCGAATACGGAACGGCGAGACTTCCTTTTTTACATCTGATCGAGATTATGCCGCATCTTCTGTTTCTCCTCACTGGTGGAGTTTTTTAAATGACATTATATGTCAATTTCTTAATTAAATATCCTTCTTACATGTGAGCTACATGATTTAAGGTCGATGTTCCAACGTTAAATGTTAATCAGGAGCTCCAGCTACACATCAGTGGCAGGTTAGTGATATCGGATTAAATCCAGACGTGACTCGTAACGCAAGACCTACTGTAACAGACAATTCCATTCATATACTGTGTGTAGGAGCTTCCATTCTAACAGAGGCAGGAAATACTATCACCTGGGTGTGATATAATCTAATAGAATAATAATTTCCACTGAGAAGCAGCTGGGAGAGGAACGCTTGTCGTAATCCACCATTATTCAATTTACTAACGTAATGTTAACTGTTTTAAACGCCCACTTCCCTGAATTCCAGCTCGGCATCGAGTGTTAGGTTCTAACGACATTAAACCACAACCCACACTGCTGAACACCCCTGTATTACTGTTTAGTCAAATACAGCCACAAGGAGCAATTAAGGGGTCCAAGCACTACGCCTTGTGCAAGTAATGACAATATCTTTACATTCAAATCGATTATAAGGGATGTTTCAATGAGCATTTGTTATTATTAGAAAATGTTTTAACCAAAATAAAGCCCCTTTTCCAAGATGGTCGAACTGAAGTTGAATTATGACTGGACACAGTTTTTAGGGACTACATCAATATGGCCAAACTTGAAATGGTAAAAATGATTAGAGACGATCTCAAGAGTCATTGAAAATCTGTTGTAAATGGTCTGAATAGGCAGTGATAGATCACCAAGTAATGGTAATAAGGGGAATAACCAATCAAATTGTAAGCTGGAGTCACTAAAGCCATCTAGCAGGCATCCTACAACATCAGCATGTTCAACTCCTCTGATTGGATGATCAGAGAGCGCACTAGTCCAGAGCTCACAAACCGCATCTGTAGCAACTGCGGGGGAGAAGAAATCGATTTGTTTGCAGCTTCACTTACAAGGACATTAACAGGATGGACTTTTTGAGAAAAGCTGGACATCTTGAGAAAAAATCGCTGAAAAAGTTCAAAAGAGTTTGAGTTCAGATTTTTCATGAACCATTTATACTTTTTGCAGTTTTTTAAATGTAGAATTTGCACAAAAACACTAGATGATATAAATATATTAGGAATGTGCGTCTCCATACCTGAGGCTGATGCGATTCACATCTCGATGCCAAGTCAACGATACAACACATTAAAGATCCACATGATGCAGCTACTGATGCGATGCCACACGATTCTCCACTGTTACAATGCAGTGTGATCTCGATTTTATTTAAAGTGATATGATTTAATGGAATACAATACGATAGAAAAAAATATGATGAACTGCAATTCAGTATGTTACAGATAGTTCACTTTTATTTCTTTGGTTCAGACAGACGTCAAATCATCAGTTTACTCGAATGCCTTAAAAATTTTAATGCATGGCCCACAAAAACATAATATAAAACCAGATGCTCTTTTCCTGTTCCATCTACAGGAAGATGCTGCTCTGCCTCTGCCATGTTAATCTGTATTTTATGTGATTCTCAGGACACGCCTCGGCCTGATACTATAATCCCAGTATGTCTGTAAGAATCTTGAAATCTTGAATACTTGTCTCTATTCTGGATTGTGTGTTTAATTGTGCTTAAGTGATTGTACCTGAATCCCTTCCCCAAATTCTTTACAATTTATTACAAGTCTGTCATGATGCTTCCACATGATCAGGACCATATGGTCGCTACTGAACATCTCTGCAGAACGACACATAACTACACATTGTGTTGGAATCAGGAAGTGGTGATGAACATGAACCTGATCCAAGGTCAGTGTCCTGCCTAAAGAGTGTCCGGTGCTCAGCATCACCTCCACAAACGCTGAACGATGTGTTGTCACGGATACAGATGGCGCCTTTGGCGTTCTAACAGCTTCCTGTCGACGCCAGCGTGATTTCACTCGACAGCCTAATCTTCTTCTGGCATCCGTACAGAGACGGAAAACTGGCACAGGAAGGAAAGAGGAACGCCGCTCCTGGACCACGCTGGAGATTCCCGGTGTTCAGGAAAGCTTTACACGGGCCATACATTAGCTCAATTGGCACAGCTGGCATGTGCCCATTAACACACACACACACACACACACACACACACACACACACACACACACACACACACACACACACACACACATCGTAACAAACGAAATACTCTGCACCTGCATGGCTCTGGGTTGCCTTTAAAGATCGACCTGATCTTGATCTAACTGTGTGTGTGTGTGTGTGTGTGTGTGTGTGTGTGTGTGTGTGTGTGTGTGTGTGTGTGTGTGTGTGTGTGTGTGTGTGTGTGTGTGTGTGTGTGATAGACATCATGGCTCCCAGTGCATTAAAGCAGCTACAATAATCTAATATATTGTTTATTACATATGTAAGTATCTTACTCTATACATGACTATATCACCCCAATACATAGACTGTCCAAAAGTATTGGCAGACTTACACACACACACACGCACACACACACACACACACACGCACACATTTTTTTTTTTTCATTTTCTTTTTCTGTAGTATTTTCTATTCATGGCATAAATGGCAAAATTATTAGCCCTAAATTCATTAATTAAATATATAAAAACTTTTACATCCCACCTTCACACACATATGTACACACACACACACACACACACACACACACATACACACATACACACACACACACTCGCAAATCCCCGGCTTACTCCTGTAGTGTCAATTTTTGTTTCATATCAGTAAATGATG